>NW_015536544.1:1028512-1032281 GCF_001515605.1 Sinocyclocheilus anshuiensis
AGCTGTCCTCAGTAAAATGCGCAGCACACAATAGCAAATTGGGGTTATAATGCTCAGGAACAGAGTTAAAAAATTAATTGCAACCACTGTTTCCTGATATCATCCGCTTTCGGAAGCCTAAAAAAAGACATTTGGTCACGGAGGTGAAAAAAACAGCGTTTCAGGCGGTCGCAAACCGGACGAGAAGCGCAATGTCTCGTCGCACCACATCTTTAAAATTCAAATACATTATTTTCTATGAGTGTAGGCAAACCGGCGGAGCCATTTGGCGTTGTAATTTTCTAGATCTTTTTTATGCCCAAACATACACACTGACAAAAATTAAAAAAGTGAAAAAGCATAATAGGACCCCTTTAAATTGGTTGTGTTCTTGTTACGCAGCTAGTTGATGAAATCCAAGTTAAAAAAATGCTGTAATTTTTGCACCTATAGGTGAAAAATCTTTTGATTTGCCATGTTGCATTTAGCTAACAGCTTTTTTAAATCTCTGTATTTTAGCATTTGTTGACGCTGAAAATCAGTTATACTGGGATCCTGGTCTAAAAAAAAAGATTAAAAACGCAAAACACACCTGATGCGAATTCTTTGCTCTTCATTTTCTACAAGCAGAGTTAACAGACCTTGTTGTATTTTCTTGTAATTTATTAAAAGAAGGTACACCGCCATCTTGTGCCGACTAAACTGACTTGAACGCACCTGACGTCGTAATTACGACTTGTCAACTCGTAAGTACGAACGTCCCAGGAGGACTTGAGCGCAGCATTACACACCATCAACATCACACTCATAGCCGTGAGATATGGCTGTATATCGGCACACTGTGTAATTCTTTTAACACCTTCAAGGAACTAAAAGTATAGCATGATTTATAGTGATCACTGATTTAAAAAAAAAAAAGAGGTACATTTGTGATATTGCTCTTATATTATTTTATATAATATTTATAATTGCGTATATTTTATATTTATTGCTATCACTCTATTGGATATTTGATATTTTTACATTTAAATAGTCTTTGCCGTCATCTAACATTTACTTGAAGTTAATAATTAAAAACACTAATACTTTATTACACTGTTAAATGTAAAATTTAGCAAATCTGAAAACAAATATCCATTTTTCATGTTACACATAATGTTGTGATGCTTAAATTCACTTGTCTTATTATTTGTGTTTCAGTTTTTCATTATAGACTTATCTGTGTTGGCCAGAATTTTAATTTTGTATGACTTAGGCCACTTTTATGGTGCTTTTTGTCATTTTTGGAGTTTGACATCCTTTAGTCACTGTATACTTCAGTTTCATGGGAAAAGAGCAGCATGAACATTCGTCAGAATTTCTTCTTTTTCTTCTTTTCAGTGTAAGAAAGTCATACAGGTTTTGAAATTACATGAAAGTGAGTAAATGACAGAATTGTCAGAACTTTTAGCTTCATTCTGTGCCTGCATAACAATTTTGTTTTGAACATCCTCTTAATACCTTTTAATTTTGTTCAGTTGTATCTATTATAGAATTTTGACTTCCTAGCTTGAAACACTTCAGACATATTTTTAGTCTAAAAGATGATTTGAATGTCTGTACTCATCAAAAGAAGGGTGGCAGCTGGTGTTCGTTTCATGATTGGTGTTACCCTTTGCTGCTGATATAAAAAAACTGAAAGCGACTTGCTGCAGCTGAATTGCTGCAGCAGCCAGGCTGGTCCTTGGAAGCCGACTCTTGCCACGCAGTAGATGATGTTGCCATGACGATGTGAAGGGGTTGTCATGCTCAGGGAGTGTCAAAAGCAAAACGCCATCAATGGAAGAATGTGAGAAAGGAGAACAAAAAAAAAAAGAAATTTTAAGAATGAGAAAATGGAGACCATCTGAATAACAGGCCTATTATATAACAGCAAAAGAAACAAAAAGAAACTCACAAACCTGTACTAAGTGAGCAGCTGTATTAGGGGTGTGGGATAGGCAACGTCATTCCTGGAGTGCCGATGTCCTGCAGAGTTTAGCTCCAACCCTTAAAAAAAAAAACTCACCTGCCTGTTGCCTTAGTAATCCTGAAGATATTGATTACCTTGTTCAGGTGTGCTTGATTAGGGTTGGAGCTAAACTCTGCACACAGAGGCACTCCAGGACCATTGTTGCCTATCCTTGGTCTACGATAATATCGTAGTTGTTGTTTAAACGATATGCGATTTGACATGATTGAGTTTATCGCAAAAACCAAACAAAAACAAACCCAGAGAGTGGACGCATACACTGCTTAGACTACTGTGTGAGCACATTAGAGTTCATGCTTTCACTGTGTGATTTAGTCTATTAACATACAGTTATAATTCCTCCAAAATTCAAGATAAGGGGGCAAAAATGCCCCTGTATGACTATTATGTCTTTTATATTTATGTCATCTGATATAGTTAATATCACACAAGTGACATTTCTCCAAATATCAGCACAATTTCAAATGTGATATTGATTTGATGAACAGCTCAATAAACAAAAAAATATTAAGTGGCTTACATTTAGACACAAGTTCATTTTTGCTGTATTTCGACAACAAAAATTGTTCCAAAGAAAACCACATCAGAACTGTTTTGTGTCAATTTGAATCAATTTGAAATTGGTTTTTATATTCTTTATATATTTGTATTTGCATTTTGAATGTAATATGGCAATTAAATGCACTAAATGGGTTTAGTTTTCACAGTTATTTTCTAAAGTCATTCAGTCATTTTTCTAAAAAGGGAACAAATTACTTGTTCATTTTAAGAGACCCGTCTTATTTTCTCTTGTATATTTAGTATTGCTCTTTAATAAAGAAAAAGTTATTCTTATCCGATTAATCGATGGAATTTTCAGTAGAATACTCGATTACTAAAATATTCGATAGCTTCAGCCCTAGACTTCACAAGGAAACACCCATAATTTTTGAGCACATATTAACAATGCCTTGCAAAAGATTTTTGTTCTTTATAGGCTATAATGAAAACCAGCAAATAAAGGAAAAGGACAGGATACTTTCAACAAATGAATTATAAAAAGACCTGAGAATAACTCTCAAGAGTTAAGCTTTCTCGGCACAAACAATCTTTGGTGTGACTTTTTATTAATTGCATCCGTATTTTGATCAAACTTCAACCTGTTGTCAGTAATCATTTCTAAATACTTAAATTCCTCTACTACATCCACCTGTGTGTCATTAATGACCACCCGTTGAAGTGCAAGTGTTGCACTTCAACCATTATTATAACCATTCAACCACCCATTATAAAAAAGTGCTCCAGGGGGCTAATAAAGGCCATTTGAAGCAAAACCAAAAAACTTTACACATTTAAACATTTTATCAGTTCTTGCTAGGGCTGCACGATATATCGAAATGATCGAAATATCGCAAATGTAAATGTCGCGATATGCATATCTCAGCGGCGTGTGATATCTGAATCATTTTAATAATAGACTTCTTAAATCAAAACGTTGCAAAAGGTCAAAGTTTTAGTTTGACGCATATAGCAGATAATTGCTTGACGTTAAAAAGAGTTAAGTGCAATAAGTTGCACAAAACAACTCTTTGCCGTCTCGTCTTGCTATCTGACTCACACCTGAAGCGCGCGCACAAGCTGCATCTCGCACAGCGTCTCTTCCGTTCTGTGCAAAGCGCACGCACACACACACAGAGATGTGTTTCAGACGGCACGCGAACACCGAGTTGATTCGTCTTTCACATCTCCTCCTTATGTTTGAACAGACACATACACACAGAATTATGTCAATAGTACCCG
>NW_015536544.1:1032334-1035690 GCF_001515605.1 Sinocyclocheilus anshuiensis
GTGGTTAAGTTGTATTTACAACACTGTTCCAGAACAGTTCAAACCAAATATTCAGATGTGTGCAATGCATTTTACGGTTTTCTGGGAGAGTAGCCTACAGTGCCGGTGTTCTGGTGAATTCAGTTCCCCTGTTTACCCTTCGGCGTGCATGCTAAAACTATACAGTATGATGCTGACAAATAATGCTGACTCACAGCCTGTAAGTACGTTTTCATATTTAAAGGATTTGCCACTGATGATTCAAACGCGAGTTTTGAGCAGTGTAGATTTCCGTCACACGCTTGAGGTATTCGGCCAATCACAACGCACTGGATAGCTGGCCAATCACAGCACCCCTCTTTTTTTCAGAACGATGAGCTTTGTAAAAATTGATGCATTTCAGAAAGGCGGGGCATAGAGGAGAAACAATCATGTACAGTATGTGGAAAATAATGTGTTTTTTTAACCTTAAACCGCGTAAACATTTCATTACACCAAATACACAAAATAATGTTATTTTTTAGCAACGTCATATGACCCCTTTAAAATGTTTCAAGTCTTAATATTTTTCCTTTTATTATACTGGGATAAATAATACTGGGATGAATGCTAGAACTGTTGGACGTGGTGCCCTACCTAGAAAATTTTCCACCTGCCGCCACTGGAAGAGACAAGGCCGAATCGATCACAACTGAAAGTGAACAAACCATTGAAAGCGAGACAACAGCGAGTGCTACATGGAGGAGATGCAAGCGCTGTGCTGTTGCTTGGTGCTGATGCCATAAACAAGTGCTCTATTGCACTTATTAATGGCCACCTTTGGTTAAAGCGCTAATAGAGTCCACAACCAGAAACATATTCCAGCTACAGTATGTGTTTGAAGCATGGGATCTGTTTGTATTTAGAAACAGATGTGTGCTAGAATGCTAATTCAAAGACTTCATGAGGCATAGCTTCAGATGTTCGACATATTCATGCCATCAAATTAAGGATATCCCGTAGGTTGCTGCAACTCTGTGGGAATATTAGAATTTACAGTGGTTATAAAACCATTGACTGTGGTAGCACATTAATGTCTGTTACATTTGCCTGAGGGCTCACTATGCATTCGACAGGAAGGAAAATACATTTTTTGAAAACAGAGCATTTTGCTACACAACTCCACCGCTTTTCAGGATCACAGTCAGGGTCTACGGTTGCTTTATGCTCTATTACAATGCATCTTGAATTTGTAAAAATTTTTTATTATAATAGTGTTTACATCTGAAATGACTGTTTATGTCTGTTTATATGATCAAAATTATAGCAAAAACTGTAATAGTGTGAAATATTATTCAAATTTAAATAGTTTTCTATTTTAATATATTTTAAAATGTAAATTATTCCTGTGATGCAAAGTTTAATTTTCAGCATCATTACTCCAGTCTTCAGTGTCCCATGATCTGTCAGAAATCATTCTAATATGCTGATTTGTTGCTCAAGAAACATTACTTATGATCTGTGTTGAAAACCGTTGTGCTGCTTAATATTTTTGTGGGAACCATAAAACCGCTACATGCGTTTTTGTTTTGTTGCACAGTTACCCAATGGTTTCTTCCATTTCCAACTCAAGACAAAGTCAAAAGCCGGTTTTCAAAATGCCTATCCTGGATGTCAATTTATGATGAGTCATAACTATGATTATGACTAAGAAAAGCAGTTAATAGTCCTGATTTTTAAGCAGCCTCCTTTCATGCTCCCTGTGGGTAAATTTGATTGGAAATAACCCCCTCCAAACAACATCAAAGGGTATGACAAGCAGAAAAAAAATTTTTTGTTTTTTTTTTGGAAAAAGAAAAAAAAATCGCTGTTTTGAATGAAGATGTTTTCCTCTAAAACATTACCGATGCATTTGTTCTGAAGTTCCTGCTGATTTTACATCAGCTTTGGAAGCACATTAAAGGATGGGAAAATAATTGTGTTTTTCCACTCATTATTCATTACCAAAACCTCAATAATGCATGCCGAAAAACAACGTTTATGAATACAAACGAGTAAAATGAGATTATTTGTACTTATGGAAAGCCATTTTCATGTGCTTTACAAGTGAACTGCAGTTAAAGAATAACATAATTTAGCAGAAAATGGCATTTTGTTATTGACACATGCTCAACAGAATTGCGTTGCATACTTAATGTTGCCAGAAGAGGTGCTACAGTGAGCATTATCATAAAGTCCGTTCTCCTATGTAGAGCCCGACCGATATGGGTTTTTTGGGGGCTGATGCCGATACCGATATTAGGGAGTAAGAAAAAGAACGATACCGATATATCGGCCGATATTCTTTATGTGTAGGCTTTATTATAGTATAGTATAGTCAAAAGTTTGGACACACTTCCCATTTGTGTGTCCAAACTTTTGACTAGTACTGTATATAAAATATATATATATACATACACATTTTTTGCAATGATAACTCAAATGTGGTGATCAAACACTTATAATGATGTGACAAACATAGGCCTATGTAGTGGAAGCAGGGTATTTAACAATTTAACAATAAACTTTATTATTCAAAATGAGTCTGACATCAGAGCACTTAAGAGTATACTTCACTTCACTTATTATACATAACACAAATAGAACAAAATATATATAACTGGAATTAAGAAATTAAACAAGGTAACTGTGCAGGGCAAACAAGCTACTGCCAAACCAATAGGGGCAGGTTTATGCAGGAAGCACAGCTTTTCCAAATGTAAACATCTAAAATGAATAAATAATAATATTTTTTTTCACAAACTCTGTGTTGTGTATTTTCTGGTAATCAAATGAACATGCAGAACATTCGTATTTAAATCGTCTTTTTGCAGTTTAATATTCACAGACACAGTCTATATATATATATATACATGTATGTATGTACTGACCTGTTTTTTATTTATTCATCACAAATAAGGCAAATTCCATTAAATTCCGCGTTATACAGTAAATTCCGTTTTTATGATTGGATTCCGCAATTCCGTCCATGAAATTATAGGGCTCTACTAATGTAGCAAATGAATATGATAAGCTCATTGTGAGAGTAAAAGATGGGGACATTGTTGTTTATTTACTAGTTTAATGAACTTAATGAAGTTTTTAAAATAATAAAGTTACAATTACATAATAACATTTCTACTTCAATTTGTTTTTTTGAAATAAACATAATGGTGGCTGTCATAAAAACTTGATGGATTTATTCAAACATAAATTAAACATTGAAGAACAGTAAAATGTATAATGAATATGTTATATGGTGCATATATTTAGCAAAATGTACCTCTCTACAGTTTATTTTTCTATCTGACTAATGAGTTTATGGTCACCAAATATGTTTTTTTTCTAAGGTAAATGTG
>NW_015536544.1:1035788-1036145 GCF_001515605.1 Sinocyclocheilus anshuiensis
AAAAGTACCAAAGCACAATGCTTATTGCGATTTATTGGATGGGAAGTGCCCTTCAATGTTCCGTCCATTAACAGAAAACAGGCTATACTAATCGATTCTTGGGATTTAAGAATCGATATCGTTCCGTAAAAATGAGAATCGATTATCGATATTTTTTACCCAGCCCTATTATTTACTTCGCATTGAGTCTCTCCAACTAGGTGACAACGTAGCGTTATTCAACAGACTCAAGCCACCACCGCACTGCCGTCTATTGGACTGCAGAAAGATACTAACTTTTCAATCTTCTACGTTACTGACGGTACTGACAAACTATGCTGACACTGTGTCTGCGCTGCAACAGGATGCGACAATGCG
>NW_015536544.1:1036277-1037250 GCF_001515605.1 Sinocyclocheilus anshuiensis
CGCATCATAAATAGAACGAGACATCAGTTTACTGCATCCAGTGTAGACAACATCACTGATTATAATTGGTTCTATTGTACACCGGACGCGAGCGGCGCGGCGCGACAAAATAAAATAGAATTCTATTGTATTTTGTCGTGCCGCGCGATGTGATTTGACAGATGTGATAAGCATGAGTTCTGGGGCGCAGCGCGGCCGGTATAAACATCAGCATTGACTGAGTGGTCAGCTCTGGTGGCCGTAACACAGGCTTTAAAGGGTTAGTTCACCCAAAAATGAAAATTAGGCTGTGTTTTACCCTAGGCTAACTTGACTAACCAGCGGACTGATTTCGTTCACAGCATCTATGTTGTTTTGGTCGTTCTGAAATGCCTGAGGAAAGTCTGTCATCAAAGTATTTCTGTATAATTACTGTCTTACATGACTGCATTCCCAAACGTACATATTTCTATACTATGTATTGATGCATATAAATTGAAATGATAAAATATTATTATTCCTTGTTAATTTAATGAAATGTGAAAAAATGCCGTAATTATATTTTACGGCTTAAAGGGTTAGTTCACCCAAAAATGAAATTAGACTGTGTGATAGTTATATTAAAAATTGTCCTGGCTATTGCAAGCTCTATCATTGCAGTCAGCGAGTGTTGCAGTGCTTCAATCCCAAAGAAGTGAAATCCATAAAAAAAAAAGTGTCTCACACGGTTCCGGGGGTGAACAAAGGCCTCCTGTAGCGAATCAATGCGTTTTTGTAAGAAAAATATCCATATTCAAAACGTAATAATCACTTTAATCTAGCTTGCGCCAACAGTTGTACACGGAAGCACGGAAGTTCCGGGCTGATGACGTATGAGGTCAGCGTTGCGCATGTGCCGGTGAGTCTCGTGAAAATTAACATTTGTTTACAGGATCAAAGGAAGCAAAGTTTCCTTACTTTAGCAAAGGAAAACCAGTCTCCTCTTGGCTTATAA
>NW_015536544.1:1037373-1055167 GCF_001515605.1 Sinocyclocheilus anshuiensis
GCTTCTGTTTACAACAGTGAGCGCAAGCTAGATTCAAGTGATTATTATGTTTTGAATATGGATATTTTTCTTACAAAAACGCATCGATTCGCTACAGAAGGCCTTTGTTCACCCCCCGGAGCCGTGTTTTTTTATGGATGGGCGCTTTTTATTTCACTTCTTTGGGACTGAAGCACTGCAACACCCGCTGACTGCAATGATAGAGCTTGGAATAGCCAGGACAATTTGAACGGACTCGGGTGAAGTTTGAGCTCATCCGCGCATCTCTACACTACATGACCTGGGTCACCAGTAGCAAACAATGGAGCGTGCTCTGCTGGACAAATTAAGTAATTACACCATTCAGAAGCGTTTAATCTGCATTATATGTTCTGTAAAAAAAAATTTTCATATCGGCGGCATATTCGCAGATACCGATATATCGGCGACAGGCTCATATTGGCTGATAATATCGGCTAAATGATATATCGGTTGGGCTCTACTCCTATGGTTATTTATTGATTTATTTATGATAAAGAAAATGAGATGCCACTGATAGATCTTCAGTTAACTCTTGTTTTTTTCTCTTTTCTATTCTCAGCTGAACAAGCAGCAGTTGCAGGTGGTAAAGGAGCGTTTCCAGGCCTTCCTGAAAGGAGAGATGCAGATCGTCGCAGATGAGGCTTTCTGCAACGCCGTGCGCAGTTACTATGAGGCAAGACTCTGATTTTCATTTCTATATCCAATAGACTTTCAAAGTGTTTGGCCATTAGGATGTGGCCAAAATGTCTACAGCTGAAGTGACCTTATTGTCATTAGTCAAAAATTGTTTTATATACACTGTAAAAAACATTGTCGAAGTTGGAATTAAAACAAAGATTATTTGAGTGTTTTACAAAAAAATACTATTTACGTCCTTTTACTTAAATTTAATTCAACGTGTTGCCATTTCTGTCAAATGCTCACTTTAGGAACTTTTTGGAAGTAGTAGCTCCTCCAGGTACTTTTCACCAACTATTGAATATTAACAAAGAAAAAATAAAAATAAAAAATAACATCATGCACAATGTAAAATCTGTCAATTTAGTTTTTAATGGTGAGATTATAAATGGTGCCTAAAGGAAAGTTTTAAAAGAGTAAAATTCTTTAGTGTCTCTCTTCTCTTTGCTGTTGAACCGACGAACAAAAATCCCAGATCCAAGAAGAAACACCTGGAGCTTTGTGCTTTGGTCAGCTGATAAATTATTGAAAATTGATAGACTGAATTCTTTGTGTGGAAGTGGGCTTTCTTCAATTGCTTTACCTACCTCCACACTGTTTTTTCCCTTTCACATACTCACTTTTTTATGTTTATTCATGTCTTTCATGTTCATTTAATGGTACGATGAGGCATGCAACATTTCCAGAGAATAATGAACTGGCAAAACAGATGGTCATCAAACAACCCTTTCGAATCAGTGTTTTTACCTTTTCACATCTTACATTATCAGTCACCCTCTTTCTTACTTTCATCACTTTCTCGCTCTCTTAATTTCTTTTTCTTTTAGAACAGGACATGCCTATCAAGTCCTAATAGGATCATCATATCATATCAGTTGGCTCTCCGCTCTATTAATTGCACTGGATGGGAAGCAGCTCTTTGAAGTTGGGTCTGATAGTCGCTCATGCACATGTGGAGGACTCTGGGTTGGCTGATCAAAGTTCCATATTGTCATTCACTGGCCATCGTGCACATATCAAAGCATCTCTTTGGGTTCTATGGGGGATTTTTGTAGCATACGCCAAAGTGTGCCACCAGGGACTCGTTGACACTATAGGAGTTTTGATTGTGGTTCTACAGTGTTGTCAATCATTGTTTAGAAGATAAAGAGGAGCAATAAATGTCTGATAGGTAGGCCTGTCACAATTACAACTTTTTGTTGTGCGATATATTGCCCCAGAAATAATTGCGATAAGTGATATTATTGTCATTTTAAAGACCATTTTATGCCACTGAATATATAATCATAATGTAACAGCATAATAATGCAAGAAGGCCTACACACTTCCAAATGACAACAAACTTTTAATTTTTAAGAATATTTAGATCATGGAAATTAAGTATCAAAATATTAGATGCCTTAAAAAACTTGAATAAATAAACATTTTTTAACAATTTTTTCCATCTACAGATTTTTCCCTGGCCTTCTATTCTCGAAGCATTTTTTAAATTTGAACTAGCACCTCATGACTACACCACGTTATGTACGAGAAGCTGCAAAAGACGCTGGCGCAAGTGGAATGTAAAAAACACGGTGACATTAATTTTTAAGTAAATATAATGGGCGATATATTGCGTCACCAAAAATGATTGAGGTCATGTACATATATTGCGCGATAAGTCGATATATTGATTATTGCGACAGGCCTAGTAGTCAACTACTTGGTTAGTTTATCACTAGTTTCGTTGCATTCTAGTTTTATCACATTGCATCACTTTCAGTGCAAAAAAGTAAAAATGTGTATTCATGCCACCTGTATGGATTGCACAGGTGTCTGCACATGTTTTCAGCAGTCTTGATTCCAGAAGTATTTTTTTTCCCATAGGGATTTAAAAAAAAAAGTCTTTGTTAATGAGTTATAAGCTATGAACCAAACCAACCACCTATGAGGTGAATCACAACATTGCAAACTTTGATTTGAAGCAAAAATGTATTTGAAAATTGGACAAAAAGTATAAGACTCAATGTTTACTTTACTAAAACCCCATGAAGCATTGTGAAGAACATGAAGAAAAAAAAGATGAACAAATATAAAACTTTATTTAAAGATATTAATTATCTATATAGAAAAAGAATGCAAGTTTTTTTTTTTCAAAATATTTACAAATATTTAATTGGTTTGAAGGCGTAGGGAAATTCTGCTAATTTTTTTTTTTTTTACAGTGCTTCATGGGAGTTGGTGGGCCACTAACTTGTTCTTTTGATGTGACATTTGTTTCTTTTGATTCACTGATTGCTGGAGATTTCTTTGCAGAATCATGGGTAATATAGTTTTCACCAGGAATTCTGGTGTTAAACACGATTAAAATAAAATAATGCAGGCTGATTTTTTCAACAAAAGCATATACCATTGATTAACACAGTAGGTCTGTCTTTTTAAAAGTTAATAAGTTAATGTTAAAAATAATTGCCTATTGAGAATGTTTTTCCCCAGAACCTGACTGTTAAAGTCTATTGTATGAGGAACTCATTACATATAACTTCCTGAAAGCTGTTGTACACTTTTCAAGTAGTGCACTTGCAGAAACCGAAACAATAGAAAAAAAGGATTCAATCTAAATTATTTGTGCTTTTTATGATACAGAACCCCAAAGCCACCCTTTACACCATATGTGTCGTTTGATTCATGTTCTTGTTCCGTATTGATTCATTTTCTTGTTCCTTATTTACAATTTTGACATGCAGAATGTAGGCGGCCACATAAATTAAAGATTAATTTTGAATGAATTAACATTTCGCCAGTGGTTGCCACATATTTCACACCTAGAAAGAAATAGTTTTATCCTTCTGAAATACAGTCATGCAGAATAAATTTTAAGAGCGCTTTATCATCTGCAGTATGAAGTCAAGGCATATAAATAAATATAGACCATCTAAACATCTTTTTCCACTTCTCGCCTTCTCGGGTCAAACTGAGTTTTGCTTTTTCCAGTCTCTTTCTCTTGAAGTTTTGGAAATGTTTGTAAGTGCTGTTCTCATTGACTGGAAATAAATGCCTTCCTCCTGTAGCGTTGGAAATGGAAATGAGGCATGTTTTAAAGGTGACTGTGAGGGAAAGGGGTTTAACTTACATGTCCAATTTTCCATTGTGTATCCATCATCTTGGCAGTAATTTTTCTCTGTTGTGTGTTTTTTTTAAACTGCTTTCATAATATTTAATAACAGGTCATGTTAATAGGTTCAAGAGACCAAGCTATATTGTCAGCCATGACTCTGTGAAAGAGATATTAATTATTAACTTATTTTAAATATGAAAATATAATATTGTAATGAATTTTAATTATTAAATGTTATTATTTTAAATGTAATTTGTATTGTATTATATCAAAAATAAGAATTTAATATATTAAAAAACACAGTTTATGTAAAATGTTATTACCGCTTGAATAAATAGTTCCTAAATAAGAAGGTATAATTCCTAAATAAATATTAAAATACCATGTTGTAATAAATTCTAAATATTACAAATGTTTAAATGTAAATTTTATTGTATCATAAATATTAAATATAAGAATTTAAGATGTTATTTTTTGGTAAAACATTATTACTGCTAGACGATATAATTCCTAACATGTAAACCTATGGTTAAGGTTAATAGCAGCTAAGTTTAACTGGTGTTTGGTGTCATAGTAACTAGCTGATATTATATTAAAAATGTTACATTGTCTATTTTTGCACATAAGGAACTTTGCACTGATCAGCATCCAGGACCACAAATATCCATTTTATAATTTTTTAATTATTCCAGATAAATTTCCTGTAACCTTAAAAATTTGATAATAAATTATAGTGTTGTCAAATCAAATCAGTTTTTAATAATTATATAATGATATAATAAATTATGTGTAAGTTGGTTGTTTTTGTGAATTTGATCATTTAAGATTCTGATGACACTATATGTTATTGATATCAGACATCTCGCTTTATTTGCATTTGGGCATTAGCTATTTGGTGCACGCGTAAACAATAGCAAATGAACATTTTCAGTTTATCAGATCGTCAATATTTTATCAACATTTAATAACATTTAATAACTGAATAAGCAAATGCATAATTTTGCCATTTATTTAAGTACCGAGCTACTATAATATTATGCCCGTTTTCTTCTGTGTTTAATATTTTAATAGTCAATACTTCAGTGTGAGTGGACTGGGCTCAAATTAAGGCATTTGGTTATTCTTTAATTCAGCTCTCTGAAATGCTTTTGCGAACTTTACTGAAGCAGCAGAATACAGCACTCATTCACAATCAATTACCGTAACCCCTGTCTATTGCCAAGCAGGACTGAGGTCAACTCTGAAGATCTCATACATCACACACACACACACAGACTACAGCTTTTTATGAGGACAGGCCAGGTTACCAAGCAACCTACCTCTTAAAGGTGACATATCATGAAAATCTGACTTTTCCAGGAGACAAGAGAGCAGTGGATTTATTGATGTATTTAGGCTACTGTATATTGCTGCTGCCACACAGATCTAAAATAAACAAGCGATTTATTTCCCAGCTGTTTACCTTCACAGACATAACGGACTGTTTTTGTAACTCGTGTGTTTTTAACGTAAACTTGTGTGTGAATGAGAACTTAGATTAGTACTCACATGTTGTGACAGCCGCTTTCTGTCCGGGTGCTTCGGATGTGTGCGCTCAGAAAACCTTGTATCTGAAGTTTAAACTCATATGGTTTAAAACGCATGATTTCAGCGCGATAAACATGATAATCAGAACCAAAACAGATGCTTTTTAGCAGATGCGAGCTGTAAAGGCGCAGCTCTATTCTGGAAAAGGGGGCGGGGAGCGCCAGCAGCTCATTTGCATTTAAAGACACAGGCCTGAAAAAACGCTTGTTTCTGCTTCCACTCAAAATAGGCATTTTCAAAATTATATAATAAATGATCCGTGGAGTATTTTGAGCTGAAACTTCACACACACATTCTGGGGACACCAGAGACTTATATTACATATTGTACAGAAGGGGCATAATATGTCACCTTTAAGCAACCAATCTTAAGAGCTTTCACACAAACATGTGTTTAAATATGAGAGTGATTCCGCTGAATTATTGTTTCGTGTGTGTGGAAAACTGGATCATGAAGGGTCACTTGTTTTGTGAGGTGACCAGTACAGTAAAACTCTAATAAAATACTCAAAAGAGGATCTACACTCTTTCTTCAGAGTGATTAAAATGCAGTTTCTGACACAAAAATAGCTCTCATCTTCACGGTGTAGTCATAACTCTCATTAGCGCGTCAGTCAAGCAGGAGCTGCCTGCCACTGTTTTCATTGATTATGACAGAATTATGACAGAATGTGCTGTGAATTAAAGATTTAGGATTAGTCCCTGCCGATATATATATCATACACACACACGTAGATATAGAATTTATTTATTTATTTTATTATAAACTGATAAGCCAATTGTAAACAAGACCAGTCTACCATAAGACAGGCTTGTAAGAATAAATGCAAAAATTAATTACAAAAAATGTTGAATAAATAAATGTCAGTTTTTATATAGGGTAATAAACACAATGTGGGACTAAACAAATATAAAAATAAATGAACACACAAATAAAACAAAATAATGTAAAAACAAATAAAGGAAAAATGTAATACAAAAATAAATATAGGACAAAATGTAATTGTATTTGTTGTTTGTTTTATCCAGTCATTTATTTTCCTGTTATTACATTAATTTATGTGTTTATTTACTTGTTTTTTTATTTCTGCAGGTTTGGGCCTCTCTCACTCCCCCCACATACTATGATGACAAAAAAATTTTTTTCTGTATATTTATTTAAGAATTTATTTTCCT
Source organism: Sinocyclocheilus anshuiensis (assembly GCF_001515605.1). Taxonomy (NCBI): domain Eukaryota; kingdom Metazoa; phylum Chordata; class Actinopteri; order Cypriniformes; family Cyprinidae; genus Sinocyclocheilus; species Sinocyclocheilus anshuiensis. The sequence continues at coordinate 1,043,932 of NW_015536544.1, forward strand.
TCGGAATTCAGGCCTAAGTCTGAGAATACATGGAATATTCTGTTGTTTTTAATTTTTTAATACATCCTTTTTTTGTATGTCTAACATATTTCCTCCAGCCTGTTTACTATTTCCCACAATCTTCCATCTCCCTTAACAACCTGCATTTGCAGATGCTGCATGTTGTTTGTGTTTGATAAAGGACTGATAAGAAGCTGTTCAGTGCTTGCTTTTTCCAAGTTAAGCTGCTCTGTACACGCACTAAGCTCCGAAACGCAGTGATTCAGAACACACTTCCTTTTATTACACTCTGAGGACCTGTCAAATCAACTTCAATTATAATAATAGAGCTATTGTGTGTGAACAGAAGAGCTGGCATTTTCCTCCTCTGTCCTCAGCCTTTGCCATTGATTGACTATTGCAGCTTTTCATTGTGCACGGCATCAATATGTTGCCCATAGACTTATTTTGATCAATAATGACATCAACCTTCCCATTACTGCCGAAAAAAAATTAAAATTCATGATTTGGCACCGAATGGGTGGTGGAAGCCTGACTGTTAAAGTTCAGGGTTGGTCACATAATAATTATAGGTGAGATTTCTGGGAGCGGTGACCTGTGAAAAAAAGATTGTTGGGCCCTTTGGTGAGACATTTGACCTCAGGTCACCTCTCAGAGCAGGCATTTCTATTACTATTGATTAAATTTGTTTTGCAGATTCAAACAAACCCTTAAAACTAATCTAAGCTTGCATTTTTGGGCATATCGCTGTTCCATTGGCGCTTCAGATTTGAATGATACATCAAATCATACGGCTTGTTGAAGAAAGGTGTGCTATTACTTTCCACCTTTGAGGAGAGGTGTGCTATTACTTTTCTTTCAATAATATAAAACTCTATTTTGACTGATTGTCTGACTGATAAATGACAAGTAGCCAAGTTTTATTGACTTGGATGCTTATTGGAAATAACATTCGCTGGGTGAAATTTGTTAAAAAGGAGATGGGTTCCGTTTTTGTATCATTGATGTCACTGATTCAGAAATTATTTGGGCAATAAGAGCCCTTGTGGCTTGATGGAATCAGTTTCACATAACGAAAAATAATGTTGAAGTAATCTTCAATTCGCAAGCACAGTTCAGTCCAAATGGATTTAGAGATTCAAACAGCACTCTCAGCTCTAAGAAGAGGCTCTAAACCATGATTAATCTGGCTATATCTAGTCTGAACCACTCGCACCAGCTGACTAACAATCTAATAGCCAGACCTTTGACTAAACTAGCGTCCGGTGCATATTGCAGCTTATTCTGGCCAAGAACAGGCCCACTTAAACAGGAAGCGCCAGCTGACTGACATGTAAAGTGGTCAGTCATGGTTTGTTTTGATTTGACATGTTGTTTAAAGGTAATTCACTACTGAAGCCTGTTTCTGCCATGGAGTAAAACAAAAAAGGTAATTGCAACCTTTAATCTCACAATTACTTTTTTTTTAAATCTCACAATTAAGAACTTTTTTGATCGCAATTCTAAACTCAGAATTGCAAGATATAAGCTTGCAGTTCTAAGAAAAAATGTCAGAATTGTAAGAAATAAGCTTTTCTCAGAAAACTCAGAAAAAGTTTTTGTTTCTGCCACAGAATAAAAAAAGGTAGCCTAATTGTTAGTTTATATCTCAACATTCTGACTTTTCTTCGCAGAATTGAGTTTTTAATCTCACAATAGCAAGTTGATGTCTGACTTTTTTTCTCAAAATTGCCAGTTTATATCTAGCAATGCTGCGTGTCGCAAAATTCTGTCTTTTTTCAAGAGATCAACTCAGAATTCTGGCTGACTTTCTAGCAATTCTGAGGTTAGAACTGCTAGAAAAAAATTAGAATTGTGTGGTGGAAAAATTTATAATTGAAAAAAACTTAAATATAAACAGAGTTGCGAGACTCTTGTCTATATACAGTATATATATTCTACAGCTTTCCAGGTCATAGAATTACTTTGCAGTTCAGTTTTGTGTGCAGCAGGTCAGAGGACAGACATATACACGGTGGAGCTGAAGAAGAATACACACACCTAAAGCATTTCACCACATCCTCTGCAGCTTCGCACAATGAGAAAGCCATTGTGGCATTAGAAGGCTATCCGAAAGGTCAGGAGAAACTGGGGGCCAGATATGGATAAAGAGGTGGAAATCAAATCCTGGGGTGCATTATTCGCCGTATGACCTTTTACTTTAATTTTACCAAGAGTTGTGCAGTTTTGCATAAGTTAAGACGCCTGTATTCTTCAGGCGCCCCAGTAGTGTTTAATTGGCATTCCTAAATGGTTGGCTTAATTGCGTTTTCTCTCATTTCACTCCTGAAGCGGTGATTTAAATTTAAATTGGACATGGTAATCACATCAATTAAAAAACGAACTTAAAATCACCATGGCCTTGAAAAAGAAATTGTATCAAATAAATTTGAACACTTCTTCAAAGAATAAAGGTTCCATCAGTTCATTGTACACTTTGTTTTAAATGCTTTTGGGTCCATTCAGGCTAACTTGTCCACATCAGAGCCCACCACCAACAGTAATAAAATGCCTCCATAAGTTCAACCTTCAGCCTCCCTCTATTGTTCAATAGCCAATCATGCCGAGCAAAAGCTGTATACGGGTCCTCGCAGGTTAGATCGCTTATTTTCTCAGTGCTGTTTATGAAAATGATTTCAGCTGTGCTCGATGAGGGCAGACTGGGCAGGAAACTAGAGTTAAAAGGCTGTAGGATTTGCTGTATTGTAGTGATTAGGTAATGAAGTCAGCCCTCTTGCCATATAGACAGGCTGTCTGAGTCGCCTGAAGGCCGTAACCGGTAGTTATGAGTTGTTATGATAAAATAAGACCCATTTTATGGATGGCTGATTGTGTAATGCGGCACAGTGGTCTGTAATTTTTGTGCTTGTGTCGTAAAGAAATCCTGCACCCCTTGGCCCGAATGTATAATCCACCTCATAAATGCAATCATAATTTAACAGCATTTTAATTAGGATAATGTTGTGTAATATTAGTCTGGCTTTTAAACTGAATTATAGGTTACACTTTACAAGAAGTTTCAATTTGTTAACTTTAGTTAATGCATTAGATAACGTGAACATTTTGTGCTTTTTTTATTTATCTAAATTAATTTAAAAATGATTTTGTTAGCTACTGTATTAACTAATGTTTACTTATTGAACCTTATTGTTGTGTTAAAGTGTGAAATAGTACCTAAAACATTAATAATCATATATTTTTTAGAAATTTTACATCATGGGATTTCAAGAGAAAATAATGATTGAGAACAAAAGAAAACGGTTTAATTTAACCGTTTGTGCCGCAGAGATGTAGTCATAATATGTCATTTAAAAGACATTATTTTACATACTTCAATGGGTAAAGTCGACATTAAACTGAAAAAATTTACTCTGTTTATTTATTTCTTATATTCTTGATCCTATTTGTAGAGGTACATGTTTGTCCAAAGAAATGACTTTTTAATGTCTTGATTCACTTGGAAATATGTCACATTAAGCTGTGGTTACATTAGCAAAATATCTGTGAAATTTTGTGGGCATGAAAGGTCCATTATCTATTGTCAGTATCATAGAGATGTATGAAACACAACTCAGACAGAAATTATTTTCAAACAAAGCAGCTTTTCTGTTGGTTAATGTGACTATATGACTATATTTCAAATTCACAGAACAATTGAAAATATGACGACACCTTTATGAAAAAAACATTGTGGATAACATTTCATGTTAATAGTGAAATTGTAGGATTTCTAGCAAAAGGTTATGAATAGAATACCCGAAAAAATTTCCTTCAGCCAATAAAATCATTATGAATGCAAGAAATAAAGATTTTACACAACCGCACCAAAATGAAGCACATCTGTGGTTGATTTATCATTGTGTTTGAATTTTGCTCTTCACATTTTGACCAGTCCCTCTGCTTCCGACTTTTTCATCAGTCTTACAGAGTGTCTTGAGGAATCAACAAGGCTTTTCCTTTAAACACATTCCTAACACAAACACACAAGACAATAGACAAGAGTCCCAATGTGTTTGTTTTGTTACGAGTTGTTTGCCCTTTAGCCAGGGCAGAATAATTTCTCTACACATTCAGCCCGAGGTTGTCATGATCTGCTTTTTTTTTTAGTTTCTTTGCCCCCCTCCACATTCTCAAGCTCTCTCTCCCTCAATCTCACATTTGTTTCTTACTCTTTTCCCATGTGTTTACCACCCTGTGGTTCTCAATTGGATTACTGTTTGACAGCATTGCAAACAGAATAGCTGCAGGCGCCGACTTTGAAGGCTGTCAGAGCCATGAGTATAGTTTTTTTGCCCTCTTTCGTTCTCTCATTCCCATTCTACATTTCCTTCTGACGCTCATTTGCACTGTTGCTCCGCTTGTTTCCTTCAAAACTAATGAAAAACTCCCTACACCCCCCCCCTCTACTTCTCTGTCTTTCTCTTTTTGGCTCTAGATTCATACATTACTTCATCAGTTTGTCACAGAAGACACTGAAAAGATACTCTGAATAAACTCAATATACTGTAGGTCTGTTTAGTATTATGGGGTTTGACTAGAGAGGATCCAGTTATAGAGTTGACTCTGACTGGTCGTATGTCCAGACATGATCCTGTACCGCTCATTACCTCCAGTCCCTCTCATTTGGTCCCTTATTTCTTTTTCTCCTCAACTTTCCAGAGTGGTGGTGTGTTGCCAAACTGTCATTAGGTCCCTTTCTGTTGCCAATGGAAACTTGCACTATACGTCTTCGAAACAGCATCAAGGTGATTCCCCCATCATATTTTTTTTTCTCATAGAACGATTGAGGCTGAAAAAGAAGCAGGGTTTCACCTCGCCACGCACTTTATTTATGTTTTGGCATGGGAGAGAGTTGCGTTAGTCATCCATATCCTGTGTTAGAGATCAATACTCTTATATGAGCTCATTTTTAAAGTCTAGTGAGCTGCCTTGCTGTCTGCTGCATGTATAGATGAAGGAACCTGTAAATGGTTGATTTGGAACATTCCAATCAGTGTTAATTTTGACAGCAAATTTTTTATTTAGTTTTAGTCATAGTCTTTTGACTAAAATGCCATTTAGTTTTAGTCATATGTTAGTCATCTGAATCGTTTTTAGTTTTAGTCTAGTTTTAGTCGACTAAATATAATACGATTTTAGTCGACTAAATTTACAGTAAATTTAGTCGGCTAAAATCGAATGGGTTTAGTTACAGTGTAATGCATTTATTAATTATTTCTCAAAACTGCGATTTAACTGCGGTGACACACAACATGCCTTTATGTTAAAATTAAATAAAACCACTTCTCATAAAGAACAAGAACATAGTCTTCTTTTTAATGAAATACCAATGGTTATAATAGCCTAATTATGCATTCTTAATAGCAACTTGTTTACCATATTCTTCGTTCTTTCAAGCAGACATATTTATTTCTATAAATAAATTTAGATTAATCTTTAGGGCTGCTAAAGTTTTTCAGTCAAGAGCAGTGAGTGATTTTCTGTCTTTCTGTTGTTGCTAGATTAACATCAGTGACAGTGACAATAGCAACTAAATTAGGCTGCTGTCCCTTTAAAACCGAATGCACAGCTGCAATGGATGCAATGTACACACGTTCTCCAGGCCCAGACTGACCATCGGGAGCACCGGGAGAATTCCCGGTGGCCTGGCGGCTGATTTGGCCCGCTGCCAATAGAGATATTGGGGAAAAATTAAGGAAAGGGAAGTGAAGGTGCAGTGCAAGAGTGAACCTTTAATTATTTTCCACTGCCCCAGACTAAGGATTTAGACCTTTTTTATGTGATGGCCATACAAATAATAGGGTTGTCTGGTTTCAAAAATTGTTGTGGACGTATAGGCTATATACAGGAAATAAGGGGCCAAAATTGCAGCTTTTGGGGTACAACAGCTTGTCACTGGAACAGGACCCTTAAAAGGACATCTTTGTTCCTTTTTTTACCCCTAGGCCTACAAATTATTACCTTAAGGGTACAAATTACTACTTTTAAGGTACTAATATGTATGGTGTACGTGCTTCAGGTGTGAGTAAGACAGCAAGACAAGACGGCAAAGAGTTGTTTTGTGCAACTTATTGCACTTAATAAGCAACGTTTTGCAACGTTTTGATTTAAGAAGCCTATTATTAAAATGATTCAGATATCGCACGCCATTGTGTTATGCATATCGCCATATTTACATTTGCGATTTTTCGATAATTTCGATATATTGTGCAGCCCTACTTGTCACAGTGCATTCTGGGATGTTATGCTTCACAATTTGGCTAAGGGCAAAAATAAACTATAAAAATAATTATAAAAGTGATTTTAAAAATCTATTTTTAAAAATGTATTTTCTATTCTTGTCAAATATTATTTATTGTTCCTTTTAATACAAATTTTAAAAGATGAATTAAATAAAGAATTTTAAATATGGTTATGTATTCACTTATTTGAAAAAAGTGATTCTTTTATTTTTATTCGTTCATATTAATGATGCTTTACTTAAGAAAATGTTTTAATTCATTCATTTAAATGTGTATTTATGACTTTTGAAGTTTGACTTTCATTGTTTGGACAAAAACAGCTGAAACACCCTTAAATATGTTTGTTCCACCAAACAAAAAGTCAAACAGGTTTGGAAACGACATGAGGATGAGTGAATAATAACACTTTAAAGTTGTCACTTTAAGGGTGTCTATAGGGTTGTTGCCTACCTTTTGGAACCCTAAAAATGCTCATGATGCTTTCTAGGTAGACTACACAGGTTAGCAGAGCAATAATGTGAGAATAAACATGGTATTGGAAACACAGCTAAAAAATAATTGTTAACATTAATGCCTGTTAAATCACCTCTCAAAAATGAAAATGTTTGTCATTGCTAAACCTTTTCTGTTAATGAATCATCACCCTCCAGAAGTGTCTCTCACACGCTCATAATCTCTCCCTCCATGTGTTTATTATCACAGACACGCTGCCCCCTATGGAGTCAAATATGCCAATATACTGTAATCTCCCAGTCGTTCTTCATAACCTGCTCCTACTGTTAGCATGGCTGCTCGGCCATGATTCCTGTGCTAATCTACAATCTTTCTTACGACGTTCTCCCTCATTCTTCTGCCAGGATTAATTCCTCATATTAGCTTTAATTACACAAATGGCTCTGTATCTTATTAATCTCTTCACTGCAGACGGAGCACAGCTCTGCACACTGTTGGTTATAAATAATTGAATGAGATTTTAAACCGCCAGTTAAGTCAAGCAGCAGGGAGAGGGGAAATCCCTTGGTGGCCGATTCATTAGTAATAATGTTTGACATTTTCACCACCACAAAATGGAGGCTTTGGACACCATTGGGTAGTTGCAACTGTCTGTTGAGGGATATGTCATATAAGTGCTTGCGATCTACTGTACAAATCATACAGGTGGTACAGGTTAGACAGCTGCGTATGAGGGAGGTAAGGAATTAAACTGTCTGAAACACTGAGTTTGCTATCTAGATTTCCTGCATTTAAAGTAGCACCAAGTGCCCAAGGTCCTTTTTAGGTTTTGCCTGTCAGTCAACATGAATTTAGCATTTATTTTCCTGCAAATCATTGAATAGGGAATTTATTGGGTATCACTGTAACTTATACTAAAGCACGGGGACTTGAACAGCCTTGAATTTCTTACTGCTTTAATAAAACGGTTATGTTTTAATATTATAAACATATATTTATTAGAACATTATTAAATATTCAAGTAAAATATCAAAAAATAATAAATAGTGAAATTAATTTAAAAAAAGCATTGTCTTTTGAAATAGGCAAATAAATAGCCATATGTAAAATAGTTTATTTAATTAATCTTTTAAAATGTTATTAAAGTAACAAGAAATAATAAATCGCTCATAAATCAAATAAAAAAATTAATTGATTTTTTAACTCCGTTAGTAAATGGATAAATACAAGCATTTGCCAAAAAGAAAAGGATTTGGCATATAGATTTTATTTTTATATTTTTAAATTAAAGCTGCAGTCCGTAACTTTTGGCGCTCTAGTGGTTAATAAACAGAACTGCGTGCGTCTTGTGGAAGAACATTGTAGCCGGAGCTACTTCTCTCTGTTTATGTCTATGACGAATCACGCAGGTACTGGGCTACTCTGCAGCGGTACCTACCCGAACCAGTCTAAATAGTCCGAATATAAACACTTATTATAGGTGTACCGTAGTGATTCAGGACAAGTCAAAAACATGGTTTGGAAAATGGATTCATGGTTTACTCGCTTATTATATAAATTGTGTAAATTTTAAACACAAAAAAGTTACGGACTGCAGCTTTAATATTAATATTTAAATTTTAGTATTTAATATTTTATTTTTTACTTTTTTTATTAAACCTTTAATTACATTTCAAATATGAATGAAATAGATTAGTTATTTTATTATTATTCATTATATTTAGCCGAGTAGAAAATCTGCTGTTTATTTGTCAATTTAACATCGTTTATTTATTTACATTTTTATATTTGAATTAATAATTTCATTGTTATTCATATTTTAATTCACATTTATATTGTTAAATATAATTCATAATTCATATTGTTCCTCACATTAAACTGAGATTGTGACTGACATCATAACTTAATGTATTGTGTACTTTATAATAACTGGAACTCTGTATTGACTAGGGCTGGGTTTTGACACAAATTTGAAGATTCGATTCAATTCTCATTCACACGCTTTCGATTGGATTACCGATTCGATTCGATTCAACATCGATTATTTTGGATACATATCAAGTATAGTACATGCCAAATTTTCTCAAGGAAAAAAATCTCTCAACTAATCGAATCGATTCCAGAGGAATCGCAATGGATTCTGAAAATCTAAGAATCGATCCACGAATCGATTCTGCATCGATTTATCGTCCCAGCCCTATAAAATATACATTACATGAGAGTCAGTTGGTACTACATTACTATAATATTGAAGGTTAAAATTGACTGATTTGTAGGCTACAACTGCTAAAATTACACTTAATGAAGTTTTTAAAATAATAGTTACAATTACATAATAATAATTCTACTTCAATTCGTTTTTTTTTTATAAATATAAACATTTAAATGGTGGCTGTCATAAAAACTTGATGGATTTATTCAAACATAAATTGAACATTGAAGAACAGTAAAAATTATAATGACTATGTTATATGGTGCATATATTTAGCAAAATGCCCAGTGGTACACAAATCAAGTACTTGTGTAAAAGTACAGATACGTATAATAAAATATTACTCCAGTAAAAGTACTCCTTTTTCAATTTTACTCGAGTGAAAGTACAAAAGTACTCGATTTTTTTATGTACTTAAGTAAAAAAGAACGTACTGATAGATTTATTTTGCAATTTTATATAGGCTACTTAATTCAATTTTATATTAGCACATATTTTTTATAGTCCTACTGCTCAAAATACCTGGGATTTTCCCAAAATAACCACTATATGGAGTCAAGATATATTTTTGTTGTTGATATGGAATATGTTGATGAGAGTGATGTAGTAATGTTCACTGTGAAGCTTACACTGTGAAGTACCTGAGAGAAAACAGATCTGACCATCTGATTTACACCAGTAAGAAAAAAGTGTTTTAAAGCCTGTTGTTTTGCAGAACATCACAGTTATATATGACATGAGAATAAGGCCTGAAGTTAGGAAGAACATCTTAAGGAAAATATAATTATATTTTCATAATGATTTTTTTCTTCGCAAACCTTGTCTGTGGTGTAAAAACACCCCTGGCCAAATGCCCCCAGAGGGCATCACTTCCCACTTTGCTAATTACTGTAGTTACCATGTTCTGAACATCACATTAGTGATGGGAAGTTCGGTTCTTTTCCGCGAACCGGTTCTTTCGGACAGTTCGATTCAATAAACCGGTTGAAAAAACCGGTTCACCGGTTCTTTTACGCTCGACGTAATGACGTCATTGGCGATGACGTAATGGCGTTAAGTCTATCGCGGGCTTAACACATTCAAATATAAAGTCAGTAATCATAACATCAGTAAAGTACAGATACTTGAAAAATGTACTTAAGTGCAGTAACGAAGTAAAACTACTCCGTTACTGTCCACCACTGAAAATGCCCCTCTCTACAGTTTAATTTTCTATCTGACTAATGAGTTTATGGTCACCAAATATGTTTTTTTCTGAGGTGAAGTTACATGACACATTGTTTACAAGCCGTTATACTGACGTCTTTGCGTGGCTGAAACACTGATTGAGCGATTAAATGAGACTGATTGTAAAGTTGTACTCTTTCTTTTAACTTACCTTCGGATGTTTAGTCATGATTATTTTGTGCTGAAACTGGTATTAATCTGGAGGAGACGATCAGTCCACGTGCCGCTTACACACAGGACATTGAACTGAGGCGCGCAGTGCTACAGCAATCTGTCACTCCACATTAAACAGCGCTAAAATGGCATTTATTGTTTAAATACTGCAATACAATGGACAGAATTTGAAATCTGAGACTTTTTCACATTAAAAGTAACAAAGCACAAAGCTTATTGTGATTTACTGGATGGGAGGTGTGCTACAATGTTCTGTTCATTAACTGAAAGCAGGCTAGACTAATCGATTCTTGGGATTTAAGGTGCAGCAGGGGCAATGATATTACGCAGAGCCTGAAAATAGGCTTATTGGAAGTTACCTAGCGGGGGACTATATCGTTCCGTAAAAATTAGAATCGATTAGAATCGAGATATCGATATTTTTTTACCCAGCCCTAGTACTGACCAACCATAAGCCGTATGCAGAACTATCCGTTTAAAAGGCATTTCTAGAGGATCAACACTGAAATATATGTAAAATAATGCGTAGTGCCCATAATACGTAGACTAGTACAGAACATACTGTCTTGCATTTTGGTCACAGTTTTTCTTTGATCACTTTTATAGTTTTAGGCAACACTGTAAAAAAAAAAAAAAACGGAAAGTGAATGCGGGGATAATTGCATAAGGGGCTGTTTACACCTGGTCACTTCATGCGTTTTGTCTGATCAGATAGCTATCCGATCGTGAAAAGGCCAGGTGTAAATGCCCTCCTAGGCTATATTATGACTGCGCTAATGCAACACGCATCGCAGTGGATGAGTAGCTGAGTATCTCTTCAGCATTCAGCAAGGCAAACTGCCGCGAATGAAACAAAGTAATACGCAGACGGTCAAAACACAATCATCTT
>NW_015536544.1:1056601-1067071 GCF_001515605.1 Sinocyclocheilus anshuiensis
GTGAAAAGACCAGGTGTAAATGCCCTCCGAAACACATTCGAGACGGATATAAATCCGATCGCTCAAACCACTTCAGGAGGTGGTCTGAGCCGCATTCCAGACGAAACTGGACAAGTGTAAATGCATCTGGTTGTTGAAACCACATGTGTAAATTTTACTCCTCCCAAAATGTTAAAATAATAAACGTGTGAGAGCATGTTATAATAGGCTATATGACATTATATGACTGCGCTAATGCAACACGCATCGCAGTGGATGAGTAGCTGAGTATCTCTTCAGCAAGCCGACATGCAAACTGCCGCGAATGAAACAAAGTAATACGCAGACGGTCAACACACAATCATCTTCATTAAACGTAGTAAGACAAACTTATCTTTCCAGTGATGATGCCGCTTGCTCTCCTATTGCAGTCTTTGATCTTGAAATGAGCTGATAATTAATAAAATGCAGCGCTTATCTTTTGATTTAGTTGACGTGAACTCGTTAAATTTAAATATAGCGTGGGAATTGAAGATCGGATTTATATCCGTTTTGCGACGACACAGTTATGTAGCCAAGTGTAAATGGAAACATTTTAACAAGTAAATGGAAACGTTTTAACAAATCAGATAGATATCCGATCAGCTAAAACGCATGAAATGACCAGGTGTAAACAGGCCCTAAATTAACACATAACTGGACTCTTATCACAATGTCTTTATAACATACAGTGAGAGAGATTAGTGTAAAGAAACTAAATTACGTCTGAGTCTAGCCTCATCAGAATGGTTTTCCTGAATTCAGTTTTTGACTGCTTCAGAGAAATTGAGCAGGCTCGTGTCCTCTCAGCATGACCGCCTGTCTGTCACTTCACCTGCATGTCCTTTTTGAGGCAGAAGGAACTATTAATTTTCTCGACGGGATATTAAGCCATTTGCTCACTGACTCATTCAAGTACTAAAAAGCACTGCAAGATATCCAGTATCATTGTTTTTGCCACCGTTTGAATGGGCTTTTAATGGAGCCAGTGAACAAATAAGTAGGTACGCTTTATATTTCCAAGAAGGAAATTTCAACTTGTATTTACCAAGTTGAGTTGAATATCTTTGTATTGCATGTATTTGTTTTTCTAGACACTTACGTCGAATGGCCCTTTTATGTTTAAAATCGTGTTTTAAAATGAACACGTTCCTCAAATCTAAAAAAAAAAAAAAATCTTTGTAAATCTCTACAGGTGTCCAAGTAAAAGCAATTTAAGTGGAATTTCCCTCTATGAGAACTGCCTCCTGTTGCGCTCCGATCTCTGTCGTCTTACCCAATCACGGTGGCTTCGACACTGATATATTCCCCCGCCTGCTTGAGATGAGGCAGCTGAAGTGTCTTTGTTCTGCTCCATTACTCGCGGTTAGGAGCTGCAATTCGTCTCCATCTGCTGCTTCTGTCGTGCCTCACCAACTTTGGTTTCCCCCAGACACGGTCACCGAATATAAAAAAATGAAATTACTGAAAAGTGGTGAAGTGTTTTCATGGTCTTCTGTGCAGATTTGCCACTCTCTCAGTGGGGCATTTCCTCTCTTATGAATCATTGTGTTTTCTAAAACTGCGCTGCTCCACCGCTTTGAGGATTTAATTGAATTTTGGCTTGTTAAGTCAATTTGTGTATCTTTGGTCTGTAATGATGAATGGATGGAACTACTTGTTCAGAGAGAGGCTGCCTTTGCAAAATAACTTTTGCAAAACAAGAACTGTAAGCTGTATTAAATGTGCTGTAAATGATTTTAGCCATCCAGGAACCTCCACTAAACCTGGACATGACCCGTCTTTACAAAACCCACCGTACAAAGATACCATTGAGACTGTTATAATAAGAGTGTCTACAATAATATTAATATTTTCAAAAACATTTTAAAAAATGTTTAAGATTTTTTTTTATTTTATTTTCTAATTTTCATTCATTCATTCATTTTAAGAGACTTATTGAGCTTGACATACTGCCCAGTCATTATAATAATAATAATAATAAAAAAGTCAAACTACTCAATGTTAAGGTTTTCTTAAAAAAAAAAAAAAAATTTCATTTTTAATGTGGCTCTTTTTCTTTATGATAACAGGACAGTTGTATTACCCTGACTTTTTTATTTTTTACTTCATGCCTCAAAAATATAAAAAAAATACCAGGTTCCATAAAGCACTGCAAATGATCCATTATCATTGTTTTTTTGTTTTTGTTTTTTTGGCCACCACTTGAATTTTCAAGCCTTTTCTCTGATGTCCTTCTTGTATTTACCAAGTATCTAACTCTCAATTCAGAATTCATTCAGAAATTAATAACACTTTCTTCATATAAGAGATGTATTCAAGTGCATTCATTTAATTTATAAACTGAATTTCTAATGTAATGATGAGTAAAAAATGATAAAAAATAATGAATGTCATATCACTGACCCGAATAATCTCAGTACCTCAAAATAATTATATATTTTGAATAAGTATCACAAAGTATCTCTTAGCAGTACCTGATATGAAAAACTTACATGTGTTCATCATAATGTACCGATGGATTGACTCCAGCCCTGTTTCTTCCATCAGGGCTTCTTGAAGAGCGAGCGAGTGGCGCGCATGGTACAGAGCGGAGGCTGTTCTGCCAGTGACTTCCGTGAGGTCTTCAAGAAAAACATTGAGCGCCGCGTGCGCAGCCTGCCCGAGATCGACGGCCTGAGCAAAGAAACTGTCCTCAGCTCCTGGATCACTAAGTACGACGCCATCTACAAAGGAGAAGAGGACCAGCGGCGGCCGCAGGGACGCATGCCCTTCAGTGCTGTATCCGAACTCATCCTCAGCAAAGAACAGCTGTATGAGATGTTCCAGCAGATCCTGGGAATCAAGAAGTTTGAACATCAGCTGCTCTACAATGCCCTGCAGGTCAGTGCTAGCTAAGTTTTAAGGTTTTTTTCCCCCCAAAGTAACTGATGGTATAATGTAGGGCTGCATGAGTAATCAAAATAAAACTAAAGTCACAGTATGGCACGATGCGGTTTTTTTTTTTTCTTTTTTTTTTCAATTAATAAATATACAGGTATGCACTGCGTGTTTCAAAGTGAAGCGTGGCGCTGTGTTTTTAAACGTGAGCAGGTCATTATCCACCAGTTTTCAGCAGCTCGGAGCAGCTCGGATCACAACAAATGCTGCTCCATCTCTGTATCTGTGTTCTCTGTTTGAGTCGCTTTAACGTGCATTAAGGAATGCAAAATGTACCAACCATTTTCCCACACTTGCAATGAGAAGTGCTTATTAACAAAAGAGAAGTTTTAAGGTTTCTTGTGAATTTACACTAGAATAAAAGCTTGACATTTAAAAATGAAGAAGTGAAGACAGCCATAAATATTAGTATTGTAATTTTACAGTTGTAATGTGAAATTAAATTATTATTATTATTATTATTATTGTTGTTGATGTTATTTATTGATGTAATAAAGACTAGATTTTTATTTAACAGTGAAATATTTCAATAGTAACATTTCATTTATTTATTTACTCATTTTTATATTTGTATTTATTATTATTATTATTATTATTTATGGTCCAACTTTTGTGGCCCTGTAATAATAATAATAATAATAATAATAAGTTTAATTTGTATAGCTGTCACAGCCCTGTCACCAGCCCAGTCTCTATCTACGTTACGGACTCCATTTCCCAGCATTCCGCCTGCTTCATACCTGCACTTGATCCCCAATCAACACACCTGCCACCATTCACCTCATTACCCACCATATATAGGCAGTCACCTTCTGCTCCCTATTTGTCTGGTCTCGTCATTGCTACTACAAGCCACTTATGCTGAGTTCACACTGCACGATTTTCACACTCGTAGGATCGCCGTTGTTTTCACACTGCGTGACTATCTGGGGTCGCATTCAGTTGCTGCTGTGTTCACATTGCACGATGGATCGGCTACAGGGGGTTTCACACTGCATGACTTCACAATAGGAAGAATCGCCGACAGCTCTGTCTGGTCCGCAAACTACGTTTCACAACAAAACACACGCGAGAAGTGATAAGGAAATAACGCGAGAACCCGAGTGCATCAGACCGGAGTTCTCCAGCGAGACTGTAATTATTCAAATATATATATAGCCTGCAAATTGTCTGTGAAATCGGGCTAATATCGTGCAGTGTGAACTCGGCATTACCTGACTCACTCACCTGCGTTTCCCCAGTAATCATCTGTCTACAGTCATCTTCAGCTGTGTTTCCTACAAGGAAAAGGGACAAGGAACTAATAGTCTCAAGCTAAGTCTATTGAACCGATCTTCAATTGAACTGCTTACCTGTCACTTGCCTGCTTCTCATATCTTCTGCTAAATCCTGTGAATAAACTCCGTGATACTTACCTGTTTGTCTCCTAATGGTCTCCTTCCGTTTGCTGACAATAGTGCCTTTCCCAAGCTCAATGATGCTTCACAATGACAAAAGCAATATAAACAATCAGTACATGCATAGATGGACAGTAGACATTTGTCAAGTCCAGGACATGCGGTTGCAGTTGCAAACCATAGAAATAATACAGACAGCCAGATACAGCATTAAACCATAACAGTTTAAGAAGAAACATATAATGACTGGTAATATTGGTTGAACAGATTTTTTTTAGTTTTTGAGGTTTTGAGTTTAGACTTAAATTCGTGCAGTGTGGTTATTGACCGAAGACACAGGGGCAATGAGTTCCAAAGTTTAGGAGCCATAACAAAGAAAGATCTCCCTCCCATAGATGAAAGGCGAGATCTTGGGACACAAATAAGTTCCCCTCCAGATGATCGAAGTAGACGAGAGGGAATATATGGAGAAAGTAGGTCAGAGAGATAAGTAGGTGCAAAACCATGGAGTGATTTAAAGGTAAGCAGAAGAATTTTATAAGTGATTCGAGAGGACACTGGTAGGCAGTGGAGGTTAAATAGAATAGGAGTGATATGAGCAGACCGTTTAGTGTACGTTAACATTCATGCAGCAGAATTTTGAATACATTGCAAACAGGAGATGGAGCATACTGGTAATCCAGAAAAAAGAGCGTTACAGTAGTCAAGGTGAGATGTGATAAATGCATGTACTAGTTTTTCAGCATCTTTTGTGCTCATGAAGGAACGGAGTTTGGCAATACGCCGAAGTAAAAAAAAATGCAGCTTTGGAGAGTTTACTAATATAAGCATCTAGATTTAGTGACGAGTCAAGAGTGATACCTAAGTTTTTGACAGTGGCAACTCATTGACACATGAATATAGAGTAGCGGTCTGGTGAATAGAGTCAGGTCGGCAAGAAATATATATCTGAATATCATTGGCATAGCAGTGGTACTGAAAACCATGGTGACGAATAATTTGTCCGAGGGGCATAATATAAATGATAAATAATAATGACCCTAGAATTGAGCCCTGTGGCACACCCTGTTTAAGAGGGACAGTGGGAGATTTGTCGTTATGCATGGTGATGAAGTATTATCTGTCCGTCAAATAGGAGGAAAACCAGGCTAACGCAGCTCCTGAGATGCCAATCTCTGAGAGGCGCACGAGTAGTAGCTTATGACAGACAGTGTCAAAAGCTGAGCTAAGGTTGAGTATTAAGAGTATGGAAAGGTTGCCCGAATCACCAGAAAGGAGGTCATTTATAACCCTTACTAGAGCAGTTTCAGTACTGTTGCGAACGAAAACCTGACTGAAATATATCAAAGTGTTTATTGCGAGCTAGAAATGACTGCAACTGAGTGGCAATGATTGGGCGATAATTAGCGTAGTCAGCTGGGTCCAGAGTTGGCTTTTTGAGAATAGGAGTAACAGCAGCAGTTTTGAGTGATACTGGAACAGTGGTAGAGATAAGAGACGTGTTAAATTAAGTGGAGAAAACCTGTATTTTTTTTAATCATTTTCAGTATAATCAGTATAATGGCAGGTATGGTTCATTTGGACCACTTTTATATTTATATTTATTTTCTTAAGGATATTTGTTTTTTTTGTGTGAATTGCACTGAGACCATATATGCCTGAGTTTTATCTCTGGTTTTCAGAGATATGAAATATCTAGGGGTTTGACCATGACAGCTTCATCTCTGTGACTTTAACAATGGCTGATGCCACAATCCAAAATGTCACCGTAAGGAACAGTAATAATAATCAGTTGATTTTCACAATCCTTAATATCTCAGTAAAAAGTTTTCAAAGCAGGGTATGATTTTCTTTCATAAGAAACACATTGATTTTTCAGTGTTCTCTGACATTTGGATGTGTGGTTTCAGAACAATTGCCCAAAAAAACCCTGAATGTCCTAAAGGGACATTTACTGACAAAAATGAATTGCTGGGTCCGAGATTCCTTGAGGAGATGATTTGGAGGAAATCTTTTGGTCCCAAAAAGGTCCACTGGGACAGAAACTTTGTGTTTTTAGCAGGTACTTTAATTTGCACATATTTGCATCTATGAGCTAACACAGAGAAACATTTCTCAGTGTATAATCTTTTTTTTCTGTAAATTTGTGAGAGCTGAGTTGTCAATTTTTCTATTTTTGATTGAATTAACTTTTGCAAGCATATCATACGCAATTGATTTAAGGTGCAAGATCTGCTTGATATTGAATAAAAGAACATTGTTGAGGAAAATCTGCGGAATTCTGCAGAACTACAGTACCTTAAATAGATAGTTCACCCAAAACTGAAAATTCTGTCATTAATTTCTCACCCTCATGTCGTTCTAAACCTGTAAGACCTTCTTTTATCTTTGGAACACAAATTAAGATATTTTTGATGAAATCCAAGAGCTTTCTGACTCTTCATAGACAGAGTCTGGTAAATGAAACAAAACATTTACAAACATTATAAACACATTATGTATTTTAATTCCCATCACTGCACAACAAATCATTTTGTTTAACTGCACAACAAATCACTTTACATACAATGGTATTCAGAACAGAACAGGAATAAAAAAAAAAGTATAAAACAAACGTAAATTATAATGGCATTCATTAAAAACATAATTTATTATAAACGCCAAGCCTAAACTAATTTATTTTAAGTGATATTGCTTTGTGGAAAATGTGCTCTACAAATAAACTTGGGCTCACATACCTCTCTCATTGGGCCTCATTCATGAAACTGAATTCATTTACACTGTAAATTCATGTGTAAATCGTTCGTAAAGATGTTCTGACATAAATTTTCGGATTCATGAAAGTGTTCATATTTTCAAAATGTAAGTTGGTACGAAAGAAATTTACACCTGCTCCCTACCATGTGTAAATGGTGCATAAAACGTTCTGTGTTCTTTTTGGCAAACTGATGACACTGAATTTTGATGCACTGCCATAATAATATTTTACAAGTTCGTTTGCTTTGTTTTTGTTTTTTTTTGTAGCTGGGAGTTGATAAACTGTTTAGCTTTGGGTAAAACGCAGCGCTTGTCACTGTCACTTTTTACCCAGCCGTCCAATCAATGGAGGAGGGGCGGGACAAATACGAGGCTACACCGACCAATCATCCTACTTGTACAACAACTGAACAACAATACAGAGAAGTTAACATTGCTGGTTACTGCATTTTTATATTCAGTAATATTCTTCAAAATGAGATACTAGTAATTCGTTACTGCCGTGGATATTCCAAATTATAGCAATCAAAGCGTTCTCCAGCACCACCAGCTGGCCGTTTTCAGA
Organism: Sinocyclocheilus anshuiensis; assembly: GCF_001515605.1. Classification (NCBI taxonomy): domain Eukaryota; kingdom Metazoa; phylum Chordata; class Actinopteri; order Cypriniformes; family Cyprinidae; genus Sinocyclocheilus; species Sinocyclocheilus anshuiensis. The sequence continues at coordinate 1,064,279 of NW_015536544.1, forward strand.
AGACATTTTTCAGCTGGCTAAAAACGCTTTGGTGGACACACGTTATTGAATATTTATTGTTAGGCATATGGCCTATTAGTCTTTTTTGCATTTATGCAATATACTGGAGCCAAACCTGAGAAAGTAGACCAGAATATTCCACTGCGTTCCTGGACACGAATTCCTATTTACGAATCATTGGAAATCATTAACATACGCATGTTTAACTATCAAATCGGAAGTTTACGAAGCGTTTGTGAATCCGGAGTAGAGTTTTCGGGAAGGTCCGTTTTACGCGCAAATTACTCCTAATTTACTCCTATATTTACTAATGTTTCATGAAGGAGGCCCAATAGGTGTAAATCCAAATGTCACTTTGGAATGTAAGCCACAACACGTTTCAGATGATAAAAATGTGACTTATATTCAAGAAAATCACATTACATTTCAAGTACATTTGTATAAATTAGTCAGAATTTGCTCAAAACTACATACTAATTGCCCCTGCATTTTGTATGCCATAATTCACTTATGATATTTCTCAACTTAATGGCATCCCAGGGCTTTTCTTATGGAATTTAATGAGACTTTTTAAAATTATGCATTGTTGAGTGTTTTTCCTAATCGCGGTAAGCAGTTTAGTTCCTATAATCCTTTGCCCTTTACCTTAATCACCTGAGAACAGGTGGCTTTAGCCCATCATCAGCTACTTTGAAGATATCGCAGAAAGGTCAGGGGGTTGATGGGAAATTGGCCTACTGGCTTGCCCTCATGTTATCTGTCACTAGCCTTTCCCCAGGGGACAGGAGGAGTAAAAGAGATGTGGTGGGGGGTCTTCACAGATGGCCCTTTTCATCACTATTGCCATTAGCAGATTAGTGCAATTAGGCGGCTTGAGCCCAACATTAATTGGCATGTTTGGCATCTAACTGAATTCTTATGGTGGCGTAAAAACAGGGGACTGAATATTTTGCTCAAGATGTCATCTTCAGTTTATCCTCATGTCCTTATAAAGTTTTTTTTTTTAAAGTACATTTTATTTTATTTATTTTTTATTTTTTCAATATAAAGATTTTACAGGAGGTTCAAATTTAATGTTAATTTTTTTTGTCTCAATTAGATAGTTTTTAAATGGTCCTTTGGTGTAAAATAGCCATAATAATTTTGTAATAATTCCTCAGATCATATGGTTGGGTAAAAGCAGGGGATTGCAGATTACATTTAACCCGTTTAATCCCACCGGTCACAATAGTGACCGTAAAAAAGGTTTTAATTTATAAAGCTCTAAAAACCTTACTGACTGATGTTTTAGTGCACTTCCTGCAAATATGGAAAAAATAAAGGGTCTCAATGAAATATGTGCAGTTTCACATGATTAGTGCAAATTGTCACATGACCAGAGCAGTTTATTTCCTGTTTGCACCTTGAGAAGATGATAACTGCATCAAAGCTCCAAAACAAAAGGCTAGTAAAGTATGTTAACATAAAGGTATGACAAAGATTTTTGGTACACATTATCTTTAAGGTCTCTAGTATTAATATATGAATTCACATATATTCAGTTTTGTTGAGTGTTTTTAGTTTTTTTTTATGCATAATAATAATAACCATAGAATGTGATCAAACAGTTTAAAATAGCTGGGCTAAGACATATAACAATTTTTATGACTGCAGAAATATGTTAATTCAGTACTCACCTTATCCCACCGGTCACAATTGTGACCGAACATAAAACACAATTTTTCACACACTTTTCCCCCAAAAAATTCAAAAAATAATTATTGATTATTTCAAAGGGTTACTAATGAAACATCATTTGGATATTTTCATGTCTGGGAAAAATATGTCCTCTACAAATTAACTTTATGTCCTCATTTTTTTAAGAACAATTTAAAAAATATATAAATATAAATGTATATACAGTTGTGCTCAACATTATTCATACCCTTGGTAAATATGATCAAAGAAGGCTGTGAAAATAAATCTGTATCATTAATCCTTTTGATCTTTTATTTTAAAAATGTACAAAAATCTAGCCTAACCTTTCACTGGAGAATAAGAATTTAAAATGGGAGGGAAGTCTCATAATGAAATAAATGTTTTTCTCTAATACACGTTGGCCACAATTAATCATACCCTTTATTCAATACTTTTTGCATCATCCTTTTACTAAGATAACAGCTCTGAGTCTTCACCTATAATGCTTGATGAGTTTAGAGAACATCTGACAAGCGATCAGAGACCATTCCTTCATCCAGAATCACTCCAGACCCTTTAGATTCCCAGCTCCATGTTGATGCTTCTCCTCTTCAGTTCACCACACTCATTTTCTATATGGTTGTGGTCAGAGGACTGTAATGACCATGGCAGAAGCTTGGTTTTGTGCCCAGTGACCCATTTTTGTGTTGATTTTTATGTTTGTTTTGGATCACTGTCCTGTTGTAAGATCCAACATTGGCCTATTATACGATTTTTAGCAGAGTCAGTCACTTTTTATTTTTTTATCTGTTGTTATTTGATAGAATTCATGATGCCTTCTATCTGAGCAAAATATTCAGGATCTCTGGCAGAAAAATAGGCCCACAGCATTAAAGATACATTAAAGATATATTTCATTGTATGCATGGGGTACATTTTTACTCCTGTGTTCACCAAACCCATCTTGAGTGTTTGCTGCTAAAAAGCTAATTTTTTGTTGTAACTGACCAAGGAAGCCAGTCCTCTTTGAAGTTCCAGTAGTGTCTGGCAAATTAAAATGCTGGAGTTTGTTTTTGGATGAGAGCGTTTTCTTTTCTTGATTTTCTTCTTGAAACC
>NW_015536544.1:1068329-1072269 GCF_001515605.1 Sinocyclocheilus anshuiensis
TAAAACGAACCTTTCATTGGAGAATAAGAATTTAAAATGCGGGTAAATATCATTATGACAAATGTTTTTCTCTAATACACATTGGACACAATTAACGGCACCCTTTTATTCAATGCTTTTTGAAGCCTCCATTTGGCATAATAACAGCTCTGAGTTTTCTCCTATAATGCCTGATGAGGTTAGAGAGCACCTGACAAGAGATCAGAGACAATTCCTTCATCCAGAATCTCTCCAGACCCTTCAGATTCCCAGCTCCATGATGGTGCTTCTCCTCTTCAGTTCACCACACTCATTTTCTATATGGTTGTGGTCAGAGGACTGTAATGACCATGGCAGAAGCTTGGTTTTGTGCCCAGTGACCCATTTTTGTGTTGATTTTTATGTTTGTTTTGGATCACTGTCCTGTTGTAAGATCCAACATTGGCCTATTATACGATTTTTAGCAGAGTCAGTCACTTTTTATTTTTTTATCTGTTGTTATTTGATAGAATTCATGATGCCTTCTATCTGAACAAAATATTCAGGATCTCTGGCAGAAAAATAGGCCCACAGCATTAAAGATACAGCAGTATATTTCATTATACAAATGGGGTACATTTTTACTCCTGTGTTCACCAAACCCATCTTGAGTGTTTGCTGCTAAAAAGCTAATTTTTTGTTGTAACTGACCAAGGAAGCCAGTCCTCTTTGAAGTTCCAGTAGTGTCTGGCAAATTAAAATGCTGGAGTTTGTTTTTGGATGAGAGCGTTTTCTTTTCTTGATTTTCTTCTTGAAACCGTCCCAAACAACATCTGGTGATGTTAGGTGCTGATTGATAATTCTTTTTAAGGTTTTCTGACCCAGAGACTCAAATATTTCCTGCAATTCTTAGGCTGTGATCCATGGAGAGTCTTTGGCCACTCAAACTCTCCTCCTCACCGTGCATTAGGACGATATAGACACACGTCCTCTTCCAGGCAGATTTGTAGCATTTTCTGTTGATTGGAACTTCTTAATTATTGCCCTGATGTTGGAAATGGGAATTTCTAGTCACCCTGGTGTGATAAAAAAATGCAAATATGAATGGGAATATACTTCAGAGATATTTTAATCACAAGAATTTCTAGGGGCACCAATAATTGTGGCCATTGTGTATTAGACAAAAATATTTATTTTATAATGTGATTTTCCCCCATTTTCACTTTTTTTTTTTTTTTACTTCAATTAAAGGTTAGAAATTTGTTTTTGTTTTTTAATGAAAGATCAAATGGATAAACAATACGGACTTCTTGTTTATCCATTTGATCTTTCATTAAAAAAACAAAAACAAATTTCTAACCTTTAATTGAAGTTCAAAGCCTTCTTTGATCATATTTACCAAGGGTATGAATAATTTTGAACACAACTGTATATATAAACAATATCAATATTTCAGGTTCAAATTTAATCATTTTAATCTTTTTTTTTTTATGGTCCTCTGATGTAACAAATGACTTTAAAAGTACACATATTTCATGTAGTCTCTCAGTTATAATTATGAATAATAATTTTGGAATATTACTACTAACTGATCTTATGGTTGGGTAAAAGCAGTAGTTTGCACATTACACTTAATGTCCTCTTTAAATTATCGTCATGCCCTTGTAAAGTTACTTACTTTATTTTTAATTTACTTATGTTTTATTTATTTATTTTATTTATAATTGATATTAATTTATTTATATTCATTTTTTTTGTTTATTTGCTGTTATCATATTATTTTACAACATATTAGCTATTCCCCTAAATCTTAAGATATCCTGGGTTCGATACAGCTGATAATACATATAATTTCATCCCTCAATTTGTAAAAACAAGCAAAAAGAGTAACACATTTAGAGTAACACACTTACAATGGAAGTCTATTGGGCAAGTGCCCTGAAATGTTTCAAACCTGTTACCTGAGTTCATGTTTTTATTTATGTGCTTTTATTAATATTAATCTTGGTCAAGTTTTTAGCGGTAGGACTACTGTTGTAGGCAGATGAACTTCGGTTATACGATATAATTAGGCAGACAATATTAGAAAGCAATTGTGTCACAACATGTAATGTTGAAGTATTGTGTCAATAGAAACAAAACAGTGTGTATATTAATGTGGTTCCATTAGACCTCCATTGTATATGCATTATTGTAAAGACAATTTTGCTTGCTTTTACAAACTGAGGGATAAATATGAATTATTTTCTGTAGTAATAAACAGCATATCACAGATGCTTTTAATGCTATTAACTCTGAACATTCCTTTGAAGTAAAATGATCGTTCAAGTAACGCTTCTTAAAATAAAGAAAAGTGAGATTTCTTTCTTTCGGTTTAAATGGCGAGTTCATTTGTTTTTGTTCAGAGTTCATTTCATCTGCATATATCAGAGCTGTTGCCATTAATCACAGCATTACTTTTTAACTGCACAGCTACAACCCAGAAGGCGGCATGCTGTTTTCTGAAGCTTTGAATCTTTTGTATTATGGTTTACAGATGCACACAGATCACATGTATGCTTCTTTTTGTAGCTGTACGTTGTTGTAGACTAATGAGGTGAAGTTGCACTACGGTCCCAATCAAATTCAGGCTTACTGGTTCTAATCTCTCTCGGCGCTTATTAAGAATTTACGCACCTGTGTACATTTTATGGATCTGTGTCAGCTGGCATTTAAAAGATTGTTTGCTTTGCATGTTAGATTTGGCATTAGCTGGTGGCTCAGCATTCGATAAATCACTCATGCGCATGTGTTTAAAGGGCAAAGAAGTGTAAATTTATGAGTGTTGTTATAAAAAATACAGGAAATACTGTACAGCAAAGCAAATAGACTGGGAGATAATGACCGCGACCAAACTAGAGATGTGCAAACAGTGTATTTTCAGATTTAAGTCTTTTTTAAAAAATGCCAAAATATTTATTACAAAATGTTAGAAAAAAAATTAAGTGTCTTAAAATGTGTTTTTGGATTTGGTAATTATTCTGTTTTTTATGCACTGCTGCAATAAAAATACATCAAAATCTAGAAGAACTGCATAGTCACTCTCACTAATCGACTTGTCTCCCATCCTGACCCATTCTGATTTTTAAACTCGAGCTGTCATGAAATGTGATGACACAGAGGAAGGGATGCAGATGACTGTTAAATATCAAAAGGAGAAATGAGCGGATATGGGAAAAAAGGGGAGGGGGGGGTCAGAGCGCTATTCTTGGATTTTTCCATTCTCGGTCGTTTCCTTCATTGATTATTATCTTCCACTCCTGCACACTGACTCAAGCTTGCTGTTCACTTTCTACATTCAGATTTACTCGCATGTGCGAGTGTATGTCAGTGTGTCCATTTAGAGAGCATGGATCCCTGCACATGACATGCGGGGAAAAAAAAAAGTTACATTTGTAGCCACAAAATAAGAATCGTTCCCATGACTCAATTCATTCCCTCATTTTAGCAAATCGTTACTTTGTTTTAATTAAATCAATTTGTACATCATGGGCATGATTTCCTAAAATGAGGTAATGGATTAATAAGTTGTGCGAATGAATTCTTAATTGTGGTCAGAATTTAACTAAAACGAGGAATGAATAGTAAATCATTGCTATTATGTAACTAAAATGAGGGAACCAATTAATCAAACGAGGGAATGAATTCTTAAATCATGGCCATGATAAATATATTTTTGTGCACAGGTCATGCAGGATTCTGTAAAAGTGTGATAAAGTTTTAACATTTATAAGGAAGAATACAAGTAATTGATGGATACAATTTTTTTTTTTATTATTTATAATTTTTTTAAGGGAAACTATAATTTTAGTTTTTACCTTTATTTTTGTTATTATTTTTTCTTTAATAGTTCAATTTAAATAGGTGTGACATGAGTTTTAAAAAATTTAAATATTGAAAATAAATTCATATACAAAATTTTAGAATGTATTTTTTGGCATTT
>NW_015536544.1:1072319-1074959 GCF_001515605.1 Sinocyclocheilus anshuiensis
ATATACATATATGAATGTAGCTAGCAAAATTATATTTAAAATAGTTTTATATAAAGTATAGCATACAGGTATCACACCACGTGACATGTCCGCTTTTCAAAAGTATTTCTTTTCACAACTACTCATATATCAGTGTTTTATATTGTCAATCTGGATGACATACCTGTACTTAAAGACACATTCCCTGGAGAAATCACGCATGTTATTTTCCCTACCAAATACTTATTTAACATGTAGTACATTGTTTATTTTGCTTTTCCTGGCTCTTTTTCCCGTCTTACTTTAAACGAGAAGTATTTTTCTCTGATAGCTGCTCCACCCGGTGTCATATTCCTTTATGGAGTGAATGCTGAGGGAAGAGAATGAGGGAAACAGAAAGAGACGGTAAGCATGACAATTGAAATGTCAGTAAGTGGAGGGTGTCACACAAAGAAAGAGGAAGGTCTATAATAGGACTAGGAGGCAGTGACAGATGAGTGCAGAGAAGTGACAGACCGAGAGGGAAAGGCTGATGTGTTTGAGTAGAGTAGAGGTAAAGGAGGATGAAGACAAGTCGAGGTCCAAGAAAGAAGAATAACACAAAGAAAAGGAAACGGATAAAGTGAGATTGACTGAGATACTGTAGATACAGACAGAGACAAACTGAAGGGAATGAGAAGAAAATAATGAAGGATGTGCAATAGTACACTGAACAAAATTATAAACGCAACACTTTTATTTTTGCCCCCATTTTTCATGAGCTGAACTCAAAGATCTAAGACTTGTTCTATGTACACAAAAGGCCTATTTCTCTCAAATATTGTTCACAAATCTGTCTAAATCTGTGTTAGTGAGCACTTCTCCTTTGCCGAGATAATCCATCCACCTCACAGGTGTGGCATATCAAGATGCTGATTAGACAGCATGATTATTGCACGGGTGTGCCTTAGGCTGGCCACAATAAAAGGCCACAATAAAATAAAAACAAAAGTGTTGCATTTATAATTTTGTTCAGTGTAGTTTAGAATGTGTTTTTAGATGCAAGAGCGAATGTATTAACCCTTAAAAGAATGTAACCGGTTAAATACAGCCATGGCCTATACTGTTGGTTAATATAGATAGCAAGCGTGCAGAACCACTAATTGTTTTCAATGTATAAACATACATTTACATGAATTAGCATGGCAAGAGTGGGATAAAATGCTTACTCAAACTTTTTGTGCAAAGTTGTCCAATATTTCAGCTCATGTCCTGATCAGCTACAAATGTAAAACTGGTCATTTTTTGCTGATTTTTCTTTCAAGTTGCTACTGGATTTACTTGTGAAAATTAAATGTTGTGATTAGTTATAACATTGTTTTTGCAAGTACTGTACCTCTTAGAGATTGACCAATTCTGATTTATATACACAGTATATTAGGGCTGTGCAAATAATCGAATGCGATTTTCATGCGCATCTCGTCAGTAAAGCCGGTTCTGTGATTAGTAGTAAATCTCCAGCACGTGCTTTCAGATGGAGCGGCATTTACTACACAGAGCCGTAGTTCACTGACAAGCTACGTAATATCGCGTTCAAAATCGCAGGCGACCCGGTCCGTGCACATTTTGATAGTTTGTTTTTCAATTTGAAATGAAATAAGCAGAAACGAGAAAACGGTTGTTTTTTCATTTTTTCATTTGTTAAAAAAAAGGAGATTTTGGCTCGATTTTCGTTTTTTTGGTTCACGGGTAGAAAACGGATAAACGACTTCAAAATTCGTTTTCCCCTTGTGGGTGGTCATGACACGCCCCTTTCCGCCGATTGGTCAACCAAATCTGAGCCTGTGAAGTCATCCTCAGTTCGTTCAACAAAATAACAGTCCTCTGCTGCTGTACGGGGCAGGTCCTAGATCGGGTTTTCTTCTGTGCAACATAACGTGTTTCACCGAAATATTTATTTCAGAAATTTTAATCAGCACCCAGCCTGTTTTATTTTGCTGTGCTTAGTTAAATCTGTATGGTGAAGCTGCGCTATCCATAGACAGCGCAGAACGGATGAGAAGCACAGATTAAAAAATCATAATGAGCAAAAATATGCCAGAGCTCACGCTGAACAGCACGGTGAACGACTGCGCTGTTTGCGATGAATATATAGTGCGCGATCAAACAGCGCAGCGGAAACATACTCTGTCATTTTTGGTCATACAGTAAGGCATAATTCGATACTGCAAAGTGTTAGCAGTTTGAAGATTCAAGAATATTAGCAAAGTTTATTAGAATTCTTTCTAAACGCTCTTCTGTTCTTATTTCGCTCTGGAACCTGAACGAAAAAATATTTTTGCCAAGAACAAAACGAAATGAAAACATTTAGCTTTTAATCCGTGTATTTAACAGCCTGGGAGATCTTCCCAGGGCAGTAGCCTGCCTCACAGACTAAAATCACTCTCTATCATGTAGCCTAACTTATGTAGCAGCATTAATAATGTGCCGGTGCGGAAATTTTCCCACTGATTAATTAACTTGTGACGACACCAGTGTTATCCAAATACACTTGCACATTTAACAAGAAAAGATGTCGATGACGTTCAGCATCTGTAGCTCTTATTTTGATCGTGTTTGATCTTTAGGTTATCTTCCCCCAATCTTTTAACCGAAATATTATTAACATTATTCGTTATTAAA
>NW_015536544.1:1074990-1083146 GCF_001515605.1 Sinocyclocheilus anshuiensis
ACCCCCCTGTTGCGCCGAAACTCTCTATCATGTAGCCTAACTTATGTAGCAGCATTAATAATGTGCCGGTGCGGAAATTTTCCCACTGATTAATTAACTTGTGACGACACCAGTGTTATCCAAATACACTTGCACATTTAACAAGAAAAGATGTCGATGACGTTCAGCATCTGTAGCTCTTATTTTGATAGTTAATGTTTGATCCTTAGGCTACATTATCCCCCAATCTTTTAACCGAAATATTATTGACATTATTCGTTATTAACAAAACAAATAAGACGCATGCATATCACCTATACCCGCGTTGTAACACAAATAAAGACCTATGGATTTCCCCTTACTGACAAAGAAATGCTTCGTTTTTGGTTCATTAAAACTCGCTAAACTTTTATTAACAAAACATTTACATTTAGTCATTTAGCAGACGCTTTTATCCAAAGCGACTTACAAATTAGGACAATGGAAGCAATAAAAATCAACAGAAGAGCAATGATATGCAAGTGCTATAACAAGTCTCAGTTAGCTTAACGCAGTACACGTAGCAAGGTTTTTTTTTATTATATAATAAATAAAAAGAAAACAGATAGAATAGAAAAAAAATAGAGCAAGCTAGTGTTAGAGGCCTTTTTTGCTTTTGTAAATTGTATAATAAATAAAAAGAAAACAGATAAGAGTTATATCTTGTACAGGTAGAATACAAAAAGATTACAGAAGCTAGTGTTAGGTTTTTTTTTTTTGTTTTTTTTTAAGAAAACAAGCAGTAAGTAAATGAATAGAGTGCTGAACAAAAAACGACTAAGACTGATTATATATCCGCGTTAAAACAAACTTTTCCCTCGTTAAAAAGAAAGCTCAGTTTGTGGTCCATTATTACTTTAATGAAAACACAAAAAAAGACCAACTCACTTATAGGCTATTAAATAAATAAATATTTTTTTATTAACAAAAGTTCTGCGCATTTACCGGAGCCGCTATGGTCCTGTCAATCTTGCGCTGCGGTTCGTGCTGTATGAAGCGGACGCTGTCTGCTGTCCAACGCAACTAGGCTACATTATGTTAGGCCTAATGGCCTATTATATAAAAATTGGTGGATGGCCGAACACACCGGCACAAGCATTAAGAGTTAGTTATTTATCTATCTAGTTATTTATCAACATGTTACTTAAGCGTTGAGGGCTGTGCACACTCATAACATAAATTCTGGCTAAATGCGACGTTCCCGCAGCTATGATTAGCCTACAGTACAGTAAAAATTAAATCCACCCACAGCTGATTTGCATTTACAGTAGGCTGTTTGCAATGATGTGACTTCCAAATATATTGAACTATAAAAAAAAAAGTTAAAAAAATAAACTCACTGGAGGGTATCACTGTCAAATTCAGTAGCAATTTATTTTATTATTTAATCTTCATTTACTAGTGAAAATTCCAGTTTGAGCAATGGTGCCAGCTGTCCCTATCCTAACTGCATGAGCTTAAACAAATTTGTCATCATTATTTTTTACTAAAACAATATCTGGGGGACCCCCCTTACGTCTATTTTTTTTAATCTGTGCTTCTCATCCGTTCTGTGCTGTCTATGGGTAACGCAGCTTCACCATACAGATTTAACTACCCGCACAGCTAAATAAAACAGGCTGGGTGCTGATTAAAATTTCTGAAATAAATATTTCGGTGAAACGCGTTATGTTGCACAGAAGAAAGCCCGATCTAGGACCTGCCCCGTACAGCAGCAGAGGACTGTTATTTTATTGAAAGAACTGAGGATGACGTCAGAGGCTCAGATTTGGTTGACCAACCGGCGGAAAGGGGCGTGTCATGACCGCCCACAAGGGGAAAAAGAATTTTGAAGTCGTTTATGCATTTTCTGCCCGTGAACCAAAAAATGAAAATCGAGCCAAACTCTCCTTTTTTTCAATTTTTTTTGAACAAATGAAAAAACGAAGAAAAAAAAAAACTATCAAAACGTACACGGACCCGATTCATTGCCGATATTGAACACGATATTGCATAGCTTGTCAGTGATCTACGTCTCTGTGTAGTAAATGCTGCTCCATCTGAACCATAGACTGTATAAAAACATGGACGTAGTGTCCGTGACGTCACCCGTAAGTTTCTGAAGAGCGTTTTTGAAGCTCAAAGTGGGCGGAGCCGGCTGTTGCCATCTTGGCAGAGCGCCACCGCGCTTGACTCCCAGATAATCGAAAATGGACAAAGAGGCGGGAGCTGGTTGCTGAAACCACGCCCACCTAGCTCGATGGTGGTGACAGCAGCGGCAATCTACCTGTCACCCAAGTAGCCACGCCCTTAATAATGCAGAACTTTAGGGCTTAATATAATTTAAACAGATGAGTTATAAAAAAATTCACCCCCCTTACAGTTGTCATGAAGGGCAAAATTAGCTATATAGACCAAAACCACTTTTTGTACCAGGCTGTAAACATTTTTTTCAGCTGTAAATTTGGGCATTTTAACATGGGGAGTCTATGGGACTGACTCCCTTTTTGGAGCCAGCCTCTAGCGGCCAGTCGATGAATTGCATGTTTTAGTCACTTCCGTGTTGCTTTCACGAGAGAGACCGGAAGGTTGCCGCTTGATCTAACGCACGTGCTGGAGATTTACTACTAATCACAGAACTGGCTTTACTGATGAGATGCGCATCAAAATCGCATTCGATTATTTGCACAGCCCTTATATATATATATATATATATATATATAACAATACTGATTATTTGCATCCTTATATGTCCAAACCAATATTTACTTAATGTTCTACTTCTGTTTTTGTTAAATTTCATCTTCATATCACAACAATACACACCTAGCCTGTTTGTTTTTTACATTTTTATAACAAAAATAACAATAAGTCAAATAAATTGACAGTCTAATGTTTTCAAATGGAGAACAAATGAATGACAAGGGAGTCTATCAACTTTGCAAAAATGTAATCATTTGTAACTTTAGTACCTTGCAGTCCAGACATCTGTCAGACCGCAATTTTGCATCAACACTTCATTATGATTCGTTTTTGATTCTTTTTTTTTTAAAGAGCACTCCATAGAATGGAATTGTCTTAAATTTCATTTTTAAACATTGATTTATTATTTAAATGTCCGCCTGATGCACATAAGTATAAACCAAAAATTAAGACAGTTATTTTGATAGAAACCGTATTCAATTACTCATACAGAAAGTATGTAGGGGTGGGTCACCAAAAGTTGAGTGTATATTATTATTATTATTATTATTATTAATATTATTATTATTATTATTATTATTATTATTATTCATTTTACAACCAGAAAACAAGCTTATCAAATATTTAAAGTTTGTATCAAATCACCTAAAATATTTTTAAATGCATGTTATAAATCTTATTATGAACACTTCATCCATGTATATGTTTTTTTTTCGCTATGTTTAAGCAAAATCTTCCAGTGAAAATATCAGACTTATGACTTGCGCTGGATTTCTCCAACCATAAACCCTGCCACTTTCTTACAATTCACTACAAGTTTGTTTTCATTTTTTGAGTGCAACACTCATATCTCAAAATCCAATCAATCCCAACCGTTCAGTAGAACCAAGTCCCCAACCTAAAAAATGTTTCCGATAATCTGTCACTCTAATATACACCTCAGTACAGAAGAAAAGATCTTTCACTACTTTGTGCGTACTATTGATTTCTTTGCGACTTTATTTTCTCTTGTATGCTTAACTGCTAGGTGTGAATTTTATCCTGTAATTTTCTGTAACAACCTTTATTGAAAGACAGAAATGTATAGGAAATCATGAGAAACTAATCTTTTAAATCACATCTCATGGTCAACCATAGATGACCCCATTAAATCAGTCAGTTGAATAATAAATAAAGAACCCCGTGAGGTGTGGAACATCTGGTTGGGCGGACAGGCAGGCGGGTCATGTCTCAGGTGGACACACTGAGAAATCCAGCTGTGCCCTTCTGATCAGAGAGGCCAGTCGCTGCAGCTCAGCCTCCCTGTTCTCCTCTCAGCACCTGTCATCCTCTTCCTAATGAACACATTCAGCCTCGCCTCTCGCTCTCGCCACCCTGTCATCTCTCGTTAGCGTGCCTCGCTGGGGCCGGAAGACGCACCGTGCAGGTGAGCCACCAAGAAGCGGTAATGAATTACTGCCTCTGATGGTGCAGCGATACTCATATCTGTCTGACAGGGTCAAGGTGGACCATCAAAAACCGAGGCGGCGCATCCCAGTGACACTTTCTGGCTTAAGGCTAAAAAGTATTTAATAAAGGTTGTAAAAGTTTTAAAGGGTTTAATTTTCTTTACGCTTTATTTTTATTGTATGGAAAAACCGTGGCATTTGTCGCATTGTTGATATTTAAATTATATTAAATTATTTTAATTTATATGCATCAATATATAATATAAATACAAAGTATTAAAGAAGATTTTGTAACACTTGGAGTCTTTATGTATAATGCATTATACAAGTATTTTGAATGCATTAATTATGCCTTGTAATGCACCTTATAATGATTGTATGATCTCACCACAGTTGTAATACATTATAATACTTATCTATTAAAAAAATGCATTAAAACACATGACAAACAACCAATTTCAGATGTAAAAAAATTACAAATGTAATATAATTTAAAATTTGGTTACAGTTATGAAAATATAAAATACATTACTATATACATTATGAATACATTTTTAATGCATTATAAAGGCTTCAAGTGTTACAGAAGATTTTTACTGAAACATTTGAATATGTAAATTCCACATGGTGACTCATTTTTCTTAATTTTGAGTGATGACAAATGAGTCTTTAACATAGAGTTTTGAAACGATTCATTACAGTTTAAACTGATTCATGAACAATTTATGGAAATTAATCAAAATGACACATGGTGACTAATTTTTAGTCTAATTGACTTTTAGTCTAGTGAACTAATAATTTTTAAACAATTTTGAGTGATCCAAATTAATCTATATACTGAGTTATAAATCAGTTCATTACACTTTGAACTGATTCACAAACAGTTCATATAAATTAATTAAATTCACCAACTCTGTCCATTTAACAATAAACAAGGCATTGTTTTCCAATTTTTACACATTTTAGAAAATAAATTAAAAAAAGATATATTTTACTAAATTTAAATTGTATTTTATTGAAACATTTTATTCAATTATTATCATTTTTATGTATCAAAATTACTGAGTGAATGATTCAGATGAATCATTGAATCAGAGTAGGGCTGTCATGATATCAGATATTTACTAGGCAATTATTGTGGCCAAAAGAATTCATGATTATCATCTGTAGAACTTGTTTGGCTATTTATTATCATATGTGTAGTATTAACATGATATCGTTATTACGTTTTCAGAGTTTTGAGTCGGTTCATTGAAATGAACTGATTCTGTCATGTGCTCCAAGGAAGACGATGATGAAAATAAAAATAAAACAAGGTTTATTAAATAACTCAAAATAGTCAATAGACAGTCAATATGCGAGACAGTGTGCTATACACAAACAATACCAGACAACTAAAGGGGGGAAACAGTAGGGATGCACCGATACCACTTTTTCCAGTACTCGCCCGATACCGATACTTTTATTTTTGGTACTTGCCGATTGTGGACGTCCTTTGTCCACATGTGTGCATTCAGTAGACAATGTTCTGCATTCGAGTATGCATATGTTTGCCTCTTTCTGGTGTCATGTGCATAGAGTCTGTCTTTGTGCATTTCTCATTTCTTGTTTTCCATCTCTGTGATAAGACTGCTGTCCACATACTATTTTCAGAGACTGATTTCTTTGTTTCTCTTTTCCATTGTCCATTCATTTCTATTTGGAAAAGTCCTTCTAGCTGTTGTTGCAGTTTGTGAAGTTCCATCAGGTCCATCCATGCCATTGTGGGTCTCAGGGTTTCTAGATCTTTTAGGCTTGGAGTTCTGGATCTTGTAGGTCTGGAAATCTCTCAATTTCTGGTTCTGATGATCACTCTGTTCTTTAAGAAGTCCCTTCTCTTGTGGAAGTCCCCTGGCTCCACTGGCCCTGCTGGCCTTCTTGAAGTCCTGTTTCTTCTGGAAGTCCACTGGTTTTGCTGGACTTCTTGTCCTTCAGATGACTGGATCATCTTTCTCCAGGAGGATACACATTTCAAACAAACATCTCGATTCTTATACCTGAAACGAGATCAAAAAGAAGAAGTTTCCCCCCTTTCCCCCACAAGAATCTTTTCACCAACCAAAACCAAAGCTACAGAAATTTAATCACAGAATGCAATTAAATAATTTCTCATTAATTACATTTAAATATTAATGCCATTAACACATTTCCCAGAAATGATAAAGAATCACCCCCCTTTTGATAGTAAACATATTTTCTAAAATATAATACTATCATAAAACTATTCGTACAATTCACATCAGAATCTGCTTGTGACTGAGCTACAGTCATGTTGTTCATGCAGTGCTCTGTCTGGCAATGTGTGAATGGCTTCTTCCTGATTTTCTTTCAACAGTGCCAACTGGGTTTCTAAACTGCCTATCTTCTTAAGCAAATCACGATAGCTCATCCTTCTTTTGTGTGAAAAGTACTCTGTGGTCTGTTTTTTACTACCTTGTTTCAACGAGGCATGCTTTGTTGCCGCCGGGAACTTTTTGGTTGTCGGTTTACTGCGAGCCCTCTACCTCTTCGATCCTCCATCTATTGGACTGACTGTCAGGTGAGTTAACACTCTTCTTGTCAGTTGGTCTACTGGCTTACTGTCTGGTCAGGTAGCCTTCCTCTCAGTGAACTTTTGTAGATGCTGGGATGATTGTGGTTCTGGCTAACATGGTTTTGCTGATGGCTGGCGTTCCTATGGCAATTGCCAACACGTCAATAGCTCTAAGGCTCATTATTATTTTTTTGGTCACTATTGGATCTAACTCCAACATGGAAATTGGATATACGCCCTGCGAGCTAAAGGCTCTAAATGGGCACCTGCATCTCGACTCCGCGACGTACGAACACTGCCGTACACTTGCTATCATTCGTCGCCCGCGTTATTTACATCGCTCGTCTAGAAGGACTTTCAGTATTCACCAGCCATAGTCTACTGTGATCCCGTGCGTCTGGTCTAGCAACAGGGCTCTGAGTAAGCTAAAACGTTCTCAAAGGAACTGTCGAACACCGCGAACACTTGTCAATACTACTAGGATTGACTCAATGGATAACGTTACCTCCGATGGAAGCATTGTGGAGAAACACTGTGCTCTTCTTAATTGTCGCTCCATTTCTGATAAAGGTTCCTATATAAACGAACTAATTATTGACAATAACCTGGATATGTTATTTCTTACCGAGACTTGGCAATCACCATATGACTATTTGCATCTAAATTTGCTTACCCCGACCGGATATCAATATCTGTCTAAACCTCGTACAACTGGCAAAGGGGGTGGTCTTGCAGTTATTTATCGTGACTCCATAGAACTAACCCAACTGGATTTTCATAATACTACGACGTTTGAGTTTATGCTTATGAAGGTTGGTTTAAAACGTCCCGTCATAGTTATATTGATTTGTAGACCACCCAAGCAGCAAACTGAATTCTTCTCAGAACTCAGTCAATTACTAACGTTAGCCTGTGCTGTGTCGTCCCACTATATAAATTAAACATATATATATATATATATATATATATATATATAAAACCCTCTCATTTCCAGTCTGTCTGGGAATCTCACAGAATCATCTGAGGAATTATGTCGGCTAATGGCTTCTTTGCGGTTCTTCTCCTCATATTCAGAATTGGATTGTACATTTACCAACAGTCTAGCTGTCCCTTCATACAAACATCTAAATGTTTCAATCTAAGTTTCAGACTTTGAAATTTCTTTTCTCAATTTCACTATCTGTTCCTTCAAAATGATCTCTTCAGCCTCGCAATATCTCAATGACATGACAGAATTTAGCTTGACAATTTAGCAACTTGTTTTCAGTTTTAATTTCTTCTAATCTTTTCTTAGTTACCTTGTATGAGGCAAAAAGAGCTTGAAGTGCATTAGCAACTTTTCCCTCTTTGTTTTTAGGCATTTTGGGACAATTTTTGAATCGAGACATAGCCCACTCGTAGGGGTCATCTGCCTTCTCTATCCCATCAAACATTCC
>NW_015536544.1:1083532-1090014 GCF_001515605.1 Sinocyclocheilus anshuiensis
GGTTTTATGTTATATTTTTAAAACAGTTTACATAGCCACAGTTCGTTGGGCAAATCAACATTGCTTTTGGGCTTTAAACTTCACAGAGTCATGGTGCGTCGGACTCAATACACTATAACACACTAACAGTTATGAAGTAATTCTGTGACCACACTGCTTCAGGTCAATTCAGTTACTTTAGAATTTCATCAGAATTATCACAACTTCGCAGTCAGTTTCAATTACATTAGAAACTTACAACTTTGTTTCAGTTACTTTAGAAACAATAGATCTATTACAACTTTGCCACCACACTGCGTCGGGTTGATTCAGTTACTTTAGAATTCTAACAGAATTCTAACAGACCAACACCGAGTTTCAATTACTTTAGAAACTTTAAACTTAAGCACTTTGCTTCAGTTACTTTAGAAACAACGATTCCAATACAACTCTGCTACCACACTGCTTCAGGCTGATTCAGTTCCGTTAGAATCTTAAACAGAATTTGTACAGAATAGGCTTAAGAACTCCTCCTGCTAATACTGAATAAACTAGATTCTCTTCTATCCTTACAATTTCTTTTCTAGATTTTTTTAAAACGAGGGGGTTTCCTGACAAAACCAGCAAAAAGAAAGAAACCGCTTTTCTTACCTTTCCCTGCTTTTTGGAAATCCCTGCGCTGGGTGGTTCGCCAATGTAAGAAAAATTGAAGAGGACGTTGAAGATCTTGATGAATAATAACTTTTATTACAGAGTAGCAGTTACAAAGTACAAGCAGCACTTCGGATTCAGCGGAGTCAGAATGAATCTCGAGCATCCTACGCTCAAACATTTTATACTCTGTTACGTTCATCTTCCCGCTAGACATGTAAATTAAGTTTCGTCTTAAATGTAAATTGCAGATAACAATGAAAGTGATAGCCTTCCGTTCCCACATCTTTGGTAGTCTTTCAGTTGGAAACAACCAAATGTTAAGGTGATAGGATTATCTAGAATCCCTGGCAATTATATTCAAGTACCCTTTTGGTCAGCAGATGGTTCTTGATGGCCTACTGCCGCTCCCACGCTATAGGTGACGAAGTAACGTTCAGGAGATACTATTTACATACTATTGAGATCAGAAAGAATTATCTCTATGATAATTAAGCTCTTTGTAGAGAAAGGAGAATAGTCTACTACTTGGAGTGGAAGTTTGATCGAGGCAGACTATAATTTCTTACACGCACATCAGCTATACAGGCGTTAATACTGAAAGTTTAACGTTATATTCGTTGCATACATATACTTCGTAGTAGACATCCTTAACTCCATTCTGCTGTCTGTTGTTCTGTTGTCGGTGTTTCTTTGTCTGAATATGGCACTTATCACATGCTGTGTGGTATCGGCGTTTGGTATCGGGGCATTTTAACGAGTACAGGAGCTCAGTATCGGTATCGGTGCATCCCTAGGAAACAGAGTAACATAAATACTGGGCAAATGAGAGTAAAAATGACAAACACCTGTGCAGATTAAATGAATTACCATGACAACTGAATAGTGGCAGGAAAAACTGAAAAAAGGAAGACAGGATACTAATGAAAACAAACTAAAAGTCCATGATAATGAAAGTAGCTAAACCGAACTTCCAAGGTTCTTTGATCTTGAATGGCCAGCAAAAGCATTATTAATTTATTATGAATAGTCAGTAAAGCACCTGAGCTTAGTATAGAAAGACAACCGTACTTCTTTTTCAGTGCCTTGCGAGAATAAAGCTGGTGACTGTAGGCGGCTGGTCTTAAATTGGTTTGCTAATTTAGATGAGGGGGGTAAAGAAAGCTGAGGGAAGATTAGAGCGTGACAGCAGCATGCTTTTCTCCAGGTTGGTGACGTCTTTCGTTAGGGCACTCCTAAAGCTTGTTATCATAGAAATTGTTGCCAAACTAACCAAAATAGAGCAGCTAAAGAAAAGCGAACAAGTTGGTAACACGGCAACTGAAAAGAATCTGGTGTGCATATGTGTTTGGCTCTGGGGAGGTTTTTGAGGACGTTCTCCTCAAAGAAAGCCACAATCAAGCCATTTTAATGCATTATGAACAGAAGCCCGCTGCGCTGTAGCGCTGGCATATTTCAGTGGGATGTCCACGCCGCTGTCCGTGTTTTGGCAGTTTTATTATTCTTTATTTAGCCACTGTTTGCGTCATTGTGCTGGGAAATGGCTGACGTGGTCATTCTGACTGTCCAAACCAGCAATTCATGACAGAATTATCTGGCCGGCTGGGGACATCTCAAACTTTCAAACTGCCAATCATAATAGATTTCCATAGCTTGCGGCATAAAAACAAGGAAAACTTAAATTTGTCAGCATTCGGACTTGAGACTATTATTATATTATATTATATTATATTATATTAATTATATTATATTATATTATATATTGTATTGTATTGTATTGTATTGTATTGAAAGTAAAACTAATCTTGGCATCCGTTTTAAATTAAATAGATTAAAATGATTTAAATTAAAAATTAAATCAAATCACAAAAGTTAAAAATGATTGAAAATTATGAAAATTATTATTATAAACAGTCACTACTTTACTTTTTACAGTCATAATTAAATGTACTTTTATATTATAATTGTTTCATGTTATACATTTTAAATGTATCATTTCACAACAAATTTTAATTTTTTTAAATTTCACAAACAAATGTATTTTCATAGCTGTAGAAAACATTTCTGATCCCCACGGGTTATCACAGACTTTTTCTTCAAGGTTTATAGTATTTCAAATTAATTTTCCTGCACATCTATTAAGAGCAGACCATTAAGGAAATTAATTACATTAGCAGACCTTGCAAATAATTAGTATATTACATGCATCTTGTGGTATTCTCTGAGAGTACAGATGGGTCATTTTAGCAGAACTTTTTGTAATTCATGAGTGCAACAAGTGAAGCTGAAGCACAATCTGATTGGCCCTGATCCTGACTACAGGTCCAACCTTATCTTAATTAAATGTCACAGATGTTGGGGCATGCATTCAAACGTATATCTCACAGTCTAAATAGCACACTGACAGCAAACACAAGAGTTATTAGATGCTAATTAGTTGTAAATAAGCTATGAATGTTGATTATCTGCTTTTGCACAGGCCTTAATTACCTGTCAAAAACTGAAATAGATGGCACCATTAATTCTTAATTAGTGGCCTGTATCGTTAATGCATGTTTCATTCGCTTCCCTTAAAATGTTCTTATAATTTTCCGCTTTGCATATATTGCTTGCTAAATGAAAAATATTCTTTAAACCAAACAGATTTGAGAACCACTGCGAAGTCAAACCTGTGAAAGATGTTTGTGTGTGTATTTACCATGTTATGTCCAAAGTGGAAATGTTATTTACATTTCCCAGCTGAGAAGAAAACCGCAAGCATTATCACATGATCATTTGATTATATCCCACCCTGACCTTGACCTCCTGTTGTTGCTGGGGTTATTAGGTATATTATTAGTGGATACCAGTGGTTTTCATCCCTGTGATGCTCTCGTTACTTCCTGTGTGTTTCAGAGGTGCACTTCCTTTAACACCGATTGGCCTCTTTCCATCTGCCTAGACGTGACTAACTGCATCATTAAGGCCTCCCACATACTGTATGACCAGACCAACGCCAGGCTGACAAGGGGCCTTCGTCTGCTCTGCTTTCTCCTACACGCTCCTTCTGTGAGATTTTGAGGTGTTAGTGGATTTGCATATGTTAATAGAATGAGTCGATTATGAAGGATGGAGTGATGGGAGCAGTAGATCTGCTCAGGAAAGCATGGCAGACATTAGCCGGCCTCATTACAGGCACCAGCACACTGCTGCACTCAAAACAGTCTTTACATGTTCTTCCTCTGATTAGAGCATCAGGACCATTCAAATAGAATGTTGTGTTACACAGCAGATTGATTGTGGAATCATGATTAAACACAAGCAGATATTTATGTTTTTAGAAGATATGTTTTGTTTTAGGGATGTCCCGATCATGTTTTTTGTACCCAATCCGATCCGAGTCATTGAATATTGAGTATCTGCCGATACAGAGTCCCGATCCAATGCTTGTATTTTCCTAGCGCTTGGTTCACACTCCAAGTACATAAAAGTTATAAAGTTATTAAAAGCATTCCAGCATTCCAAAAAACTAGGTGGTTACTACGTGGTTGCTATGGTTTTATGGGTGGTTAGATGGTTGATAGGGTATTCTTAGTGTGTTCTGGTTGGTTACTAGGTGATTGCTGTGGTGTTCTAGATCATTACAGGGTTGTTAGAGTGTTATGGGTGGTTTTCAGGGTGTTTTGTGTTGTTACTAGAGTGTTCTAGGTGGCTACCAGGTGGTTACTGGCGTGTTATGGGTGGTTACTAGGTGCTTGTTCGAGTGTTGTGTAGGGGTGGGCGATATGACCAAAGTATCACGATATGACATATGACAATTATATCACAATATGAGTGATTTTATTTCACAGTAACAATATATATCACAATATAGTTATTTTTGTTTTAAATAAGGTTTTATGATACCAACATTTTGGATACCGTAGACATTTCAAAATTCTTGTCACCAGTGTCAATATCACATAAATACTAGCCTAAATAAAATAAAAAAAACAAGCTCACTGAAGATAAGTAAACAGCCAGTGATTAAAAAAAAAAAGAATAATAAATTAATTACAAGCAATAGGACAAAAAAAACTACAGTAGAACAAATAAATAAGAAATGCTACAAATGTTGTTTAAAGTAATCAACTGTATAAAAACACCGCATATTCTGCACTGTGCTAATTAAATATATATTTCTTCTTTTTAAAGTTACAAAAGTGATTTCTGGCCATTGCGGGCAGCCCACTGTGGGCCCAGATAACGGCGTGAAATGCGAGGGCATGAACATTTTACTAAAAACATAAACACATTATAGGGAAAAATTCTGTCATCTTGTACTCATCCTCATGTCATTCTAAACCAGCATGATTTCTTCTGCAGAAGATGATATTTTGAAAAATGACTCTCTGTTTTTGGCCAGTGCAATAAAAAGTCAGTGGGATCCAATGCTGTTTTCATTGTACAGACAAAGCAATTAAAACTTTCTTCAAGACATTTTCTTTTGCACTACTCAGAAAAAAAGTAATGCATGTTTGGAACAACATGAGGGTGAGTAAATGATGACAGAAATTTCATTTGAGAAGAACTATCCCTCAAATACTGCAAATACTGAGAATGTGCCTTAATGCCCCGATATACTTCAAACGAAATTGAACGAACTGATGTGACATCATTTCGAACAAAATCAGCCCAAAACGAAGTTCATTTTGGGAGTTTGAAAACGGTTTGCCAAAGCAAACTCTCCAGAAAAGTTCATTCTGGCTGCAAAACGCCTTCGAATTACTATTGGTCCGTGATGATAGCGTAATAGGTAGGTGTGCGCTGAGGCTCCGCCTTCTTTCACATGGAACCCTTTTCTGGCTCATTTCATCTGTTGAGTCCATCGAGGTAAGATCTCCACAGGTGAAAACATGAATATACTGGAAAGCCGCTTTATAGTAGAAAATGAAGTTGTGCTTTTAATGAAAAGAGGCACTTTGACACTGTTTTTCATGTTTGATACTGTAAAACTGCTTGCTTTTAAGCAATCTATTAAATAAAATGCCTTATAAATAAACGTGACGTGATCTCTCGGTCCACACGCCAGCTTGTGTGTGAGACAACTCGAACAGATTATAATTGCATACTCTATTATTTCTAGGTCCCTTTAACATGATAGTAATATGACCATAGCTAAGTAAAAATATGATTTGAGAAGCTGCCAGAACTGACTCGGCACCAATGTTCCCTCTAAGCTTGCACCATGGCCGCGCAGAAGAAATAATGTGCCACGCACACGCATAAATGAGTTGGGAAAGCCATTTGTGAAAGCAAATAAATTGCAATGCTCGGGTAAACCGCTATAGAGTTGATATCGCTATAGAGTTAGAACCGGTGAATGCGGTTTACAGGGTTCATGGAAAGAGAATGATGTGCGCCAAATGAGTCGCTGTAGAAACTGAATATTTTAATGGTTGCGGACGACATAGCTCAAATCGAGAGCCAACGCAATGACATGTGAAATAAAACGTCATCATGCATTAAAGAAGAGTGGCTTCATTAAGTGCTGGAAATAGCAGATGATGAGCACAGAACGGTAACAAAACTCAGAGACATTTACAGTCACACACAGGCGTATTGTGCAAACTGTACTTCAAAGGGATGTTTAGAGAGCTATAGAAGAATTCACGTTCACATTTTTTTTTTGTATATATTTAACTTACAGATCTCAGTTTAAATGCTTCAGTTTGTTTTCTTTTGCAATTTCTAGTATTGGTTTCCTATTTTAATATACTTTAAAATATAATTGATTCCTGTGAAGCAAAGCTGAATTTTCAACATCATTACTCCAGTCTTCAGTGTCATATGATCCTTCAGAAATCATTCTAATATGCTGATTTATTATCAGT
>NW_015536544.1:1090166-1093240 GCF_001515605.1 Sinocyclocheilus anshuiensis
AAAATATAAGTCTTTACTATCACTTTTTATCCATTTAACACATTCTTGCTGAATAAATGTATTCATTTCTTTAAAAAAAAAAGAAGAAAAAAAAACGGACTTTTGAATAGTGTATATTATATGTATATGTATAGTAGTATATGAAAAAATATCACAGGTCCCAAAAAAATATTAAGCAGCACAACTGTTTCCAACATTTATTATAAATCAGCATATTAGAATGATTTCTGAAGGATCATGTGACACTGAAGACTGGAGTAATGATGCTGAAAATACCGCTTTGCTTCATAGGAATAAATTTATTTTAAAGTATATTAAAATAGAAAATTTTTATTTTAAATTGCAATAATATTTCACAATATTATTTTGTGAAATAATTTTCAGTATTTTTATCAAATGGATACAGCCTTGATGAGCATAAGAAACTTCTTTAATAAACATTATTGATCCCAAACTTTTGAATGGCAGTGTATTATACTGTGTAAAAAAAAAAAAAAAGTTTTCTCAGGTAACCTAAAATTTACATAATTTAGTCACGGGTCAAATTAAATACAAATAGCACATTAAAGTCCGCGTGAACCGGAAATTGCTGCCGACTTTATCTCAGTGAAGTGACGTATTTCCAGCTGAAACGTAATATTGGAGAGAGGGCGTAGTTTTATTTTTGCGCTCCTCCTCTCATCTCTCACTCATAGCAAACTAATGGTTGGATTGGTGTGTTTAAGGATATTTTGCCCAAGCCGCCAAACTGACGTCATCAGAAAAGGAATGCCATTCCAGAGCGTAAGTAAATGTTCAGATTTTGATTAAAGATTATCAAGACAAACTATTTTTTATTAGCGGATTAACTTGCATGGATTAATTGTTCACATCAAATGTGCGCTAGTAAAGTAAATGAAGTCAATTTTGATTTCATGCGGACTTTAAAGTTAAAAGTTACACACTTTCTTTTGTGCGCGCGCTGTACAGGTCTGGTATAAAGAATGTTTTTGCTCAGGTGGCCGAAATGTCCGCCCAATAGAGAAAAGTTTTGCTCAGCAAGGAAAAAAAATTGAGGGAACATTGCTCGGCACGCATTGTTAATTAATGTCTATCAATTATGAATGGCCATTATACATGAATCATGTCTAACGAGATTTAATAAGAGTGTGTAGCTTATTGTATTTACGCTACATAATTTTTTACGTTGCTATTTAAAAAACATTTTTGCTATTTTGAAACAAATACATGAATGATGCAGCCCCGCAATAAATCAAATCAACACCACAATGGATGTAAAACAATTCAAGGTGAATTCATGCAGTTTTAATGTATATATTACCACCGAAATGACCAGGAAATCATGTCTGAAGCGGCCAGTCGGCCGCTATAACCGTTTATCATTTAAACCGCAGACAGTAATATAAATAAAAAGTATGCTCCTAATCAGATAAACTACTAAAATGGGTGTAATTTAAGTCCAATTTATTAATTCACTATCATTTCAACGCATTTCACTTATTTTAACAGAAATTACTTCAGAAATTTAAAAAGCTTACTTGTTTGGAGCAGAGATGGCACCAGTACGAGTCAAATCCGGAATGACAGGTCATTAGCGATGCAGAGTTCCAGTGGTCTCATTGGTTTGAATTAATCACGTGATGACGCCAGCTAGTGTATTCATAATTTTTTTTTTTCTTTCTTCCTATTTTTTTTTTTGCCATTTCTGAAATATAATATATAATAATATGTAATATGTTATATTTATATCATAATATATTTTTATGATAAATACATCACTGATGAATACCCTTATGAAAATTAACCATGGTTTTATTATAGTTTTTGTAGCAAAACCATGGTTAATTTGTGGTTACCATTATTTAACTACAATAATCATGTTTTTTTGCTTTTATTTGTAGTAAAAACGTGGTTAATTTTTGTAAGGGTACCAATGATAGTGAACAAATTGGTCAATTATCAACTATTTGCATTATTTTATTGTGACAAATTTAATATGATTTTATTTAATACTTTATTGTACTACAACATACAATTTATTCTAGTACACATAATGATTTAGTGTTATGAATGAATTAATATAAAATTGCTGTGATTTATTGAGGTCTAACCGTGTTTAGACTACCGTAATATGGTCCATCTGACTTTATCCGTCTGTCTGTGAACAGCTGCTACAAGCCAACAGTTAAAGACAGTAGTTGTCTTGTTATCTTGATGACTGTATGCCGTTTTAGTGACGTATGGGATGGGCTGTTGAATGTAATGAATGTAATTTGATTGTATGGAATATAATTTGACATTTTACTGGATCATTAAAAAATAGTTTGATTAACCCTGGGCCATGAACAATTATTCTTAAAACAATGTTTTAATTGTACTGTGTTGTGCTGTTAACATGGTGGGCTGCCCACAGTAAACCCTTATGGCCTCAAAGTGAAAACCTACTGTAGGTCCTGCATGGACTTACCCACAGGTGGACATGTGTGTGTTTTCTGTAGGCAGAAAATCTCATGGGGGCCCAAACAGGCAAAACTGCTATGGGCCCGCATGGGCTAACCAACTGGGGGCCTGTGTGGATTTTATGTGGGCAAGCACAGCTGTGGACTTGCCCACATGTGGCCCCAAAGGGTTTGCCCATGCCCAAACTGTCCCACAGAAAGCCCACACTTACCCACAGTGGAATGTTTGCTGGGGAGCAGTGAGAGACTTTCTTTCTTTTATTGTTTGAATAACATGAATGACTGCTGTCACTTTAAGAGCTGCCCGGATCCAATATACTGTTACACATGTGTTTTCTTTCTCTGCTGTTTGCTTTCCTCTTAAGACCTAAATTATTGTGTTTATAAGGATACTTGCAAAGACAGGCATTTTGACACATAAAAGTGTATGTATTAAACCATTCAAGGCCTATACAGTGGCAAAAATAACTCCTGCGCTCTATGAGCACCGTCATCACATGTGCGCCTCTCTGACAGCGCTCAGAAACAGGCTCTCTGATAGAGGTCTGCATGGGCTTTAAACTGAAGCCCGAACCCGAGATCGTCTGACCCGACCCGAGCGGCACAGAGCCCGAA
>NW_015536544.1:1093361-1122138 GCF_001515605.1 Sinocyclocheilus anshuiensis
GAGAGAGAGAGAGAGAGAGAGATGAAAGTTGCGTGTGTGAACCTGCGTCTGCACGTCTCTCTCTACAAGCAATGAGGCTTGTAATGAGGCTCTACAAGCAATGAGGTTATGTTCTTCAAAAACAGCGATTTTACCCCCTCATTGCAGAGAAATATAACGTTGCGAGTACCTAGCATATGTCGAAGCTATTTTACTAATAAAAGTTTCCGTGCTGTGTTGTCATTGTCGTGTGCAATTATGTGTGTGTGCATGCGTCTATGAAAGCAGCGTAGCCTACTGCATATAGTTTTAGTTTAGCTATAAACCCGAGCCCGACCCGAACCCGAAGCTATTCATTAAACATTAACCCGAACCTGACCCGAAACCCGAAAGTATTTCGGGACCCGTCGGGCTCGGGTCGGGTAGCAGACCTCTACTCTCCGACAGTGTACGCATATAGCAAAATGAGTTCTCTTTCACTGCTGATTGCGTTTCAGCAGCTTAAAATCACTTGTTTTTAAACCGCAGTAGGGCTGTCGCGATTCGTCTATTTTATTCGACTATTCGATTTTTAAAAATCCTCAACTTCATTTTGTTGCGTCGACTAACCGGCAAAATACCGGAAGTGGCGCATTTCACGGACGAGAATCCATAAAACATTATTAGACTGTTTTCCAAGGCTGCATGATATATTAAGCCCGTTTAGGGGAGGGGCGAGGTTGTGGTTGGAACGCTTGGTTGAGTGAGTGCATGAGACGAGACGACGACGAAGAAGTGCTGCTGCAGAGTTAGTGCATCAGAGAAAACGAAGAAGAAGAGCTGCTCTGCTGTAGCGTCAAATTTTTGGCATGTCTAGAACAGCGGTTCTCAATTCCAGTCCTCGCGTACCCCCGCTCTGCACATTTTGTATGTTTCTCTTATTGCTTCATACGTTTGTTATATTTGACTGTAAGCGCCCTGCGAAGTGGACATTACCGGATATTCCTCCATGATTCCAGTTTGAAGGGAGCGTATATGTTACATACAAAGGGCATTTAAGTGTGCGAGAAGTGAATTTAAATTGTATTTATTTACAGAGGTATATTATGTCCCACTTCACGCTTCTCTAGTAAGTTTCGTTTGTGTGTGAAGACGCTGCAGGCAGCGGCGCAGCCGAGAGCATGTTCTAGTACACCCCCAAAACAAAATCAAGACTTTGTAAAAGAGCATAATAGGACCCCTTTAAGTAATTCTAAAAGCTATTGTTCACTTACATCTATTTTTATTACTACAAAAAATTAATTATAATTATAGGGCCCTATGAAACCCATTTTTTTTCATTTTCATTTTACATACTCTGTTTTAATGGTTAAATAAAATTAGTAAGTTTTATCTTTACCAAATTCTGTTTTCCATTATTTTCTGGATTCCATTTTAATGGTTCCATTAAATTTTAATAATCAAAAGCATCTCCAATTAATTGATTTTATTTAAAAAAAAAAAAAATCTTTTTTTTTTTCTTATTTTTTTCAGAAATACTGCACATTTACATTTTTCTCCTAAATAAATTCTGGTAAATAACATTTCTGGTAAATACTCCTTTAAAAAGTGTTTTTTGATTATAATTTTATTATTAGTAGACTAGAACATGTGGATATGTTGTCATTCTTACACTATAATACTGAACTTTGATTTCAGTGACTTGGACTATGAGATGGACACTTGCTTCTTGCACTCTATGTTGCACTTTACTTTTGCTTTAAAAAAGGATTTCATAGAAATTTGGATTTCATTTGGTTTAATAAAATATTCTTAAGTAAAATTGTAGTTTTTTTGTGGGAAATTAATAGTTTAGATTAATCGATTAAGTGATAAATTAGTCGATAGATTAATCGAAATAAAAATAGTCATTAGTGGCAGCCCTAAACCGCAGTGCTTAAAAACACATACAAACAATACGTTTTCGTGACCACATAGCACAGCAACGTCATGTGAGCATGTAACCGCGATAAGAGACGATAGCCCAAAATCTCTACCGGTTGACAAATTTCTACCGGTTAATCGTGTCTAGTCTACTGGTATATCGCCCACCCCTAGTGTTGTGTATTGTTTAAAGGGTGTTTTGGGTGGTTATTTGGGTGTTCTGGTTTTGCTAAGGCGTTCTGAGTGGTTACTAGATGGTTGCTAGGGTGTTGTGGATGGTTACAGGTGGTTACTAGGGTGTTCTGGGTGCCTATAATGTGTTCTGGGTGGTTTACAGAGTGTGGGTGCTTATTTTATTTACTACGCACATGCTAAAGTTTTCTGGGTGGTTACTAAGTGGTTTTTAGGGTGTTCTTGGTGGTTTCTGTGGTGTTGTGAATACTTTATTGTGTGTTCTTGGTGGTTACTAGGTGGTTGTTAGGGTGTTGTGTTGTGGTTTATTGGATTTTCTGGGTGGCTACTACAGTATGTGGTTTTTAGGGTGTTCTAGGTGATTACTAGTGGTTGCTATACACCTGCAAAGATTTTCTGTGTAGTTATTAGGTAGTTGGTAGGGTGTTCTGGGTGGTTACTAGGTTGCTGCTAGTTTAGTCTGGGTGGCCTCTAGGGTGTTCAGGTTGGTTTATAAAGTATTCTGGATGTTACTAGGGTGTTCTGGGTGGTTACTAGGTGGTTGCAATGCATCTGCTTCGGAATGGAACAGTTAAGCAAAGACAACCGTTTGGCCCGATAGTGGAAAAACGGCTATATCCTTGGTTGTTGCTAGACTGTTCTGGGTGATTACTTTTTTTTTTACCATAGATATATATAGGTAGATTCCACATTTGACCAACGTATTGTCACTCACAGTAAAAACATATGAGTTCAAGATGCCACAACTTTGTGCAGCCTCTGGTTGTGAAAACTGCTGAAATTTTAAGTCCCAAAGAAAATATATAAGATAATCTTTGACAGGTGAGAATGTGTTGGTTTGTGTTTTTAACATGTATGTATTAACTCAATATCACAGGTTTTTAAACTATGGTAACTTTTTAATGTCGTGTTAGCTAGCACCTTCATCTTGTGTTAGTTTAGCAAAATCAACTGCTGAAGCCGATATAGATATTCAAGCATGCGAATAACTACTGTTGCAGGCACACAGTCAACTTACTCTCGATTGTTCATGAATCAGCTGTACTGTTCCAGTATGGCAGATGGTGTACATACAGCAGCCTATAGAAACAGCAGCTAATAAGGCATCTACGTATACATATCTTTGGATTCTTACTAGCCAAAAAGCTAGGAAATAATATAGGGCTGAACCGATTGGTCGACATTATTACAGCATCAACAATAAAAAATAGTCATTTGATCTCATATGACTTAATGTAAGAATCAGATTCAGAATGATGATCAGAACATTGAATAGATTGCTTCCATCAACACATCCAAAGCTTGCACGGTCCTATACTACTTCCTGTATCTGTTGCACAAAAGATGTGGGGCTAGTTACCTAATTCTGAGGGTCAGGGGTTTGTTCAAATCACAAAGTATGAGTACCACTTAATAATAAAAAAAAAACGTTCTGAGTGAGCTAGTATGGTGCAGCAATAGTTCAGTGTGAAATGGGAGCAGAGTCCATCCTACTGCCGCCGAAGGGAGAAGAGCTTATCAAGTGGAAACAGTGCTCCAGTGGGGGTGGTGTGAGTGTGTGTGTTTGTCTGTGTTTGTGTGTGTCTGTGTGCGTGATACAGAGAGATTTCCCACTCATGGTGAGGAAACCCTGTGTTGACAATATGCCAGCAGTGCTGTGTGGGTGTGTTTGTGTGTCACTTTGTGTGTGTGTTTCACACTCCAAAAATGCTTCATTTGAGGGCATGCCAGAGCCGCTCAGTGAACATATAAAGACATTAAACGTTTTTATGATCTCATATCTCCTCGGTATGGCCCGTCCAAGTACCACTGCTGTTTCACGAGGATCAAAAGAGAATACGTGACTAATCATGGTAGTTATTAAGCTCATCTTCCCTGTCTTTTCACCACGGCCAGCTTTGATCTATCTAGATCTACCTGTGGGTAATGGGTTTAGTAAGCCGTGTCATATAGATAAGCTTTGTCTCCTGTTCTCCGTGCAGCTGGACAATGTGGACGAGCAGGCGGCGCAGATTCGCAGAGAGCTGGACGGGCGACTGCAGCTGGCTGAGAAAATAGCCAGAGTAAGAAACCTTCACCTGTTTCTGTCTTTATGGTAAAAACATCTAAACATTGCTGTTAAAAAATAGGATCAGATATGACAAGTTTGTTTTTCTTACAGATTTAAATGTGGACTAAGTGTATAACTTTTGTTTGTGTGCGTCCATATGAGTACACGTCAGTGTTTCCTTCACACATGACTCACAGACAAATGACTCGTATGAATCAGTTCTTTTTTGATGAGTTCGTTAAAAAGATTCACAAAAGTCTAGAACTTAGAATTAACAGTTTAGAATCAGACTTCGATCCATTACGGTGTAAATAATATACAATAACAACAACAAAAAACAAATTACAATATTTTGCATATATATATATATATATATATATATATATATATATGTTAAAATAATATTATTAGTTACACTAGTTTTAGCATATTGTGGACTAAGTCAGTGAATCATTCAGAGCCACAGAATAAATAATAAAAAAAATTATACAATAAATAAATAAGAATAAAAATAAATATAATAAAAAACACTAATTATTTTGCAAAAAATATTGTTGGCTTGGCTATTTTTAGCATATTGTGTACTAAGTCAGTCATATTGTGGACTCATTCAGAACCATTAAATAAACTTGAAAAACTGTATACATAAAACTGAGTAAGAACACTAGTAAATACGAATAAAAAATAAAATAAATAAAAAAATTGCACTGTGGACTTAAAGAAAATAAAATTGCAAAAATAGGCTATTTTTTGTGTATTGTTGATTAATCAGTCATATTGCATGAGTAAATAATATATAAAAAGAATATCATATAAACAATAAAAAAAATATTTAAAAAAACACATTTTCCCACATAAAATATAAATTTTAGTATTAATATATGTCAAAAATGTAATACATTTTTGACTAACTGTAAGGTTGAATCAACTGTACATGTACCTGAAAGTCACAGTGTTCATCCTGTTTCCTGCTGCATCTGATAGGAGAGGAAGTTTCCAAAGTTTATTTCCAAAGACATGGAGATGATGTACGTGGAGGAGCTCAGGTCATCCGTTAACCTGCTGATGGCTAACCTGGAGAGCCAGCCTGTGGCCAAAGACTTCAAGCCCAAAATCAAGCCCAAACTCACACCCATGAACAGCTTCCTGGACATCGGCGATGAGAACGACTTGCCTCTCTCCAAATCTGATGTAGTGCTGACGTTTTCTCTGGAGGTAGATATTTAGAAAGATGCCATCTTTGCTTTACAGTTCACCATAACCTTGATGGTTGTGATGGATTTCATTTTGCGTGCAGTCTTACAAGCGTCACAGCTACAAAGCATTTGAATGGTTGAATAAAAAAAACGTAATTCAGATTTTCAAAATTACATTTTATTTTGTAATAGATTAGTCATTGGGCTGTTTAAACAGCTAGTTGTCAAAAAGCACTTCCACAAAAATAAGAAATCTAAATTGTCGTTCTTTGGATGCTTTTCAAATGTCATGTGAAGTTTAATCATGTGGTCTTGTGCCTTTTGCTCAGATTGTGATCATTGAGGTGAAGGGGCTGAAATCCGTTGCTCCTAACCGGATCGTGTACTGCACCATGGAGGTGGAGGGAGGAGAGAAGCTCCAGACGGATCAAGCCGAGGCCTCCAGACCACAGTGAGTATAGTGATCACAACGATACGAATAAGAGCCCTTAACATGATATATACTGGTGTTATATACACACACTACCGTTCAAAAAGGTTGGGACCAGTAAGATTTTATTTAATAATACTTTTATTCAGCAAGGACACATTAAATTGATCAAATGTGACAGAATAGACTTATAATGTTATTATATATTATGATATTTATAATTATAATATATTATATATTATATGATATGTTATCAAATTCTATTTCAAATAAATGCTGTTCTTGTGAACTTTCCATTCATCAAAGAATTATGAAAGAAAAAAAATATATAATGGTTTTCACAAAAATATTTTCAACAGTAGCAAATCAGGATATTTGAATGATTTCTGAAGGATCATGTGACACTGATGACTGGAGTAATGATGCTGAAAACTCAGCTTCACAGAAATAAATTACATTTGACACTATATTCATATAGAAAATTAGTCATTTCAAATTGTAATAATATTTCATAATATATTCGTTTTTTGTACTATATTTTTGATCAAGTAAATGTCTTAAAAAAAAAAAAATCTTACCAACCTGAGACTTTCAAAACTTCAAACTTTTTAAATTAGGGTAAACTGGAAGTTAAAGTTAGCAAATCCAAAGGTCAATCCTCAAACAGGGTCATGCAAGGTCAAAAAAAGAGTCAAAAATCCAATATCATATCCAGTATTATACCATAAATGAAAAATAAAGATCAAAAACAAGACTACATGAAGATGGACAGCTTTATATCTCACAGTGGCATAGTTGTGGCATTATTTCTGATAACTGTATTTTTAAATCTTGTAAATGTCACAATGTGAGATGTATTTCTTTATTTCTTATTTTATTTATTAACTTTATCTCACCATTAACTGTTTTATTTTTGCTCTGAAGTGGAAAAAGGGTGAAACCACACATTAGAGTCTAGTAAAGGCTCTCCCTGGTGAAATTGTTTAATAGATCACATCTTTATATAGAATATTTTTTTTCTACAAAATGTTCCTACATTTCTTAAAAATAGCATATATGTGAATGTCACTGTAGGTTAACAGCATGTTCAGTTATGTTTTTAATTAAAAGCATTTCCTATACAGTAATATTTTTTATTTAGATATGTACGCAACGTGCCAATCTCTTTAACTTTTTTAAGGTCACTACTCTATTTTAATCTGTTGGGAACAACTCACACTTGCTTTTTATCTTCAGACCTTGAGCATGAATTCGCTCTTATCTCATCAGCTCCCCATTAGCGTAGTGACTTGTTTTGACACTGCAGACACATTGAAAATATGCCAGCTGTGAAGTGCAAATGTGGCTGAACCCAGAATGACACTCTATATGTGTGAGACAGAAAAATGTGAAGCGGTCATCATTGGCTGCAGTGTGTTTTGTAATGTTAAATGAATCTCAGGGTCTCTTTGAGTCCATAGCGTATCTGCACTAATGATGCATCTGACCTGAACTCACTAGCGTGTCAAAGTTATAATATTTATTAAGTAGACAGTGAGCTCGGAAACGTAATAATTGGAATTGCAGTCATCTAGAATCGCGTTTGTGGAGGTTTTCTGCTCGTGTTGATTAGGAATGTGTCTCGTGTTCCCTACTTAACTATGGATGCAGTCACATTAGAGAAATTTCAGCAAAGTTGCAAACCAAGCAGCTTTCTGTTGGTCAACACAGCAAATTAGCGAAATCTACTTGAACCCAAAATCTGCAGAATTCCTGATCGCATGGATTCCTATTAAAATGACTAGATTTTGACTGCAAATGTTCGTAGAACTATCCAAAAAATCATGCACCTTATGCATTTGGACTCTATCAAAAGCCTTGATCCACTAAAGATTGGGACACTGACGACTCGTATACCTGCAACACGAATCTTCGTTTTAGCTGTTAAAAATTTCTATGCTATTACAAAATATGCATGTATTGCATGTTTTCAGTAGTTTTTATAAAGTTTGCAACATTTTTTCCTTCAATGCACGTTAGAGATGACAGATCACTAGAGACAAAATCATTTTTAAAGACGAATGAGGCTTTGTCTTCATACATCTGCATTTGCACTCATCCTCACGACACTTAATAAGATTGAAAAACATTTCCGCTAGTGGATATAGTTGATGTTTACTGTTTAAGGTGCATTCTGGGAATTAGTAGGAAACAAATAATTCTGACCATTGGACAGCCCTAGAAATTGTAGACTCCCTCGCCAGTGTACTAACTAACAAGGAGCTGAATGAGACACAACCTAGAAGAAACTGGATTGTATATGATTTATGTAACATTGTTTACCTGAGCATGGATTAGTTATTCCAGTCAACACATAGACAATTAATACTTCTCACTCACGTTTTTGGATTTCATCGTATTGGTTTTAGTTGATTCGGTTTTATATTTGTTGTTTGTGGAGTAGTTGTGAAGTTATGGGATATTTATAGAAGCAGTTGTTTTCAATAGCTGCACTTTGATTGCTGACTTGAACTGATTGCTACTTTGACCAGGTAAATGCAGGATTCTGTCTCTTTTTCTCAGAGAGCTCCTGAATCAATCTTACCTCCAACAGTTTCAGTATAGGCACCTTGTGGACTGGATTGTTTTTGTGAAAGTTACAGTATGATTTCATTGTACACAAACAGATGATAGTACTCAAAGATCAGGGACAATTTGCTTCCTCCTGTTATGGCCTCTGTAATACATTTCTTAACTACAACCTTGCATGGTATTGGCAACTTTGTATTGTGCACTTATATTAAGGATGCCAATTGTTGTGGGTTTTTTCCCTCTTATATTACATTTCTAAAACAGCTATTATTCCCATTTTTCTCCAGCAGACACTCGAGATTGAAATGTCACTTGTAATCTCGTCAAGGTGAATCAGTGGCGTGTGAAATGATTTCAGTGTATTTATTGTGCCGTCACCTGCTGGAAATCATGTGGTTCAATCCGATAACGCTCACATTTGACCTCACAGTATGATGTTAATTAGCACAGAGGAACCAGATCTTGCGGATCCCAAGATTCGTGCATGTGACCATTTTTGTTAAAGGGGCCTATCATGAAAAACATACTATACAATACAAATATTGACAAAAATTATAAAGGAGGTAAAATATCATTTATTTATTTATTTTTATATGACCACTTCTTCAATGTAATGAGTATTGCAAGTGAAAACTCCTATCGAATATATGTCAGACATACGTGATTGCATTATTTTAGAATTAAATTAAAATTACGCTTTAATCTGGCCAGTGATGTCATTTCCTGGAAATGTGGTTACAGAGAAGGCAGCAAAGCATTATAGTAAGGCGTTAGACATTTTTTATAAGTCTTTTAGTGGCTTTGTGCACATTACCTGCAAATGAAAGCGTAATGAAACCCATTTCCTTTAAGGTGTTTATACTTGTATTTTTTTTTTAATACTTTGAATGCTGCTTCGTTTTTCCTTGCAGAAGTACTCTTAGATGAAATAAAATAATTCCCAAATAATGTCAGTGCCTGGTTCTGTCGACATGAACATGTTGCAAACAAATGTGAGTAAATTTAGAAAATCCTTTTAAATGTGAATAAGATCATCATTGAACTGATTTTTATTAGATGCTAAGCTCTGTTGTTTTGTTGCCTTGGTAACAGTTTGCTTAATAAATAGTCCTCCCTACTTGTTTTGGGGGGTTCGGACAGCCTCTAGGTGGTGAGAGGTCAGTTTTATCCCAGTAACATCCACAGACCTCCCAAAATATCCATCCACTGGTGAAGCTCCCCCAAGGCAGCTTTGGGCTCTAGACAATGTCAGTCAGAGTGAAGACTGAAGGATCTTTTCTGGCTGTGTCATTGGCTACAGCTGTAGCTGAAATTCAGTGTTGGGTAGGGTTGCACCAGCCGTTCATAAGTAAGTCGTTCTTAATTTAATTGGGACGTGAAGTTCACACCTAGGGGCTTAGTAGCTACTAGCTTGTTTGTTACTAACTGTGTACTTAATTTGGTTGCACTGTTAGTTCTTAAGGCAGAGTGTAACATGAAGGTTGTAACCTCTCCATAAATATCTTCAATACCCTCAATGCTGTTGTTGTGTGTCTCATGTAACTAATGGTAAAAATACGTTTCCATTGAAATATAATACTTGGCTAATCATGAAAAAATGTAATAGGTATTTTTATATGTAAGTGACATTCAGAAACCCAATTTTAAATGATTAAGGAGCAATAAAAAAGCAGCAAAAAAGAAAACAAAAGAAATGGCATTTATTTTTTAGGATTGATGTTATTTGGCATGCACAACACAGAGCGATGCACACAAGAGGTGTGCTGTTTAGATCGGGTTTGTGTTGAAGATCCGCAAGTCATTTGTTCACGTAATGTTCTCTCTCTTGAAATGTAAACAAGTGTAAATGTCAACATTATCATATGTCTAAAGTTTGTCAGGTGAAACATGAGCTTATTGATGCAATTCAGTCAATCTGCTGTTTTATTCAATTTATTCCGATGCTCATGGTCTGAGGCTTCTGTTAACATTTATATGTTTTTTGGTTATATTTAGAGTTGTTTCAACTAAGTTTAAAGTGTTATGAAACCCCTGTTTCAGCACTGGTCTTTCACACTTTAGAATTGAAAAAGACTCCAGAAACGGGCGTGCAAAGCTGTGGAAAGGGAGTGTAGAGGGTGGGAAGAGGGGAGAAAACAACCAATGAAACACAGACCTACAACACACATTATACAGACAAATGAATATTAAAATATGAGCAGAGAACGAGAGAAAATAAACAACAACGGAGATAGGGGCCAACTTGATGTATTTTAAAAATATAATAATAATGACAACTAACTCTCAAGAAATCTTATCATTAGAGACTACTAACAACTCATGAACAAATCAAATAGAAATGTTTTGATTAATTATTTAAAAATGAGCAAATCAGCAGAGATATTGCTCTATATGAAAAATAAAGAAGGAACATTTAAAAGTTGTAATATTTTCACATTTACCAGTACTAAAGTGTCTGAACAAATGACACACATCAGTTTAAAACAGAAAGAAAAAAGGCATAGTTAATTTTTTTTTTTTTTTTGTACTCTTCTTTGGATTTTCAGTCTATATCATTATTTGCTGTGTATCACAATAATCTGTTGTGTCATCGCGTTCATGATCTGACATACCGCTGTATCAGTGCCCTTATTTATGCATATTTCATTTGAAGAAGACATGATACGTACGCATACACGGTGCTGGTTCATGTTTGGAGCACAAGAGAAGATGAAATATGTTCACGGTCATGTTTACAGTGGTGAACTGACAGCACGGAAGCTCTTTCATGAGATTTGATATTCTCTGCTGTAATACGACCTCATGCATAATACAGCACAGTGATTGGATTATTAGAGTAAGTTCTCATGAATAATACTGAGAAAAGCTCTGAAAACTGATGACGTAGATTCGTACTCTCCAGCCACACAGCCAATCACCACTCCAAATTCATGCATATACATCACTTTTCGTGAAGTTGGTTCAACCGGAAGGACGAAATGGCTCCAAAAAAATGAAAACAATTTTCAACTCAGTTTTTGTGGTGTATTCCGCAATGACGGCACTAGTCGGAGCCTGTCACCTGCTATTTGGCCGATTGTGCATGTTGAATTGCGTCGGGCAGTCGGTGAAATAGATCACTCTGATTGGCTGTTCAGCTTAACGAACCAGTTAATGAAAAAAAACTCGAGAAAAGCATTTGAAAGCGAGTAAATGACAAAGTAAAGAGGACACACACAGAGAAAGCTGTTCAAGTTTTACATCATCTTACCTGAGCATCTAAAGGCTGAAATACACGGCACAATTTTTGCCCCTATTTTCCCACGATTTACAGTTTGGATAAGACGACGCTAGTTGCCGAAAATCAGAGCCAGTCTGCCGATTTGAGTTGATAGATTTAAAGGGGTCATATGATGCGATTTCAAGTGTCCTTTCTCTTTGGAGTGTTACAAGCTGTTCGTGAATAGATAAGATCCCTGAAGTTGCAAAGACTAAAGTCCCAGAGTATGATGGTCACGGACTCTGATTTTTTTTTTTAGCTTCAGACGATAATTCAATACAGTCGGAGGATATCAAACATGTTTGATATTTTGAGCCGATTTTAGAACACACATTGTTTTCATTTGTCACACGTCTCCTAGCAACAAGATGCACGTTTCTGCGTGACTTTGTTGTGATCGGAACAACTTGAAGGTCTGGTAGTGTGTGATCCTCTTTCATTTAGTGTATGATGGACAGTTTTACCTCTGTGACTGTTAAAGTGCCCCTATGGACCCTTTTCACAAGACTCTGATGACACTTTTAACGGTCATCAGCATCGTAAATCCTCAAGTTTTTCATATTTGTATTTATTTTTAAATGTATGTACATTTATAACACTATTCTTTGTATTATATCACCTTTGCATCAAATTACAAAAAAAAAAGTTAACGCTAATGCGAGGGTGTTTCTAATGCAGCGTCTATGGGAGGGACGGTAAATTTGACATTGTTCTCTCTTCTGACTGCCGTTATCAGTCTCTCTCAATTTTGTTGTTTTATTGAAAGTCACGAAAACACTATCGTAAAAGTTTTTTTTTTTTGCTATTTGAGCAAATGGAAATGCAAAAAATATATTTGTGGTACTCTCCCATTCACTGCTCTTCAAGTTAACCCAACTATGACGACTTCCGCTGCTGAGAAACCCGGAAATGTGAAAAAGGTCCATTATGCCATTTTGAAAATTGCCTATCATGCAGTTTGTAGCTGTATGTGAATGTAAATGATCTGCAAAGTTGTAAAGCCGAAAGTGCACGATAAATAAAGTTATTGTCTCCCAAATGAAAGAATCGACTCTAAACAGCATAAACGAGTCGTTAGTAATTTGAATCCCACTTCTGTGACAGCTACAGGGCATGAGGTAACACATTTGCATAATGCCCACCTATGTTCTGCTTTGGCCGGCCGCAAACAACTTGACCCGCC
This sequence comes from Sinocyclocheilus anshuiensis, assembly GCF_001515605.1. Classification (NCBI taxonomy): domain Eukaryota; kingdom Metazoa; phylum Chordata; class Actinopteri; order Cypriniformes; family Cyprinidae; genus Sinocyclocheilus; species Sinocyclocheilus anshuiensis. Next base: position 1,106,124 of record NW_015536544.1, read on the forward strand.
CTCAAACACTAGCTTTTTCGTGTGGTAAACATCATGTGAAGACACTGTGTCCTACGCTGTGAAAGTAAATTCATTTTATTTTCACTTCCAAAGGATTAGGCTGCAAGAATAGTTAAAATTATTTTTTTCCACTGTACCACAGCAGTACATCCCCAATCTTTTTTTTGTGTTCTCGGGGAGTTCAACGCGGGATACACAAAACGCTTGCTCTTGAAAGATAGTAAGAAATGGTAAGAAAGTCCTGCTTTGTTTGCGGTTTGTAGTTCCGCAGTCCTGATTTCGGTTTCTCTTTTTGAATAACGAATATAGACTATTGCCACCTGCTGCTATAGACAGGTATTTCCTCTCATGCAGGTGCAAAACGCGTTTTGCCTCTAGTCTTTGCAGTGTGTTCAAGCGTGAATTTTTAGCCCAGGCACATGTCGGCTGTCGGCTTTCGTCACCACTAGTTCTTTGCCAGTTTGGTGTGTCGACCTCAAGGGATCAAGGTTTGGCTGGTTACCATGAGTCCCCCTGCTGGTAGATCCTGTAACTATGGCTGCAAAGAGCATCTTTCTCCATCGACGTCTTGTATTCTGACTAAAGCCCATTGACATAAATGGGAATGCTATCGGATCTTCAGATATTGCACATCTCCTTGGTAACATCATAAGGCTGATGGACACCTAGCCAGGATTCACACAGAGGCTCAGACACCAAAGAAGGTATAACCAGACAGTGATTCAGCATTGTGACTCTGTTAAAAGATGTGCGAGTGTTCTGTGTGCTGAATCAGGATTAAGGAATTTATTGATTAAATTGATTCAAGAGATTCATTGGTTCCAGCTTTTGTTCTGCTGAAGCATGTACCTTCTTCATCAGTTTGTACAGATCTCATATGTTATCAGCTCAACCAAGTGTACATACTGTACAGTTACCTCGTTTTAGTGCTTATACTATAGAGGAAACATGCTTGGCTTGCCATATGACATTCAAAACACTGTCTGGGGGGTTTATTGCTTTTGAAAGCAGAAGAACTGAATTAGATGTGGGAGCCGACTCCTACAGTCAATTTGCCACAAGCAACTGTTGGCCCGCTTGAGAGAGAGAGAGTTAGTTTGATTATGTTGCTGTGTTTACTCAGCTATATATGAAGCTCACACATAGACGTACACTGACAGACTGATATACAAGCATGCTATACATAAAATCGACTCAGTCATGCTTTACCAACTTCCCTGACAGACTTGCTTTTAGAGTCAATATTTGTTTTTTAGTCATGTTTTCTAGGTCAAAAATTGACTTTTGTGTCTAATTTTGGAGTCAGAATTTGTTTTGTTTTTTTACTCAAGTTGTGTTTTTACATCTTTTTTGGGTGGAGGGGAGTAAAAATTTGTTGTTTTTTTGTCTTGCTTTTGGAGTCAGAGTTGAGTTTTAAGCCTTGTTTTTGAAGTCAGGTCATGTTTTTAGTTTTGCTTTGTATTCAATTCTTGTTTTTTTTTGTTGTTGTTGTTGTTTTTTAGTCAGAATATGTTTTTATGTCCTTGAAGTGCTTTTAGAGTCAAGTCATGTTTTAAAGGCTTGTTTTTGAAGTCAAGCTGTGTTTTAGCTCATGCTTTTAGAGTGAAGCTTTTCTTTTGAAGTCAAAATTGTTTTTTTATGTCTTTTGTCTTAAGGTCAAGTCAAGTTTTAAGTCTTGTGTTTGGAGTCATGTCTTGTTTTTTGGAGTAAAATTTTTTTTGGTCTTGTTTTTGGAGTCAAGTCATGTTTTATTGGCTTGTTTTTGAACCAAAACTGAATTCTTGTTTGGAGTCAAAATTAGTTTTTATGTTTTACTTTTGGAGCCTTTTTTTTTTTTTTTTGAGTCATATACTGTAACTTTTGGAGAAAAGACTAATTTTCTTGCTTTAAGAGTAAGGCTTCAAACTTCAGCCCACCCCTCAAGTAATTACATAGGCTATAGATTAATTTTGAGACGGAATATAAATATAAAACAAGACGTTTTGTGCGTTTAATTTGAGCTTTATAAATAGTGTTTAATAATACAAAAAAAAATAAAAAAGAACAAACACAAGACAACAAAAGCAAAGTCTTACAAAAGCAAATAGATACTTTACCATCCCACACACTAATTTGATCAAACAAAGACAGGAAATATTCAGCAGGCACTTCATCGTGAGTATGGGGAAGTGGTGAATGCAAAATGAAGTCTCCTATTGTGACGGCTGATTTGTTTTCTTCTGCCACAGGTGGGGCACACAAGGAGATTTCACCACCACACACCCTCTGCCAGCGGTCAAAGTCAAACTCTTCACTGAAAGCACTGGAGTCCTGGCTCTGGAGGACAAAGAGCTGGGAAGGGTGAGATGAGAGTCTGTCCTTTCGTCCACCGCTGAGGTTTACATCAAACCTCCTCTGTGTTCGATCTGCACAATGTGCTCAATTATTAGCTGAAGTTACAGGAACAGATGTTCTGCACACAGTGTGTGAACCTTGATGTGCGTGCACGTGTTTGTATGTGTGCGAGGGGAAAGTGAGCTACAAGCGAGGAAATCTCTAGTCATTAGGGCTCACGCTCCCAGAGTAACAGATGGAGACTCCCCATTAGAGACTCGCACCAAACAGACTGCACCTCCTCCATCTATTTTCTCTTACCGTCTCGCTCTGTTCATCAGTCTAACCCTCTTTTTCTCTTGTCTCCAATCATCTCTTTCACACCTATCTCTCCAGCTGCCCATCCAGGTGTATCGGTCCTAATAATGTGTTTCTCTCTTACTTTCTCTCGTTCTGTCCAGGTGGTCCTTCACCCCACCACAAACGTGCCCAAAGCGGCAGAGTTGCACAAGATGGTAGTGCCTAAGAACAGCCAAGACGTGGATCTGAAAATCAAACTGGTAGTTCGCATGGACAAACCCCCCAACATGAAGCACAGCGGGTACGTCTGTAATGATGCTCACAACCTGACCTCCAGGATGTGAACGTCCTCATGTGTTGTTATATAAGCCATGAGAAAAAAAACAATGCACAAATTAAAACTAGAAATAGAAATTCCATGGATAAATTAGTTTTATTGAATAATATACTGGTCATTTCTCACAGAAATAATCATTTAATTATTATATAAATATAGAATAAATATGTAAGTCTTAAAGTGAACTTGTAATGATGGTAATGGTATGTGTCAGTGTGTGTGTAGATTATATATCAAATTTGGTTAGCATTTGATTTAATGGGTTTTTTTCTTATAAGGAAAAAAAACACCCCATTCAGCAAGAAGTACTGTAAGTTTAAATGAATGAGGTGCATTGGAAAAATTGTGGTTATAGTGCCACCTTGTGTTCATTTATTATTCTTGCGAGTCTCCTCATTTGACACATTACGTTTCCTTGGACTTCCAGGAGCCCCTCAGGAAACACTGGCTCTATATATTACATCTCTTATTTATTTATCAAATATTTTTATGAACAAATAAAAAAAATGACCATTCAAATAAATAGCAGCATTAAATAAAAATTGTATAACAATTTAATTTTATAACAATTTTAAAAAATAAAAAAATTCAATAACAAAAAAAATATATAAAAAATGTATAAAAATCAATAAAATGCTGGTCAAGAATATAGAGTTGGTATTTTCTGGTATTTTCTAAGCAAAATTACAAGAGATGAAAACACATTACAAATTAAATATTGAACATTCAAATAAATAGCAACATTAAAAAACGTTAAATAAAAGTTTGCCAATATTAAACATAAGTAAACAAAAACTTAAGAAAAAAAAAGTGTATTTATTTTTAATTTGCTGTTCAAGAATTCAGTTTTGGTATGTTTAAAAGCAACAAAATTACAAGGGAGTAAAAACACATTACAAATTAAAAAGTAAATAGCGAACATTCAAAAAAAATAGCAAAATTAAAAACATTAAATAAAAATCTGGCACCATTAAACAAGTAAATAAAATATTTAAAAGAAAGCATTATAACATTAGCTTTTTTTTTAATTTGCTGGTAAAGAATTCAGATTTGGTATTTGTTAAAGCAATAAAATAACAAGGGAGGAAAAACGGATTACAGATCCTTCTGACTGTCTGTATTTACTCATCCAGAATGAGCCCTGTCAGTAAATGCCATAGTTCCCAAAAGTGAGTAGCAGCAGTGAAGATGTGCGGGACCAGCTGCTGGGGTGCTTCCCCCAGCGGGGCGGGGTCAGGGGTCACATCACTGCCATCAGCCTGCTAATTACACAGAGGCCCTGTGCGATTCCTCTATAGAGCGGCTCCCTGAGAGTCCTGCTCTAATTGGCAGAAGCCTCTTCAACCTGGAATTACCTTTTTAACGGACCTCACAAGACATTGCAGAGGACCACTTATGCGCTCAGACAGACACAAACTTGCTCAGACCGTTCTCACACAGATGTGCTGAAACATTTATTTATTAGCCCTAAAATAAAAATTCTGTTTTTATTTTCTCACTCTCTTCTGTTTTTGTTTTCCATAAGACTCTTCAGACAATATTTTTAATGAATAATATTTGAAAATAGTCATTTGGTGCATTCAAGTCATGTCGGAAAGATCGCATTTCCGAGTTGAACGCACATGAATGCCACCACAATTCATAACAATCGAAACTTTCTTTAAAGGAACACTACACTATTTTTGAAAATAGGCTCATTTTCCAACTCCCCTAAAGTTAAACAGTTGAGTTTTACCGTTTTCGAATCCATTCAGCCTATCTCCGGGTCTGGCGGTAGCACTTTTAGCTGTAGCTTAGCATAGATCATTGAATCTGATTAGACCGTTAGCATCTCGCTCAAAAATGACTTTCGGTCTTAGTACACGATGTAACTACAGAAGAGTCAAGTTTTAAATAGGAAAAATATAGAAACTCTTTGGTCATTTTTTAAGCGAGATGGAAACCTTGGAAACTTGGAAACCCTGAAAAGCCCAGGGTTTCCAAGTTGGAATTCTGTCAACAAGAAAAGATGTTGGATAAAATGGATACAGTGTCTGTATTGATTGTAAATTTGTTGTAATTAATTACCTTTTTTCATTTACAATAAAATATGTGAATTGCATGCAAAAATACATTAGTATTTTGACTGTACAATTTCTATGGAATATGTATGTACTATAAAATAACAATTCAGTTTGCAGCACTTTCAAAAAGTGAATGAAAACATAAAACAAAAAATCAGTGTACATTCTATATTAATCATTTTGTAAAATAAAGCAATAAGCCCCAAGAAGCCGTGGTTTACAGTGAATTTATAACAGCTAAGGTGACGCGAAGCGGAGTGCCTAAAACCCCCTTAGCTGTTATAAAACGGTTATTCCATATACGTAGTAAGGTTTGACAGAATAAAACAGAGCAAATAAAGTGTAATGATATAAATAAAAACAGTATTCTTCCACCAAACAATATAGTTCCTTAGAAACAGTTGTGGTTCCAACAAAGTGGTTGCTGAGCAACACACAGAAGTAAACAAAAGTGTATGTTTGTGGAGTAATTTACAACAGCTTCGACCGTAGCTCAGCCAATCAGAATCAAGGACCGGAACTATCCGTTTTATATAAGTAGAGTTTAAAAACATTGAAGAAATTTATTGTAGGAAAGTTACATTTCCATCTGAACGACTTCCCAACTCGTAAATACAAACTTCCCAGGCGGACCAGAATATGCACCATTTGACTCGTGCAGCATATTCCAAATCTTCTAAAGCCACATTTGTGTGAGGAACAGGCTGAAATTCATGATGCTTTTTGGTCTTATGATACTCATTTGAGATTTGTAAGACCAAAATCATACAATTTTAGTCTTAGGTTTTGTCCAATTACTCATATACCCACACACATCCACAAAAACAAACACCTGATGACTGTCCCAGTGCATGGGAAGAGAGAGAGAGAACGATTGGTGGGGAGATTTTCAGGTTGATTGCACCCCATTAAAAGAAGCCATCTGTTTATCAGCAGAGCGACTGAAGAATTGGGAGCCATTCAGTTTTGTGGAGTGACCCCACCGTGGCCCTGAGAGAGAGAGCTGCCAGCTCGAGTCTGATCACAGTCTGTCTCTGTCTCTGTCTCACTTATGCTCGCTGGCTCTTTCTTTCTCTCCCATGGTCCTTTTTTAATTCTTTTTGTGTCCCTTTAAAACCATCTTTGCCCTCTTTCGTTTGAGGGCCAGGGCACACATTAAAGCCCTTTTTACACATTTGCATTTTTAACCTCACCTTTCGGTTACAGCCACACATTGCATTCATGACTCATTGATTTGTGTTATTGCATGCAATATTTTATACTACCTATACTAAAAGACAGAAAAATATGACAATGTAATGGGAGTTTAATACAGCGTTTTAGTATTATTTATCTACAGTTATAGTATGTATTAATGTTTTGAATTGGCTTGCATTTTTATATTTTCAGTTTTCATTTTAATTTTAGTTTTAGTAATTGTATGTGCTTTTGTAAAAATACATTTTGTAAAGATTTCTTTCCTGCTTAATTTATATTTCATTTTAGTTTTATTACTGTAATTTTAGTACTTAAAAATATTTATTTAAGTGAGTTGCCAAAGCAGAATTTCTCATTTTCCTTTACATTTTTCATCTATTTATTTAATTTCATTTTGTTTTAAATAGATTTAGTTTTAGTTAAAAATAACAATACTGGTTTAAGAGCAAAGGAACGATGTACTGAAAAATAAAATAACACATTTCTAAGCAAATCATTTGTGAATCAGTTTTTACATAAGGCACTAAACTGAATCCCAATTTTAAAATACCATTATTTTAAATCTACAGAGAAATCAGTTGTGCTTGTGTTTCATAAATAAGGCCCAATGAAAAATGTTTTCTGCAATACTGCCTTAAAACCACATGGGGGCACTGCAACCATTGTAATAACCACTTACATTAACATCTAATGCCACTTTTTTTTCAAAGTGATCTCTGAATACAGGGTTCCTCAAATCTTGCCCTGGAGGGCCAATGCGCTGCAGATTTTAGCTCCAACCCTGATCAAACTCACCTACCTGTGATTTTCTAATGATCCTGAAGACATTGATTAGCATGCTCAGGTGTGTTTGATTAGGGTTAGAGCTAAACGCTGCAGGAAAGTGGATCTCGTGGGCCAGATTTGAGGATCCCTGTCTTAATATGTTTAATTTGACATTTTACAGTCATATTGACATAAATTGTGAGGTTAACATTTGTATTGTGTTTAAAAGCTCAATGCAGTATCATAACTTGCATCATGCAATTTATCTGAGTGATAAACCTATTGACTTTTCCGGGATGTTAACAAACGCTGAGAAGAACAGGTTATTTGTAAATTAAGTATTTATGCAAACAGGTTGAGTGCTTTTTACTGTGTAGGTTAGAAAAAATAATAAATCATAGTAGCTTAAGAAAATTAGTCTGACTCCATATTTCAGGGACCTAAGGATGTTTTATTTAGCCAGTGTTATGATTTAGGCTATTATGATTTGTAATATGTCCCTATCACATTTTCTGAGATTTTTTTTTTTCCTGGAATGAAATATTACATGTATTTCTGAATTAATCATATCAAACATTTTAAAATGCTATTATTGCGACTCTTCAGATTCAGCATTTGCGTTTCCACCTAAACTAGCCTACTTGCAAGAAACCATAAAGGCTTTTATTATAATCAAACAAATGCTATTTATCTTCAGAAGATTATTGTTATTGTTATTATTATTATTATTATTCCGGTTCAGATTGAGCTGAAGTCAGCTGGAAAGTGCCCGCGGCGCGCCCATTCACCCGGAGGTCGTCTCGCCTGCCGTTAGCCGGCCATTGTTGCCATCTAAATGGGATCATGTGTATCAGAAAGGTGTCGGAGAGTGAGCTGAAAATCACTTTCACAAGTGGATGATTACCTCTGCCACATGTTAACCCAGATTGGCCCGCTTCCATGCACTCATTGCTCCCTCAACCTTGACTGGAGCTTTTTTCCCCCACAGGCGCTGTGTGTCCATTTATGAGGAATTGATTTCACCTCACCCATATTTCTGGACACATCCTTTTTTTTGTTACATTTCTAAGAATGTGTGCTTAATCAATAGCCTAAGATGTTTTTTCCCTCTCTGTCATTGAGTGGACGTGACAGAATTTAGGCGCTTGAGGAATTAATGAATGACAGCAACTAAAGTACATAAACTTCCTATATGGTTTTATGAATGTGGTGTTATATTTTAACATGATTATTTTTTAATCATGTCTGTAAATGAAAATATCAAGGGACCTTTCAGCTGTCGATTTGATTAATCCATGACACTCATCATAATGTATTTTTTTCTCTGTAGGTATCTTTACGCCTTAGGCCAGAGAGTCTGGAAGCGATGGAAGAGGAGATATTTTGTGCTTGTTCAGGTGAGCAGATTTCCTAATTACAACTTTATATTTAATTTAATTAGATTTTTGTCAAAAATCATTATACATATTTTTTTTTTCAGCAACAGCAAACAAATTCTTTGAATTTTTGAACGTTGCATGCATTTTGTGTTTGCAGTTGTGTTTTTTGTTGTTTTTCTGAAGGAAAACTCTAGGTTTTTTTAGTATTTATTTGCATAAAAGAGTGTTGATTATCAGTTTAATTCAATAAACAAATGACTATCCTCCTGACTACTAACCTTCTGAGATAACGGCATAATTTTTGTGTTAAATATTTTGCAAGAAAAAATACAGTTTTAAGGAATGGTTTATAATTTGATTTGCAAACATGTTGAATGTAAAATGACAGAAGTGGTATCATATGAATCAGCTGGTTCTCTTGTTTAATTTAATAACACATACACACACAAATAAATCAATAAAAATAACATAACATAAAAAATAGGGCTGACCAGTCAGAGGACATTGGGACATCATTATTTTTAATTGGTAAATTTTAGTAAAATACCACAATAAATCCTTGCATAAAATGTAAAAATTCCTTGTTTTCATTTGGTGTTACCTGTATTTGTACTGTATTTATGACATAATTTACACACATTTTTGTAGCTATGTATATCACACAAATACAGAATTTTTTTTTTTTTTACAATTTAGGACAAAAATCGTGATTGTGTTAAGATGATCTACTCTCTTTCCTGTTGTTCAGGTGAGTCAGTACACGTTTGCCATGTGCAGTTACCGGGAGAAGAAGTCCGAGCCGCATGAGCTGATGCAGTTGGACGGGTATACGGTAGATTACTCCGATCCGCAGCCAGGTACACTCACACTTCAACACTAATGGGTTATAACTCGGTCAAATGCTCATGTGGCCGTTTAGATTTTATTTCAAAATAGGATGAATAATCATAGTTCACATGAATTTCAGTGACCTCTGTTTAAAATTAGAATTTTGCATTTGCTGCTTTTGAAAGAGATGCACACGTTATGAGCTTGAAATGAAATGGGTATGAAATATTCTGAAAACTAGAATCTATTCAATTACAGAGAACAAAATTACATGGGAATAAAGTATGAAGATTCATAATATTGTAATATTTTAAACGTTTTTATATATGTTATAAAGTATACATTGTCATGTATATTTAATACATATAAATATGAAATGTATTATGAATATCTATAATTTGTTGTAAATTATACTTTTTTTATTTTCAATTATTTATAAAACTAATAAAAAGTATATTTAATAAATGTAATAATGAATACACACTCATACAGAATATATTGTGAAAATATTTACACGTATTTACATGTCTATATTTATATTCATATAATTTATATTATAAATAAATATATTTAATATGTAAACATAACATATCTTTCTGAAATGTATACATGCATGTGTGTGCATTTATATATACGTAATAAATATACACAGCACACATTCATATATTATGTAAACAAAAACGTTTATTTTGGATGCGATTAATCGCGATTAATCGTTTGACAGCACTAATAAAAATGTAAATTATAAATATATTCTTTTTATTTATATTTATAATCTTATAAACTTGGAAGGTATTAATCTCAATGGCAGACCATTCTTTATGTGAGACAATTCTGTGCAAATAATTTGGGTGATTGTATGAAATGTAAAAAGTGAATTGAATTGACTGATTTGGATTAATTTGCTAAAACAACATCTCTGCAGGTCTTCAGGGAGGCAGAGCCTTCTTCAGTGCTGTCCGAGAAGGCGATCTGGTGGTCTTCGCCAGCAATGACGATCAGGACCGCACTCTTTGGGTCCAGGCCATGTACCGCGCCACAGGCCAATCCTATAAACCAGTAGCGCCCGCCCAGAACCAGCAGAACTGCAGAGGCGGGAATGCGCAAAAAGATGCCCCTGTGTCCTTACTCAGTATGTATCTTTTATCCATCTTATAGGTACTAATATGATCCTAATAACTAAGTGTTTTTGAATAATATTGCAATGCATTGTGTTCTTCTTGATTTCATACACAAGTCAATGTTTTTTTTAATGCTCAAACCTAACACCTTCAAAGGTTGCCAAACAAATCTGTAAAAACGAAGAGAAGGTGGGATTCTTTTTCTGCCACTCACTTCAGCTGTCCCCTCTTGAATGGACTTTGAAATTGAAGGTTGTGGTGGCCAGCCATCGATCAATTGGGCCGCAGCACAGACACAATCTAAACAAATGCCAGCGGGGTTCTTGAATAACCCAAATACTGCTGCTGAGTGAAAGGAGGAACACTTACACAACTGAAATGCTACAGTTTGCTCACTTTCAACAAACAGAGAGTGAGCCGAATGAGGTTTATGTCATTATCACTTCTGAAGAGCCGTTCTGAGAGCTACAGGGCATTCATTTAGCGCAGAACCTTACGTAAAAGCTGAGGAATATGGCTTAAAACTAGCATTTCGGTTTATAAATCTGGTCGTATATATGAAATGACTATAAAGCTGCTTTTTTGAGCATTGATGGTGATTGTGAACATAAAGACTGGCTTCTATGAGTTAATAATGTGCATGCGCTTGCACTTGACTTCACAAGCGCCGCCATTTGACTTTCATAAAACATGTTTCAAGGTCTCTTTCCTCTTGTCTTACTGGACCTCATACACAATCATTTTTTGATACTTTTCATACCTCCAAGGTTCAATGCAAAAGCCACCTCGAATGATGGCGACAACGAACATGGAAAGAGCATGGAAAAGTTCCTCATTGCCTGTCGGATCAAGAAAACAGCATGAATGTCTCGAATATCATCGCAGCCACTGATAACCGTGGTATTCGGCCAATTAAAAGGTCAGGCATTCTTTCAGAAATACTTCTTACAGATTGAATTTTATCAAGCGAATTTCAAAACGCCACTAAATGGATCCAGAAAAATTCACCTAAACCCAAAAATCCAGTCCCATTTGATGCCTGTTAACAAAATCCGCCACGTTTCGACGAGTGGATGAAGTTATTAGCTCGTCCGGACATTGATTGATTCGCACAGATCTGTCTCACCGCCTTATCCTCAAAACTAACCAGCATCCTCTCATAGCCAGATCGGTGTTTCTCGTCAAAGGCTCGGGTTTCATATTCTGAAGGAACACCGATGTCCTGTCCTGCCTCATTAGTTTTTCCGACTCCGGCTGGTTTCACTTGAAGCGACCCGCTGGGCCGTACCTGCGCTGCCATGTTGATACCTGTCATAAAGCTCCCGTCCACCTTGTCGAGAGATGTCAGATGGATGTGACTGCTGGCATGACCGCCTGCCTCTCCCGGACCGGGTAAGCTAGCCCCTTCAGCTGGGATTAAAGACGACACACCCCCTCCGCACTGACTCCGTCCGCTTGTCCATGGATAATAGCGGTAACTTAAAGTTGACACGGATCAATGTGCTGCTCCTGTCAAACCCGATCCGTCAGACTCGCAACATGGATCAATACCACGTCTCGCTTTGTCTCTTTTCTATTTATCACGTCCCCTTTCTCGATGTAATGAATGTAAAATGACCTACCTCGAATTAAAAGAACAGACAATGGGCCGACTCTTGCCGATTGGGAGATTGTACTTCTGCGCACCCAACAAGTGATGTTTTGACCAACAAATGCCCACACTGCTTCCAGGCAAGAACGGGGCATTTCACCATCAATACCAAGTCGTTGGCATGCCAGAAATGGCAGCGTTAATAAAAGCAATCACTAATGCTCGTCTTAAGAAGGTGCCGCTGGCCATGGAGGCGTCAGGAGATGTGTCTCAAAAGCCTTGGTCTTTTGTGGTCCTTAAGAAGCGAAGGCCCTCGCTCCGCATATGCGGGCTCTCAACATGCCGCCAGCGAGTGTTCGGCTTTTCACAGACCTCCCATTAGCCCATTTTGAGGACGTTTGTGAAAGGACCGGAAATTAACTTGGGCACACTTTTAGTGCTTTCTCTTGCTTTTTCTGCCTCGCGTCTTTCTCTCGGCTCCCTCTTTCTCTGACTTGCCCTGACCCCTCGGCCTCTTTGCATCATGCCGAACATGTCAGCATTTTTGTTTTGTTTTTCTTCCCCTCCCACATTCAATTTCCCCCCGTTCCTCTCCGCCCAAGCCGTGTCAGGAAGTCTGAATGTGTACGGAAGAGACCGTTGGATAAACGTGTGCCCGCGTTTGTCCTAATTACAGCGCTCTCACAAAGGTGCGCTCCTTTTACTCAAGGTCGAGACTCAATCAGCGCGGTCTGAGCAAGTGACATCACTTTTATACAACACCCCTGTCTTCACCAGCCACCGAAAAATTGCTTTAAGTGCTTTGAAGTCACACATTATTGTTTATATTCTGTTTCCACACATCGACGTTTTAACCGTTTAATGCGCTAAAGATCAGAACATTCAGCCCATCGAGGCTTAGCGAAGGGCGCCAAGTGTTTTTTAGCCAGACCTGGCCTTTATTTTAAAAGGCTGAATGCTGGTTTGAATGCGAGAGGTGTTCGATTGGTAAATTAGAGCACTTTGGTACCGATATTTATGTGGGCATGTGGACAAAGTGCTAATATTTTACAGCAGTTTACAGCCACGCTTCCCTAACGTTTCAGAGCGCCTGCCAGTTTTTGCAGCAGAAATGTGGAGTTTCACAGCATAGCTTTGGCCAAAAGAGGTGAAATACAAACACTGTGTGCGAAGTTGGAGAGTGTGTAACCAAACACAGATTTCTGACTTTTACACAGCGTTTCAAGGTGTGAACCACACTTATGTTCTGCCACGGTGGCTTCATTTGAATAGCTGTAGTAGTACATAAAAAATTGTTCATAATATATATTTACCCTTTTATTTGAAGCTGGGAATGCTATCAAAGATGATTTTGAAAATAATGAAATGTTTCATTTGCCCTAATTGATGTCTTCATGTATTTACAGCACAAACAGGCATTAACTGGCCATCTCTCATGGTGGGGATGGCATTTCCAGCACAAAATGGTCCCGTATGCCAGCGCATGCCATATTTCTGACTGTGTGTGTTTCTGGCACAGGTCTGGAGAAGACTCAGAGACAGGGAGTGGAGGAGCTCATCTCTGCCATGCCCTGCAACTTCGACCACGCCAGCCTGTTCTTCATCCTGCAGAAACACACACTCGTGCACCGCATGAACGACTCCTTTTCCTGCCTGGTGAGAACACAAAAGTGTGCTGTGATGGAGAAGATGTGTTGTTATCTGAATAATCACACATATTATATCAAATGTGTTTTTATTCAGCTAGCTAGCGGTTCCTCTGTACAACTGAGGTTCCCTTATGGTTCCCAACTTTTTTTTTTTGTACTTTTGAGAAAGAAATATTTGGGAAAGAAAATGGAGATATAATTTAGGTAATAAATATGTGTAACATAAATGTACAAATGTAAAATGTATGTGTCTGACTTAACGTAAAAAATAATTTGTTTGGGAGTTGGTTGAACTGCTTTGATTTTGATTCACTAATAAGAACTGACTCATAAGAATCATTCATTTGGGAATCGGTTGGACTGCACTGGTTGTGCTGCATTTCTTTTTATTCACTTAAACAGATGGCTTGTAAGGATCATTAGCTCAGGAATTGTCTGGACTACATTTGTTGCACTACAGTTTTGATTTACGAAAAGTAACTGATTTGTAAGAATCATTTGTTCAGGAATCAGTTGGGCTAAACTGATTGCACTGAATATTTTTGATTCATTAAAAAGAACTGGCTCATAAGAATCATTCAGTTGGGAATCGGCTGGACTGCACTGGTTGTGCTGCATGTTTTTTTTTATTCACTTAAACATGGCTTGTAAGGATCATTAGCTCAGGAATTGTTTGGACTACATTGGTTGTGTTATGTTTTGATTTGCTAAAACTGATTTGTAAGAATTATTTGTTCAGGAATAGATGGGGCTACACTGATTTCGCTGTATATTTTTGATTCATTAAAAATAAGTGACTCATAAGAATCATTTATTTGAGAATCACGTTTTTTTAAGAATAATTTGTTCAGGAACTGGTTGGACTACATTGGCTGCACTGTTTTAAATTACTGAAAATAACTTATTAATTCAAAACATTCTGAATCATCCGGGAGTTGAACTACACTGGTTGTGCTATATGTTTTTGATTCACTAAAAAGAACCAGATCAGAGTAATTCATTCTGGAATCAGTTGAACTACACTGGTCACATGAATGGTTTTGATTCACTAAATCGAACCAGCATATAAGAATCATTCTTTCAGAATTGGTTTAGACTGCACTGGTTGTGCTGCATGGTGTTGATTTACTTTGTTAGAACAATTCTTCATTAGAATCGTTTATTTGGTAATCATTAGTCTCTATATGCTTGCTGGGCTCTGTATGTTTTTATTTTGAATTTTTAAAAAATGTATTCCCAACATTTGCATAATAAGTCTGTCGATCACATCCAGGTCTTCTCACAAGTGAGTGTGTTATGTGTTGGTGAAAGTATTAAATATGGGGAGGGGTTTGTATGACTGGAGGGGAGGGATGTAGCCCTCCGGCTGAGTCAAGGCTCATGGTTAAGACAGGGATAAATGCTTCCAATCAATACAACCCAAATAGGAAAACCATCCGCTTACATCCCGTCTTCTCCATTTACTGCCTTGAATAAAAGATCCCTGCTGGGGACTGAGTTAGTATGTTTGTGTTTGTGTCTGTGTCTGTGTGCGTGCGATGAAATTGGAACAGTCGTGAGGCACATATATGAGTGAATTCCCCGATAGACTACAAGTTGGGTGGAGGTACCAAACACGGCTAACGGTGCAAATTCAAATTTTAGCTTTTGTATATATAACCAAGTACACAATATACAGTAATATGTAAGCATTGATTTTTCACCATTTGCTGTTAACGCCCCGAGTTGTTTTTTCCCTCTCTCTTTTCGTCCCCATTGTCGCTCTGTACCTGCTCTGAGTGAGCACCTTCTGTTATCCATTCAGCTTCTGAATGACTCTGTCTGCGTTTGGCTCTTTGTGAAGGCTCTACAGCCTTTGTTCAAACTTCTGTGTTCGGCAAAAAGAGAGCCACAAAAGCCACCTGAATGTGCTGCTTTTCCCATGCCTTCTGGGATGTCACATCTGTGGGGGAGTGGGCCTGTTTTCAAGCAAACGAATGGAGGGGGAATGGGATTTTTCAGCAGACCACATACATACTATATGATTGCCTACAAAATGTATTTTATAGATCATGGGTCGCTAGTGCAATTTTTGCACTAAATGCCATAAAAATCCTCAGACCTTCCAAAAATCATTTCAATACATTTGACGAACCAAGCTAATGAGTCAAAAGCATCAGTGACTCTTGTTAATCTGCTAGTTTCATACTTTTATTTCTTTTTTTGTGACTTTGTATGACGTTATACATACACGTACAAAAAATCAGATTTTAATCTGATTTAACATTTAGGATCATAATGATACAGATTTGTATATTTGATCTATGTAATGCATAAACATGCTGCTTTTAATGTAAATTATAATTTATAAATATAATAATAGTATAGTAATAATATATATGCATATATATATATTTTTTTATTTCATTATACTGTCTTCTATATTTATTTACTCCATGACAACAATACATTCATAAACTATACATGCATACA
>NW_015536544.1:1122404-1123056 GCF_001515605.1 Sinocyclocheilus anshuiensis
CATATATATATATATATATATATATATATATATATATATATATGATAAATTAATTGATAATTAAAATAACGAGATAATATTTATTATACAATTTATATAATTCAGTAAATGAAATATTTGGACAAAGCCTTCAAGTCTCAGATTTTCAAACTCATTCCAAAAAAATTCACAATCAATAAATGTAGCCTCAAGGAAAATCAATAAGTGGTGCTGTTGTTTTTTTTTGTTTTTTGCGTCAGCTGTTGTTTGATACAGGGATAAAGCCGGGCTCACACTACAGGAGTTTTAAAATCCTAACCGATTATGAAATCTGGTTGCAGTACACACATAAGGAGAATCTTTGCAGATTATCTTGCCTCAAATCTTACACATGCACACACTAAAAGATTTTAACATCGTGGCGCATCACACACTACAAGATATTATTAAGATCATCATGCCAGAGGGAGTGCCTCACGTGATCTCACGCAGCAGATCGTCATTGATATTTCAGTGATGTTTACATATGTTAGCTAGTGTGCTAGCTGCTTTCTACACTCACCCGGTACATTCAAAACTGAGGCGATTTCACTCCAGTGCTTCTCTTTCTCCTTACGGTTGTGATACGTTTTCGACACATTATACAGACAGTCGTGTTCCTATAAAACGTCAA
>NW_015536544.1:1125042-1126333 GCF_001515605.1 Sinocyclocheilus anshuiensis
ATCTTTGCAGATTATCTTCCCTCAAATCTTAAACATGCACACACTACAAGATTTTAACATCGTGGCGCATCACACACTACAAGATATTATTAAGATTATCATGCCAGAGGGAGGTCTCACGTGATCTCATGCAGCAGATCGTCATTGATATTTCAGTGATGTTTACATATGTTAGCTAGTGTGCTAGCTGCTTTCTACACTCACCCGGTACATTCAAAACTGAGGCGATTTCACTCCAGTGCTTCTCTTTCTCCTTACGGTTGTGATACGTTTTCGACACATTATACAGACAGTCGTGTTACTATAAAACGTCAAGAAGCAGTTTCCTCCGTCTCCACTATCCAACGGGGCCGTACAGCAGCTGTTTTGCGGTCGCGCATTGGCTATTGTGAAAGTACTGACGTAATCATATAGCCGTCATCATCCCGATTTAAATCCTAAATATCAAACATGTTTGATATGATCGGGGCGAACATAGTGTCGTGTTTGTCGTCAGCCCAAATACACAACCTGATGTGTGTGCGAGCAGATCGGGAGGTGCAAGATTCGATCGGTGAACGCCTCACATTACCAGATAATCCACGCCGAACATTGGGACCGATCGAGGGGCTCGAAAAGATTTTTGCTCCGATTCTCGGGAGGGGGAAATCGGGGCTAAATCGGGCTAAAGGCTTAAGGCTCAGTTAGCTGTTGGTGATTCAAAGACCAATATTTGGATTTTTTTCTCTTGACTACGGGGAATGTGTACACTGGAGTCATTGGACTGTGTGTGCGTCTTCGGAAGCGATAAAAAAAAAAAGTGTATTATTTTCCAATCAAAAAGTTCAGGCTGTGAATGTGTCTTCAAATTAGGGGCAGTGATGACCAGTCATGCTTCAACCTTAATGTAATTACTCACATCCCCTTCACCCTCCATCCCATAATCACACATTCTCCCTGTGACACACTCCTCCACATTCAGCCTTATTAACAACCATAATGGCCTCTAGATGGGACATAAAAAGCTTTCTATTACCGTCAGTTACTGGTGGAAATAGTGATTCAGGTCTTGACCACACAAGAGACACATATGAAACTAGCAGACTAACAGGAGCGACTGACGTTATGTTAGATCATTAGCTTGGTTCGTCAATTATACGGAAATAAATGTTTTTTGGTAGGTCTAAGGTGTGAAATTTTATGGCATTTTAGTGCAGAAAGGAGCATCTAATGCACTAGCGACCCATAGTCCAGTTTAGTCGAGTGCTGTTTTCAGTGCAAACATCCTGCTTTTTATGTTTTATATATGTAT
>NW_015536544.1:1126544-1142223 GCF_001515605.1 Sinocyclocheilus anshuiensis
TAGGGAAAAAGTGGGAAGATATGGGCAGTAGCTCAGGCCACAATGTTGTTGTTTTTTTTTTTTTGCTGGCCAAGTTGGGCAAGTAGTTCAGATTTGCACTTGCCCTGACAATATTTCCACTGGCTCCAAAAAATGATACTGTTATATAGCATTTTTAAATGTTTGTAACTCATTAATTTTAGCACGTCACAAAGGAATATTAAAATATTAATATAATAAATATTAATAACTAAAAAAGTTACAACAACATATTAGGTTTTTAAGCAAAAATATCTGGGAATTATAAATGTATGTCCCTCCATAACAACAATAAATTTATAAAGAGTTGTATTTGTTTAGAATTAACTTCTATAATTTTGGTGCATCTCAAGTTATTGTTAAGCCCTGTGGATATTAGAGAGTGAAAAAAAACAAGATGCAAGTTCCCAAAATTAACTTAAATAATTTTTTTTGTAGTGTTCATAAAACATTAGCTTGCATTATTTTTATTGTGCATTGTTCATATGACATTGTCCATATGACCTTGCAGGCCATTGTTTTCACTTGCATTATTGTTTATGAGGTTTTGGGTTTTCCCCTCATTTTCATTTTAGATGCTTAATATTACACTGTATAAAAAAGAAATAAATACATAAAAGATTTTTTTGAACTTGTAATTAATACAAAGATTATTGGAGTTTAGAACCATTTCAGGAAATAGCAAATAGTACGTTTTCTGATATATATTTTAAGAAAAATAATATATATTTTTAGAAAAATATTTAGAGAGAGTACTATTTCGGCATTTCTACTTCAAAATTTCCCATTTAATCCAGTCTGTTACTTGCCGATTATTTAATTATTCGTTAAATTTAGTAGCAAGTGAAAATTGTTTATACACCGAATATTTTTCAGCATAGAAAAACGTGACTATATAATGCGTGAAGTCGAGCTAGTGCAAGATGAGCATTTGTGGTTAAAAAGTATTTAAATTATTATTAAAAAAAAATGTTTAAGAAAATGACCAATCGTTTCGCTAGATAAGACCCGTATTCCTCGGCTGGGATCATGTAGAGCCCTTTGAATATGCATTGAAACTGCAGTTTGGACCTTCAAGCCATTGGCCACCACTGAAATCCATTATATGGAGAAAAATCCTGGAATGTTTTCCTCAAAAACCTTAATTTCTTTGTGACTGAAGAAAGAAAGACATGAACATCTTGGACGACATGGGGGTGAATAAATTATCAGGAAATGTTTATTCTGGAAGTGAACTAATCCTTTAAAGTTGAGCGCTTATTTTGAACCCTTTATGTGAGTGTGAGAAACTTGCTTTGTGATTGCAAGGTTAGATGCTCTTTGTGTAACGTATCATACGCACATTCATATAGTATCAGTAAATATTGAAGAGCTTGAAAGGCGTCTGACTGTAATGTAAGCACTTAACCGGCATTTAGAGTAATGTAAATAGCAATAGAACAGGTTTGTGTAGATCAGACAGACCTTTTGATGAAAGAAGGGCCGTGGATGAAATGAAAGAGAGACATCAGCTTTGTTCGAATCAGCGTTGGACTTTAATGAAGCTTTCTGTCTTTGCTCCTGCATGAAGGTTGTGGGGTCTCGGTATCTCGGCTGCTGCTCAGTGCTGTGAGCGATGGTCCCTTGTGACTATCGGTCTCCTGCGAACGTCTGAGACACATCGCAGTTCTCCTGATTCGCGGCCCTCCGCACCGTCGTGGGCGAGCGGCCCCCTCAAAGTGTTAATTTGCTAACGTTCCTTCAGAGAAGGCGTCTTAATTAAGTTTGTAAGATTCATGCCTAATTTAGTTATTATATGAAGGATGAATGAGCTAATGATTGCAACAGGAGCCTCGCGGCGATCTCCGCTCACCCGCATTATGTGTGACTTTTCTGCCTATGAATTAATTGTTTGCACTTAACCTTGCACTCGTTTGGTTAAATGTTGGAAATAGACGGGGTGTTTTTAACAATATTTTTTGGAAGAGCTCGTCTCGCACGCTGCGGTTTTGTTTTTTTGTGTGTCTTGGCGTGAAATGAGAGGCGTGCTGA
This sequence comes from Sinocyclocheilus anshuiensis, assembly GCF_001515605.1. Taxonomy (NCBI): domain Eukaryota; kingdom Metazoa; phylum Chordata; class Actinopteri; order Cypriniformes; family Cyprinidae; genus Sinocyclocheilus; species Sinocyclocheilus anshuiensis. The sequence continues at coordinate 1,128,594 of NW_015536544.1, forward strand.
AATTAAACACTTCGTGTTCAATTAGCGTAGCAGTGTTGTTGAGGAGAAACTACAGTAGGTATGCACGGCGGATGTCGTGACTTCTTAGAGGTCCTGCAGGGGTCGCACAGAGGCAGCGGCGTTTTAAAAACTTTTTCTTCACTGTTTGCTGTGTAATAACTAAAAAAGTTACAACAACATATTAGGTTTTTAAGCAAAAATATCTGGGAATTATAAATGTATGTCCCTCCATAACAACAATAAATTTATAAAGAGTTGTATTTGTTTAGAATTAACTTCTATAATTTTGGTGCATCTCAAGTTATTGTTAAGCCCTGTGGATATTAGAGAGTGAAAAAAAACAAGATGCAAGTTCCCAAAATTAACTTAAATAATTTTTTTTGTAGTGTTCATAAAACATTAGCTTGCATTATTTTTATTGTGCATTGTTCATATGACATTGTCCATATGACCTTGCAGGCCATTGTTTTCACTTGCATTATTGTTTATGAGGTTTTGGGTTTTCCCCTCATTTTCATTTTAGATGCTTAATATTACACTGTATAAAAAAGAAATAAATACATAAAAGATTTTTTTGAACTTGTAATTAATACAAAGATTATTGGAGTTTAGAACCATTTCAGGAAATAGCAAATAGTACGTTTTCTGATATATATTTTAAGAAAAATAATATATATTTTTAGAAAAATATTTAGAGAGAGTACTATTTCGGCATTTCTACTTCAAAATTTCCCATTTAATCCAGTCTGTTACTTGCCGATTATTTAATTATTCGTTAAATTTAGTAGCAAGTGAAAATTGTTTATACACCGAATATTTTTCAGCATAGAAAAACGTGACTATATAATGCGTGAAGTCGAGCTAGTGCAAGATGAGCATTTGTGGTTAAAAAGTATTTAAATTATTATTAAAAAAAAATGTTTAAGAAAATGACCAATCGTTTCGCTAGATAAGACCCGTATTCCTCGGCTGGGATCATGTAGAGCCCTTTGAATATGCATTGAAACTGCAGTTTGGACCTTCAAGCCATTGGCCACCACTGAAATCCATTATATGGAGAAAAATCCTGGAATGTTTTCCTCAAAAACCTTAATTTCTTTGTGACTGAAGAAAGAAAGACATGAACATCTTGGACGACATGGGGGTGAATAAATTATCAGGAAATGTTTATTCTGGAAGTGAACTAATCCTTTAAAGTTGAGCGCTTATTTTGAACCCTTTATGTGAGTGTGAGAAACTTGCTTTGTGATTGCAAGGTTAGATGCTCTTTGTGTAACGTATCATACGCACATTCATATAGTATCAGTAAATATTGAAGAGCTTGAAAGGCGTCTGACTGTAATGTAAGCACTTAACCGGCATTTAGAGTAATGTAAATAGCAATAGAACAGGTTTGTGTAGATCAGACAGACCTTTTGATGAAAGAAGGGCCGTGGATGAAATGAAAGAGAGACATCAGCTTTGTTCGAATCAGCGTTGGACTTTAATGAAGCTTTCTGTCTTTGCTCCTGCATGAAGGTTGTGGGGTCTCGGTATCTCGGCTGCTGCTCAGTGCTGTGAGCGATGGTCCCTTGTGACTATCGGTCTCCTGCGAACGTCTGAGACACATCGCAGTTCTCCTGATTCGCGGCCCTCCGCACCGTCGTGGGCGAGCGGCCCCCTCAAAGTGTTAATTTGCTAACGTTCCTTCAGAGAAGGCGTCTTAATTAAGTTTGTAAGATTCATGCCTAATTTAGTTATTATATGAAGGATGAATGAGCTAATGATTGCAACAGGAGCCTCGCGGCGATCTCCGCTCACCCGCATTATGTGTGACTTTTCTGCCTATGAATTAATTGTTTGCACTTAACCTTGCACTCGTTTGGTTAAATGTTGGAAATAGACGGGGTGTTTTTAACAATATTTTTTGGAAGAGCTCGTCTCGCACGCTGCGGTTTTGTTTTTTTGTGTGTCTTGGCGTGAAATGAGAGGCGTGCTGAAATTAGACACTTCATGTTCAATTAGCGTAGCAGTGTTGTTAAGGAGAAACTACAGTAGGTACGCTAGGCAAATGTTGTGTCTCTACTTCATAGAGGTCCTGCAGGGGTCGCGCAGAGGCAGCGGCGTTTTAAAAACTTTTTCTTCACTGTTTGCTGTGGTACTTGTTGCTTTTGGCCTTCAGATACAGAACGTGTATGTTTCATGCCTTTATTAAGCGACATGTATTCAAGGTCCAAAATAAACACCAAAATAAGCACCAAATGCAAGTTAAAAATAGACTCTCCTGAGGGTTTATTTATTGCAAGAATGATAGTCTGATGCTGATGTAAGTGACGTGAGAAAATCAGATCAAAGACATACTGTATAAACGTTTATTAAAGGTTGTAACTGACATGTTTTTACCAGAGTAAATGATATACTGTTGGATATGTACGAACCTCAGAGAGAATGAACATGTATGAGCTAGTATTTTTGGAAAAATAAAAAATAAAAAAATAAAATTAACTAAAAGGTAACTGTACTTAATTGCTTATTTACTAAGTATATTTAATATACTTATTTATAATTAGTTACTTATTTACAATTAGTTATAACAACTTAAAATATGTTGAGACAGCTTAAATAAACAACTTAACTAAAGTTATCTAACTTGTCATTTTAAGTCAAGTACGAACACTTAATTTTAAGTTGAAACAACTAATTATTACTTATTCTAATGTTGAATTTTAAGTTGTGATAACTAACTCATTATATATTCTGTATATACACTATAATAGTATGCACTACAAAAGAATAGTGATCGAGGTATTTTATGTTTTTAAATTAAGTCTCTTATGCTTACCAAGACTCTGTTTACTTAACAATACAGTAAAAACAGTAATATTCTGAAATATTATTACACCCTAAAATAGCTGTTATATATATATAATATATATATATAATATTATTCCAGTCTTCAGTGTCACATGATCCTTCAGAAATCATGCTAATATTCTTATTTGCTGCTCAAGAAGCATTTATTATTATCAGTGTTGAAAAGAGTTTTTGCTACTTAATGTTTCTGTGGAAATAGTTTAGTACATTTTTTCAGGATTATTTTTAAAGTTTAAAAGAACAGCATTTATTATCTTTTGTTGCATTATAGATGTATTTACTGTCATTTTGATCAATATTGTATTATAGTATAGTATAGTATAGAATAGTATAAATAGTCCATAGAATATATTCTGATCCTGTTGTTGTGTTTCAGGGTTGGTTCAGCCCAGGCCAGGTGTTTGTTCTGGACGAGTACTGCGCTCGATATGGTGTGAGGGGCTGTCATCATCACCTCTGCTACCTGAAAGACCTGATGGATTTTTCAGATAACAGCGCCCTGGTGGACCCGACCCTCCTACACTACAGCTATGCCTTCTGTGCCTCACATGTCCACGGAAACAGGTTCACGAACGCCGGGTTATTTTGTGCAACTTTTCATTGACATTCAATTTACATTCATGTATTTGGCACATGCTTTTATCCAAAGTGCCTTCCACTGCATGCAAGGTACACTTTTTTTTTTTTTTTTATCAGTTCAATTAGCGTAGCAGTGTTGTTAAGGAGAAACTACAGTAGGTACGCTAGGCAAATGTTGTGTCTCTACTTCATAGAGGTCCTGCAGGGGTCGCGCAGAGGCAGCGGCGTTTTAAAAACTTTTTCTTCACTGTTTGCTGTGGTACTTGTTGCTTTTGGCCTTCAGATACAGAACGTGTATGTTTCATGCCTTTATTAAGCGACATGTATTCAAGGTCCAAAATAAACACCAAAATAAGCACCAAATGCAAGTTAAAAATAGACTCTCCTGAGGGTTTATTTATTGCAAGAATGATAGTCTGATGCTGATGTAAGTGACGTGAGAAAATCAGATCAAAGACATACTGTATAAACGTTTATTAAAGGTTGTAACTGACATGTTTTTACCAGAGTAAATGATATACTGTTGGATATGTACGAACCTCAGAGAGAATGAACATGTATGAGCTAGTATTTTTGGAAAAATAAAAAATAAAAAAATAAAATTAACTAAAAGGTAACTGTACTTAATTGCTTATTTACTAAGTATATTTAATATACTTATTTATAATTAGTTACTTATTTACAATTAGTTATAACAACTTAAAATATGTTGAGACAGCTTAAATAAACAACTTAACTAAAGTTATCTAACTTGTCATTTTAAGTCAAGTACGAACACTTAATTTTAAGTTGAAACAACTAATTATTACTTATTCTAATGTTGAATTTTAAGTTGTGATAACTAACTCATTATATATTCTGTATATACACTATAATAGTATGCACTACAAAAGAATAGTGATCGAGGTATTTTATGTTTTTAAATTAAGTCTCTTATGCTTACCAAGACTCTGTTTACTTAACAATACAGTAAAAACAGTAATATTCTGAAATATTATTACACCCTAAAATAGCTGTTATATATATATAATATATATATATAATATTATTCCAGTCTTCAGTGTCACATGATCCTTCAGAAATCATGCTAATATTCTTATTTGCTGCTCAAGAAGCATTTATTATTATCAGTGTTGAAAAGAGTTTTTGCTACTTAATGTTTCTGTGGAAATAGTTTAGTACATTTTTTCAGGATTATTTTTAAAGTTTAAAAGAACAGCATTTATTATCTTTTGTTGCATTATAGATGTATTTACTGTCATTTTGATCAATATTGTATTATAGTATAGTATAGTATAGAATAGTATAAATAGTCCATAGAATATATTCTGATCCTGTTGTTGTGTTTCAGGGTTGGTTCAGCCCAGGCCAGGTGTTTGTTCTGGACGAGTACTGCGCTCGATATGGTGTGAGGGGCTGTCATCATCACCTCTGCTACCTGAAAGACCTGATGGATTTTTCAGATAACAGCGCCCTGGTGGACCCGACCCTCCTACACTACAGCTATGCCTTCTGTGCCTCACATGTCCACGGAAACAGGTTCACGAACGCCGGGTTATTTTGTGCAACTTTTCATTGACATTCAATTTACATTCATGTATTTGGCACATGCTTTTATCCAAAGTGCCTTCCACTGCATGCAAGGTACACTTTTTTTTTTTTTTTTATCAGTCCTTGCTTTTCCTGGGAATTGAACTCATGACCTTGGCAATGCTAGTGCCGTGCTCTGCTGTTTAAGCTACAGAAAGGAAGTATAGACAGAATAAAATTAATCTAAAAAAAAAATAAATTGGTTTTATAAATAGTGTTGCGTTTTTACAAACCTTTTCACCTGTAAGTGGCGGTGATATATTATTCGTATTATGTATACATGCACACACATATATATATATTAGGTGTGCAACGGTTCAACTTACTCACGGTTCGGTTTGTATCACGGTTTTCGAGTCATGGTTTCGGTACGGTTCGGTATGTGCTATGTTTAGGGAAAAAACTATATTGTCAAATAAAAATAATGAAGATAACAAATCATCTAAATACAAGCAACAGCACAAATAAATACAATAAAACAAAGATACAAATAAAATAAACAGTGCTTTTCAGGTTTTTTAGGTAGGTCTAACATTAGTTTTTAGGTACAGAAATTGAATAAAGTAATCAAATGTAAAATAACATTGCATATTTGACTGTATAAATTAAAGATTAATCCTTATTAAAGTAACTAAATTTATTCAATCAAGAGCAGTGAGTGATTTCTGTGTTGTTGCTGTTTGATTAACATTAAGAAAGTGCTGTCACTTTAGGAGAACACACTGATCCAGTGCACTGATACTGTTTGTTCAGCCGACTATGTCTGCTATAGGATACTCACCAAGACGGGCACTTTGACATAATTTTTGCGTGAATTTGTCCATTCAAGCACAATACTTCAAAGAGAGCTTAGTATTTGCGCGCGTTCTGAGACGCGGGTTCACGCACTTCGGATGAGCTCACACACAGATCTTCTATCTGCGCGCGTGAGTTCGCGTCTTCTGGCTCTTTAATATTTAAACTGGCAAGGCTTAAATGAGTTTAGTTTAAACACAGATAGCAACGTGTGCTGTTCAGGTCTCACCTGTACACGAGCGCTATCAGCAAAATGACGGAATAAATGACTGCCAGCACTTGCATTGAACAAAGAGTGACCGGTTTGTCCACGTATTGTTTTTTTTCTCTCATCGCTCTTGTTGTAATGTATTGGGAAGCCAGAATTTGTATCCATCAACAGAAACATGCATTAGCCGAACTCTAACAAACCATATTACAGATGCATTGTCAGATTTAAGTTGAACCGCGGTCCTATTGCATACCGAACCGTGTGTGGAGAACGGTACGGTTCGATGTTTTACCGAGAACCGTTGCACCCCTACTAGAAACCACCCAAAATGCCATAGAAGCGGCCCAGGAACACTCTAGCAACCACCCAGAACACCTTGGGAATAATTAGGAGCACACACATCACCATATATTTAATTTCAATGTATCATTATAATATATAATGTTTCTATACATGAATGTATATATATGTGTATTTGATATTTTATTTTTTTTATTTTTTTTATGTGTTATACAATTAGCACAGACAATTACATTTCTTATGGGAAAAAATTGTTTTTATTTATTTTTATTTTATTATTTGTATTTTTTTGTAGTGTATACATTTTATTGAGGGCAACATTTTATATGTTAATTATGGGAAAGATGGAAAGATATTTAAAAAATATAATGTAAGCACCTGACATGCAAAAAAGATTTATGTATAAAAACAAGCACTTTAGCAACGCCCTAGTGCCCTTTCAAATAGCAAGGAACATTTGCTTTCCATGGAGGTTGTGCATTTTGAATTCTCACTTATTAAGTGTTTGAAATCAAGGATTTCATTTGTGTTGGACAAATGAGAAGTCCCACATGTTTGATAGATCACAAAAAGAAAAAAAAAACACTCCGAATGGCTTTTGTCCACACATAATGGGTAGGCATACAAAAGGAACAACAAAACAGAAGAATTTCTTTAATCACTCGGGAGGCGCTCAGCATGGCAGCCATGTTCCCGCTTCACTCAAAGAAATACAGAGAGTGTCTGCTTGGCAAATTAATTAATGGCTCCCCATTATCTCAAAACGCAAAGCAATTAAGCCATAATTACGGAGTCCGTTTGTGCTGCTTCTACATTTTTTCTTTCATAAGTCCTCCGAGGATCCGATTTTCATATAACAGGCTTATTTTCTGTAATTGATTGTGTGAATTATTGACGGTTTGACATTACTTAAAGACGGAAATATGCTTTACGTTAGTGGTGAGAGGACAGAATGCGGCTCGGGTATAAGCAATGTCCCTTGTCCACTTGTTGGTGTAGTTCTTTGTGTTTAGCGTATACTGAAAGCTGTTCGTTTTCCACTTACCTCGAATCACCCGTCAATTGACTTATTAGATGTTAAATACACACGGATGTGCTCCCTCTCTTTGATGGCTTATTTAGTCCATTAGGAACAGTAATGATTAGCCTCTCTAGCTAATCACCAGTTACAATTGAGGAAAATTGGCATGAGTAGCTTTTTGTTGGAGGTGTCATTTGAATAATGACAGTTCAGCTGTGAAGCTTGGGAATATATATAGGGTGAAATTCAGATGTTAGAAAGAGAAAAGGCACAAAAAGTGAAGTACATAAAAATAATTAACTCTTCAGTGCATGATATCCATTATAGTGCACAGATCTTCCAAAGACATTTTTAGCCAGTCAATGTTATGAATGTTATGATTCGATATGACATCTTTATATGTCAGTTTATTATCGCATTAATTCAACACGATGCACAAAGTATACATGTGAGTTTATAACTCACAGTTTTGACTTTTCTTTTTATAATTGGACTTTTATATCTCGCAGTTCTGAGAAAAAAGTCAGAACTGCGAGATATAAAATTCCAATATATATTTTGCAATTTTGACTCAGAATTGTGAGAAACATATTTTCTATCTTCTTTTACACGTCTTGCTTTTGGAGTGATCTTTGTTGGTCAATTACTCCTGGGGAGGGTAACAGCGGTCTTGAATTTCCTCCATTTGACCACAATCTGTCTGACCGTGCATTTGTGGAGTCCAAACTCTTTAGAAATGGCTTTTCTAACTTGATGAGCAACAGCAACTCTTTTTTTGAGGTCCTCGGAGATCTCCTTTGTTTGTGCCATGATACTCTTCCATTAACATGATCAGACTTTGATAGATCACACTTGGTTCGCTTGCCTGGTCCGAACCCGAGTTCAATTGCTCCCCCCTCCCCCTGCCCCCGCTGGACTGCATTCATATTATTTTATTTGGGTCCGAACCGTGGTTCGTTTGCGTCATCAAGCCAGCAGCTGTTTACCCCATTGCTTAGTAGCGACGGCGCAGGAGAAGGCAGCAAATGCATAACATTGCTCTCTGCACTGTTATATATTTACGTGTTTGAACTGTTCGTTTTGTTTACAAAGCTTCGGTACATAACGGCACTTACGTCTGTCTTACGAATGTACTGCAAATGCTCTAACGAACGCTGAAGGCAAACAGAAATGAGATATACAGCTCTCTGCTTGCAGCGCGTCAGTCACGCTCATCAGGAAAGTGAGTGAAACACACACACAAACACACATTTTTAATTTCTGTAATATATATATATATGTGTGTGTGTGTGTGTGTGTGTATATATTACTTTAAAATAAAGTCTGCAAATGAGATCATTTTAATCTAGGAGCTTCAAGGCTTTTTAACTTGTGCGCAGGTAGAAAATAACACAAGCCTCAACACTGGTCCAGACAACCTCGAATCTTCAGTTCAGATGAGAATGCATCCACTCAACTGATCTAACACGTCCAATAACTCTTCTTTATCTTCATTTCATGACAGCTTTATTTCTGATCTTCCACCAACTGACTCTAGTCGATCACAACAGAGACCAGACACTTTTCTGCAGGCTTGGTTCCAGGAATTAATTTTCTTCGTAGGGATTTCAAAAAATGTATTAGTAAAGAGTTGTAAGCCATATGTACACAGTGTATTTGAACTACAATCACATACAGTAAACAATGAAAAATTATGGAATTAAATGAAGAAGAAAAAAATCAACATCAATGGATTATTTATATATAAAAGGGTTTTAAAAATTGTTTTTTTTAACAATAACGTTATTAATTTTTATTTATTATATTATATTTATAGTTGTTATTTTAGAACATTTATATCAAATAATCAGTAAATAATAAAAAAACTGATTTTAATTTATATACTATTCATACATACAGTATATATATATAGAGATGTGTTAAAATAAACATTCAATAATAAATGTAGAAAATACAAAATTATTAAATGTTTCTTATATTTATAATTTAGTAAAAATATACTTAAAAAAAATGTATATATATATATATATATATATATACACACACACACACACATAATGATACAGACAACTCCAAACACTGCCGATCTTTTGCCGTAATTTCGGTTTCTCTAGTAACAGCAGCTTCTTCTGATTGGTGAATCTCTTTTCAGAATTATGGGTAGTGAAGTTTGACTAATAAACTGACATCATTTTTATCATATATTATCTTAACCAATATATATGGAGAAAATTATTAAGATTTTTACTTTGAGAAAACAGCTGTTGTGCTCAAAAGTGATGTGAAACTGAACCATTGATTCTTTTTTTACCATTGATTGAACCATTGTAAATGCCTTCCCAGAATTCAGACTTAAGCCTAAATTATGCTTCTCTATTTAAGCGGACGCGAGGGTCACGCACACCACCCGATTTTTGTAACTGCTACAACAACTGTACACATGCGCTAGCGTACGCGTACAAAAACGAAGTACACTTTGGGCTTGTGAACAGAGACTTCTTTCAGACATGTTTGTCAGTGCAGACATCCTCGTGGCACATTTCAGTCAGTGTTGCCTGCGTTTGACTGACAGATGCACCCTGGGCTCGACGAGGCTTGAGACTGAGAAGCAAGTACGCGAGAGGAAACGGACAGGTGCGGCTTCATGTGTGATATGAACTGGCGAGGACGGACAGAGTGACGGTAATCACAATCTAACCTCTTTCTCACCTGTCAGTCTTGCTCCAGCCTCGCTCTCGCCTGTCTATCATGCTTGGTTGCCCCGTGTGACAAGAGTATTTACCAATCTGCACACTTACTTACTCACTGTAAACATGACATACATCCAGAGCGGCACCCTTTGGGTTGTCACTTCTGTCTTGTCCGTGAGGTCTTTATATGATCGGATACACACCAACCCCGTCTGTCATAGAGGATGGAGTGCGTCGTTTCCATTTGTAGAGCCCTTGCAAACACACAGCTCTGAACCTCTCAACCATCTTCCTGGACAGTTCGGCACGGCCAGACTTTCCCGAGACTCCCGCCGCTGTTTGACCCTCGTTGACTGGCCCTGGACGGGTCAACGTTTCACTCGTCTCAAACACTCTCGCTTCATCAGGTGAAAACAATAAGTCAGACCCCCAACAGGCCGCCACATGCACCCACTCCCAATGGGCCAGCTCTGCGTGAGGTGGAGGGAACCACACTATGCAAGATTTTTCTGCACATTTGAGTTCCTCTGCTTTGAATTGAAGTATCTTGGAGCTTGTGGGGATTGTGTACTTACTGTTTGACTGGTTTTGCATTGTGTTTATGGTTTTGCAGACACATTCATACCAAAGCAACTTCTTATAGCAATGTGAATAACAAACACAGCTACATTTTTACATTTTCTTAAAGAAATGTGGTGTTTGCCCGTCTGAAAACTAGATAGTCGCTTACTAGCCCAAGTCCTTTTTTTTTCTCTTGAAAGTTTCATTTTAAAACTTCTATCTAATTTTCTTTATTATTTATTTTCAAGTATTTCAAGTTTTTTTTTTTTTACTAAGTTATAAATATGTATATTTACAAAAAACTTTTGTATTATTTTACAGTTTTACATTTTACAAGTTTATTTTAATATTTCTACAATTTTTCAATATACATTTTACCTCACACATAAATGTATTTATTATACTTTTTTTTACAAAGAATATGCATTTATTTTTGCAATATATTAATTTAATTTACAAACAATATTATAAAATAAAATAATTGATTTTAAGTTTAATATTTATTTTCATATTTTAAATTTTATATTTGAAAATGTATAAAATATATTTATATATTAAAAATATTTTAAATGTTTCTTTTTACATTTATTTTTTAATGTTTGTTTTTATTATTTTTATTTTATATATGTCATAATATAACAATTATTGGTGGTAGTAGTAGTTTATTATTATTATTTTATTTATAATGTCATATTTTATTTTAATAAATTGTATATTATTTGCTATTATATGTTTTCTTTGCATAGACAGTTTGCAATATAATATTAAAATTATATTTTGGTTCAATTATATATTTTTTCATCAAATTGTTTTCTTTTTGTTTCTATTTGTTTTTTAAGAATAGCTGGAAGTTATAACCTTGACAACCTCGAACCTCGTATTATAATTTTAGCAAAACTATTTTTTCCCAACTCATTCAGTTTTCATTGTCATTCATGCAGTTTCGACAAAACTTCATCTATGTTAGCCAACAACAGAAGTTTGCAACCAAACAGAATTTACAACCAAATGTCACCAAAATTTAAATATGTTTTTAAAGGTATAAAACCACATTCACATGATCAACAAATGTAACATACAGTGACAGTTCCATCAGCTGGCCCCAAACTCTCTCACACTGGCCCCTTGCCAGCAGGCCGTCCTTATTGTAAAGCTCTGAATAATGATAGCAAAAATGATGCCTTCCTTAGCAGACACCACTAATAATGTTGTGTTATGTAAGGTAGAATTGGATGCGTTTCAAGGTTTGAAGGATTCGTTTAGCATTAGTCAAGTCATTGGGAGGATGTGTGAATTGTGAGAGACTTAATTACCGTCTAAAGTCGTAAGGCTTTGGTAGTCGTAGGTTTGCTGATGTATTGGGAGCCACAAACGAGGATGGACTTGAGCGATTCTCCCTTGTGCTAACTAAGAGGCCTTCCTTCAGAACTAATGAGCCTACACAGAACGACAGACAAAGACGCAGAGATTAAAGGGTCGATGTTGAGTTTATACACTCCTTAGCCTTTACCATAATGCAAAAAGGAGATTTTTTTCCTTTTCATTTGCAGGCGCTGATCTCTCTCTCCCCCTGCTCGCACATACATACACGTCTTCTGCCGCTCTTCACACCCCCTCTTTGTGTTCTCTCGGGATTAGCTGGCTCTTGTTAAAAAGAAAAGGTGGATTTCATTTAATGGAGAGAGGGATTTGAAGAACAGACAGGTTTACAAGTTGCCTTTACCTCTGCTTGTAAGGAAAGAGCTCTCTCTACAGCACTAAGCTGTGCCATTCAGAAACTGCAGGGTTTGGATAGCGAGGCACAATGGCTTCTAACTAAACTGCCCATTGTCGATGGTAAAAAACGAACTTTAGATTACTTTAGCTCTTAAAGTGCAATTGTGCAATTCTTAGTGGTTGAACATATGCTGGCTACATTTGATTGTTGTAGTTACATGGTATTGAGAGATGCCATTTAGTTTAAATCTGTGACCATTTTATTTCATATGTAAGTATATATTCAACAATTTATTGAATCTTATTTTTAAGATATTTCCAATTGCTTCTCATCTTGCATTACCTTAATGTGATTCACAAAGGATACATTTATTTTGATACTTTTATTTAAGGGTTTTGGATTTTGAAACCTTTCAATGAGACCCGAGGCATTGTTCAGTTCTGCTGGAATATTTGTGAAACTTAACAATTATCTTTGAGAAATCTTTTGATTATGCGGTTGATGCACAGTATTCAAGGGCAGTTGGAATTAATGAACAGGTGTTGTAAAGAATAAAACAGAACACTGAATGTTTCCTTGTTGCTTTGGCAGACCGGACGGCATGGGCACAGTGACAGAACAGGAGAAGGAGGAGTTTGAGGAGATCAGGAGCAGACTGCTGACTTTACTGGAGAAGCAGATCACACATTTCAGGTAAAACAAGCTCCCACATCCACTTCTGTACTGAAATAGAGGAATGCCAATAGAAAAAAAAACAATGCAAAAATCCAAATAATAGCTAACTATGTAATCAAAACAAGTCACATTATAGTTTTTTATACAATATAGATGATTTCAAAGCAGCTTGCTTGAGTTCAGAGTTCATCAATAATAAAATGAATTGGATTCAGCTATAATGCAGCTCTACAGACAATTGTCATTATCCAGCTCAATTCAGTTCACTTTTTTTTGTCATTCAATAGTGTTATTACAGTCAATTTTATAATATTACTGAATATTAAAGGAATAGTTCACCTAAAAATGAACCTTTACCCTTGGGCTGTCCAAGATGTAGATGAGTTTGTTTCTTCACTGGAGCAGATTTGGAGAAATTTAGCATTACATCACTTGCTCATCAATGGATCCTCTGCAGTGAATGGGTGCCCAGTAATATTGTGAAATATTATTGCAATTTAAAATAATGAGTTCATCATTCTAATATGCTGATTTATTATCAATATTGGAAACAGTTTTGCTGCTTAATATTTTTTTGTAACCTGTGATACTTTTTTCAGGATTCTTTGATGAATAAAAAGTTAAAAAGAAGAGCATTT
>NW_015536544.1:1143299-1157046 GCF_001515605.1 Sinocyclocheilus anshuiensis
TATTCAAAATAGAAATCTTTTGTAACAATATACACTACCGTTCAAAAGTTTGGGGTCAGTCATTTTTTTTTTTTGAAAGAAATGAATGCTTTTGTTCAGCAAAGATGTGTTAAATTGATAAAAAAGTGATAATAAAGACTTATATTGTTAGAAAAGATTTCTATTTGATGGTTTAGACAATGCTTAAAGGAATAGTTCACCCACAAATGAACATTTGATGAAAATGTACTCAGACTCAAGCAATCCAAGATGTAGATGAGTTTGTTTCTTCATCAGAACAGATTTGGAGAAATTTAGCATTATATCACTTGCTCATCAATGGATCCTCTGCAGTGAATGGGTGCCGTCAGAATGAGAGTCCAAACAGCTGATAAAAACATCACAATAATCCACAGGTAATCCACACCACTCCAGTCCATCAATTAACATCTTGTGAAGCAAAAAGCTGCATGTTTATAATAAAGAAAACAATTTTCTTCAAATCTCTGTTTCTGGCTAAAATATGAGTCCTCTGTCCATTATATTGCTTTCTCCAGTGAAAATGTCGTCTCGTCTGAATCAGGTGGAGAAAACAGATCAAGCACTGTTTACAAGCCAAAACCGTTCTAAACAAATACGTTGGTGGATTTTGATGTGAGAGGACAACAGTGGATGGACTTTTTCCCTGGAGGAAGCGTTATTATGGATTATGGACTAGTATTTTTGCCAGAAGCAATGGTTTAATGTTAAAATGCCTATACAAACATGCATCTTTTAATTTCACAGGATGTTACCTGCTGGACTGGAGTTGTGTGAATTACTTGTGGATTATTGTGATGTTTTTATCAGCTGTTTGGAATCTCATTCTGACGGCACCCATTCACTGCAGAGGATCCATTGGTGAGCAAGTGATATAATGCTAAATTTCTCCAAATCTGTTCTGATGAAGAAACAAACTCATCTACATCTTGGATTGCTTGAGTCTGAGTACATTTTCATCAAATGTTCATTTGTGGGTGAACTATTCCTTTAAGCATTGTCTAAACCATCAATCTTGTAATGGCAATGTAATAATAATGTAATAACTGGTTCCTGAAGCCAAACCAGTTGATAACCACTGTATAATATCGCAGTTTACCGTTTACTCATTTACCACACCCCCTCCTCTTGGGTCCTCATTTTGAACCGACCTCCCGCTGGCCCTCCTGTAGAGCGATCAGCTTTGCATCACAGGAATAAATTCTATTTTAAAGTATATGAAAATAGAAAAACGTTATTTTAAATGGTAACAATATTTTACAATATTACAGTTTTTTTCTGTATTTTTGGTCAAATAAATGCAGCCATGATGAACAGAAGAGACTTCTTTAAAACACATTAAAATCTTACTGAACCCAAACTTTTGAACAGCAATGTAAGTAAAGTCACAGAGTTCGTTATTATATTTTAATTCATGGTGCACTACAATCTGTCTTTACAGAACGCGTCTTCGCGTCGTTCCACTGCGCTGCTTATCTATTGTTTTACAGTAACACCGCACTGGATGGACACTGCGTCTCAAAAACGGCCCCGTCACGGTAACGTGCAGACCGGAGGGACCGCAATTTAGGAGTAGCAGATCAGTTCCGCCGAGACCAAATACATTAACATTGTCATATCCATTACCATGCTAAAATCTTTCGAGAGTTGTCCTGATAGAACTATTCATTTAAGCTAACCTTTCAAATTGGGTAAAGTAGTTTATTTTTTATTGCACTGTTTTTCAGTGTAAGCAGCTCAATGTTTTTGAAACCAACCATAGCCTATATCTTCTCACTGCTCTTTTCAGGTCCTGCCATTTTATTCCATTTTCAACTCCAGCACTTCGGGGAATGAATGAGCAGTGGATTTACTTATGGAAATCAACCAATTACCAGAGATGGATGTTTTGTCGGGACATCTGAACGTGATGCATTCTGAGAGGTATGCCAGTGAGTAGCCTAAATCCCATAATCCTCTGTGTCTAAGGGCATCTGCTCTAATGTGACACATTCTGCATTCTGAATCAAGGACACTGAGATTAACAATACCTCTAACTTTCAAGAAAGATGTAAATGCCACACTCTTGATAACTTTATAAGTAAATAAGCTCCCTTGTGAAAAAATATTGTATTGAATGTTCACTTGTAGATTACTTCAAATCTTATATTCTTAAAAACTTCAGTTGCAGATATAATATTTAATTAAATAAAAAGCCACTGAGGTGTACATAAAAAGGGAGTGCACTTTCATCACTATGTTTCATTCTAGCACACAATTTTAGTACACAATTTTACAAAATGCATATTATATTAATGTCAAAATTAGTTTTGCTTTAAATCATTATGTGTTGGTAATCTTTTGTCATGCTTTAAAGAAGTAAGCTTATTTTGATGTGCCGACTGACACGCTTGTCAGTACATTTTACATTCAAGACAATAGAAATGGTTGCGTAATTATGAACTACAGATGTACTTAAAGGGATAGTTCACCCAAAAAGGAAAATGTTGTTATCATTTCTCACCCCATTAAGTTGTTCCAAACCTGTATGAGTTTCCTTCTTCTGTTGAATAAAAAAAATATATTTTTAAGAATGTTGGTAACCATATGCTACTAAATACTCAACTACTGTATACATACAAAATAATGAATTTTCATATGCTTGCAATCAAAAGAAAAGCTATGTGTTTATAAGAAACAAATCCATCATTAAAAATATGCCTCCTCTGTCTAAAATTGGTTTTGAATCAGGAGAGAAATAGCGAAAAATGTCCAGAACAGTTCCAAATAAACATGTCAGTGGATTTTGATGTGAGAGGACAACAGGGGATGGACTTTTTTACTGAAATAAGTGTTATTATGAATTATTAACAAATTATAACCTGGTATTTTGATGAGAAATGACCGTTTAAAGTTAATATGCTTGATGGATTTGTTTCTTACAAACACAGATTTTCACTTCTCAAGATGTAGTCGTATGGATTACTTGATGTTTTTCTCAGCTGTTTGGACTCTCATTTTGACGGCACCCATTCACTGCAGAGGATCCATCAGTGAGCAAGTGATGTAATGCTAAAGTTCTCCAAATTTGTTCCAATTAAGAAATAAACTCATCTTGGGTGGCCTGAGGGTGAGTACATTTTCAGCAAATGTTTATTTTGGGTAAACTATTCCTTTAAGTATATATTTTTTATGTATATTATTTCCAGTATTTTTTATGCTAAAGTGTACTTTCTTTTCACAAGAATTAGCTAGTTTTTCATTCATATCTCAGAATAGCCAGAGCAACATTTACATCACAGACTTTGCAGTTCACAAAATAGCATGAACTAAGAATAGTTATATGATCAAATCTGCTTCAGTGACACTGGTAAACACATTCATAATGACAGCAGGTGAGGAAATGCACCACAGGTGGGTGGGTTACACAATCTCATCAACAGCTATAATGTCATAACACGCTGCAGGTTAGTAGCATTAGTTAGAAAGGTCTTTCTACAAATGCTTACAACATTATAGGCATTAGGTACTTAATACTGTTAGAAATGACTAATTATAAAAGCGACGGTTCAGCTTTGAATGTTACCTGGACGAGCCGTTTTCAAATCAACAACAAAAAAAAAGACACCTGCGACCGCATATTCTATATTAACTCACATGCTTTTAGTGAAAGAACTGTTTTACTAAAAATGCATTTAGCTGAATATTAAACATTGGCATATTTTATTATATTGCTGGTGCTGCTGTATTATAAAAGCCACTTGAGATTGTGCGATACATAGACTTTTACTATGACCTCTCATGGCTTATTACTTTATTTGATTTGTATGTGGTTCTTTGGTAATTTTCTCATTAAGATTAAGTGATATTCACTTGTTGTGCAGGAAGCAAAACACATCAGATTGAAACTTCTAGGAGTTATGGGAAGAATTGTCCATCATGTAATGTCCATCTAAGGGTGAAATATCACATTAGGGCTATTGTTTTTCATCTTTGCTTAAATGCTTAAATTGTTCCATACTCTACAGTCTAAGCTACAATCATAAATGAAATCTTTGGTTTTTATAAGAGCCTTATTTTGCAATTAAAGATTGCAATCAAAATGCATGTATACACACACACATTAGTGGTTTAGAGGGAGTGATTCAGTGTTCTTGAGGGAACTGCCTGGAAGAAACACTTTTCAAACTGATATTAGTCACTTCTGAGAACAGTCAGTTTATGTACAGTAATTGTACAGTAATCATGTACAGTAATTCAGTGACTGTTTCCGAACAAGTATAGGAAGCTGTGCCAGCAATAAAGATGCATTGTTGTATGTAGGCCTACCAGTTGATATCAAATGAATATAGCCATATCACATTAGTATTTGATAAGTAATACTACCTGTTTTAGAAGGATTGTTTAGTACTAATTTTTTGAAGGAAATTAATATATATCATTGGTTACAAATATAAATATTTCTTGAGCTGCAAATCAGCAAATTAGGATCATGTGGTACTGAAGACTGGAATAATGATGCTGAAAATACAGCTTTTTACATTTTAAAACTAATTAAAATTGACACCTAAAATTGTAAAAAAAATCCGAATAATACTGTAAATTTTATCAAATAAATGCAGCCTGGTGTGCATAAGAAACATTATTAAACACATAAAAAATCTTACAGATCCCAAACTTTTGAACAGCAGTGTATAAATACTTACTAAAATACTAAAAAGTTTAAAGTTTCCAATTATTTTATTTTATTTATTATGAAAAAAAAAAATAAAAAAAAAAAAAACATGCATCTTTTAATTTCACAGGATGTTACCTGCTGGACTGGAGTTGTGTGAATTACTTGTGGATTATTGTGATGTTTTTATCAGCTGTTTGGACTCTCATTCTGACGGCACCCATTCACTGCAGAGGATCCATTGGTGAGCAAGTGATATAATGCTAAATTTCTCCAAATCTGTTCTGATGAAGAAACAAACTCATCTACATCTTGGATTGCTTGAGTCTGAGTACATTTTCATCAAATGTTCATTTGTGGGTGAACTATTCCTTTAAGCATTGTCTAAACCATCAATCTTGTAATGGCAATGTAATAATAATGTAATAACTGGTTCCTGAAGCCAAACCAGTTGATAACCACTGTATAATATCGCAGTTTACCGTTTACTCATTTACCACACCCCCTCCTCTTGGGTCCTCATTTTGAACCGACCTCCCGCTGGCCCTCCTGTAGAGCGCTGGAAACACTAGTAAAGAGGGTTTTAGTCTTGCGGTTGCAGCGACACCTAATAACCAGCTAAAACCACTCAAACAAAAGCTACGAACAACATCTTGGATTATGCAAATGAGTGGCAGACAGAGGCAAGGCCAGTGTGGGGCGTGCCGGGGATTAAGCACGGTGCCCAACCCAAGCTGATTAGAGCTTGTTGAGTCACTTGGTAAGTGTGCCTCTTGCCCCGCATGCTTGAAAAACACGTTGTGGGCTGTTCAGGGAGCACTTTCACACCTGTGGTGTGAGGCCTCCATGAGAAGCACTTCCCTTTGGCCTTCATTCATCCCACCTGGCATTGTCCGTACGCACGCTGACACCTGTCCCTCCTCAACAGGCTTTGGAAAACATCTCTATTTAAGAGATGTAATTATTGTCCCATGATAGATGAGAAACAGCGGTTTGTGACTGACTCCTTCAGCTTCTGCTAGTATTCTTTCTTTTTAAGCCTTCAGTTAATTACCACTCGAGTTTTACTTTTGTCTTCTTTCCCGTAGGTACTGTTTCCCCTTCGGGCGACCGGAGGGGGCTCTTAAAGCCATGCTCTCTCTTCTGGAAAGGGTGAGTGTCTGCCAATTAACTTTGCATGCTTTGCATATTATATCCATATCTTGAGTGTACCAGCTTGTGATAAAATAGCTTAAAGTGTTATAAGGGAGTAATTTCTTAGGTTCTGATGAAAGACATCACCACGCCGGTCCCACCTGAGGAGATGCGTAAGATAGTTCAGAAGTGCCTGGAAAAAGCTGCGTTCATCAATTACTCCCAGCTGACCGAATACGCCCAGATCGAAGGTTTCTCACAGAATACTTTTCAGGGCTCAACAGTAAGGTTTTTTTTTTTTTTGGGACCCTGTTGGGCCGGTTGTTCAGACAAGTAAGTGAAAATCCAGTGGAACACCTGCCAGAGTTTTCAGTGGCTCCAGCACAAAAACTTC
This sequence comes from Sinocyclocheilus anshuiensis, assembly GCF_001515605.1. Classification (NCBI taxonomy): domain Eukaryota; kingdom Metazoa; phylum Chordata; class Actinopteri; order Cypriniformes; family Cyprinidae; genus Sinocyclocheilus; species Sinocyclocheilus anshuiensis. Next base: position 1,149,500 of record NW_015536544.1, read on the forward strand.
CACTCATGTTTAAAATAAATACTTTTATTCATCAAGGATGCAATAAATATATTAAAAGTGACAGCAATGACATTTATAATGTTACAAAAGATTTGTTTTTTTTTGTTTTTTTAAATGCTTTTGTTTGAACTTTATATTCATCAAAGAATGCATCACAATATCCAAAAAAAATATTAATTGATAAAAATTTTAAATGTTCGAAAATTCAGCTTCACATCACTGGAATAAATTACATTTTAAAATATATTATAATACAAAACAACTCCTTTCAATTATTTTTTCTGCATATGTACTAGCCGTATTCTGCCAATTACATCGAACAATAAATTAATGTAAACACAGTTATGCTTTAAGGATTGAAGACAAACCATGCATTTGCTTATAAATGAATAGATCTGTTCAATAATGCTAAGAAAAAGAGAAAAATCCATCACTGCACTTGTCTGGAAAACTTTCAGATAATTAAAGCACTCTTTGATTATAGCTTGTAATGTGTACAGTATATATATATATATATATATATATATATATATATGTGTATACACACAGACACACACACACACAGTTGTTAGGACCTTATGCCTTGTCATGTCTTGTATTTTGAAAATTGACATTTGAGTCCATGTTCCTCTTGTAGTTTTGTTCATGGTCTTTGTAGTTCCTTTGTTCTTGCTAATTAGGTTCAGGTGTCTCTTGTTTTCTGATTAGTTCTCTTTGTTATTCAACCCAGTGGTTCATTCTTGCCTGTGCGGATTATTGTTTGTACGTACCCTTTATGGTTCATTGTTATGGCTAGAGAGGGGTCCGAGGGTTTCGAGGACACCAAGGCCACTGAGAGCAAGAGCACAGAGAGAATGTGAGAGCTGAGGCTGCTGAGAGCGAGAACATCGAGGCAGCTGAGAGTGAGAGTGCCGAGAATGAGAATACCGAGAGCTGCTAAGAGTGAGAGCATCAAGGCAGCTGAGAGCGAGAGTGCCGAGAATGAGAGTACTGAGGCCGCTGAGAGCGAGAGCGCCGAGAATGAGAATACTGAGGCCGCTGAGAGTGAGAGCATCAAGATTGAGAGTACCGAGGCCGCTGAGAGCGAGAGCGCCGAGAATGTGAGTGCCGAGGCCGCTGAGAGCAAGAGCATCGAGAATGAGAGTACCGAGAGCCGCTAAGAGTGAGAACATCAAGGCAGCTGAGAGCGAGAGCGCCGAGAATGAGAGTACTGAGGCCGCTGAGAGTGCCGAGAATGAGAGTACTGAGGCCGCTGAGAGTGAGAGCATCGAGAATGAGAGTACAGAGGCCGCTGAGAGCGAAAGCACCGAGAATGTGAGTGCCGAGGCCGCTGAGAGCGAGAGCATCGAGAATGAGAGTACCAAGGCCGCTGAGAGCGAGAGCACAGAGAATGTGAGTACCGAGAACGCTGTGAGCGAGAGTGCCGAGAACGTGAGTACTGAGGGTGCTGAGAGTGTCGAGAACGAGAGTACCGAGGCCGTTGAGAGCGAGAGCACAAAGAATGAGAGTACCGAGGCCGCTGAACGTGAGAGCATCGAGAATGTGAGTACCGAGGCCGCTGAGAGCGAGTGCGCCGAGAACGAGAGTACCGAGGTCGCTGAGAGTGAGAGCACAGAGAATGAGAGTACCAAGGCCGCTGAGAGTGAGAGCATCGAGAGTGAGAACATCGAGGTAGCTGAGAGTGAGAGCGCTGAGAATGAGTGTACCGAGGCCGCTGAGAGTGAGAGCATCAAGAGTGAGAGTACCAAGGCCGCTGAGAGCAAGAGCACAGAGAATGAGAGTACCGAGGCCGCTGAGAGTGAGAGCATCGAGAATGTGAGTACCGAGGCTGTTGAGAGCGAGGGCGCCGAGAACGAGAGTACCGAGGCCGCTGAGAGCGAGAGTGCCGAGAACGTGAGTACTGAGGGTGCTGAGAGCGAGAGCGCCGAGAATGAGAGTGCTGAGGCCGCTGAGAGTGAGAGCATCGAGATTGAGAGTACAGAGGCCGCTGAGAGCGAGAGCGCCGAGAATGTGAGTGCCGAGGCCGCTGAGAGCGAGAGCATCGAGAATGAGAGTACCAAGAGCCGCTAAGAGTGAGAGCATCAAGGCAGCTGAGAGCGAGAGCGCTGAGAATGAGAGTACTGAGGCCGCTGAGAGCACCGAGAATGAGAGTACTGAGGCCGCTGAGAGCGAGAGCGCCGAGAATGAGAGTGCTGAGGCCGCTGAGAGTGAGAGCATCGAGATTGAGAGTACAGAGGCCGCTGAGAGCGAGAGCGCCGAGAATGTGAGTGCCGAGGCCGCTGAGAGCGAGAGCATCGAGAATGAGAGTACCAAGAGCCGCTAAGAGTGAGAGCATCAAGGCAGCTGAGAGCGAGAGCGCTGAGAATGAGAGTACTGAGGCCGCTGAGAGCACCGAGAATGAGAGTACTGAGGCCGCTGAGAGTGAGAGTATCGAGAATGAGAGTACAGAGGCCGCTGAGAGCGAGAGCGCCAAGAATGTGAGTGCCGAGGCCGCTGAGAGCGAGAGCATCGAGAATGAGAGTACCGAGGCCGCTGAAAGCGAGAGCACAGAGAATGTGAGTAGTGAGGCCGCTGAGAGCGAGAGCACAGAGAATGAGAGTACAGAGGCCGCTGAGAGTGAGAGCATCGAGAATGTGAGTACCGAGGCCGCTGAGAGCGAGAGCACAAAGAATGAGAGTACCGAGGCCTCTGAGAGTGAGAGCATTGAGAACGAGAGTACCGAGGCCGTTGAGAGTGAGAGTACCAAGGCTGCTGAAAGTGAGAGCATCGAGAGTGAGAGCATCGAGGCAGCTGAGAGTGAGAGCGCTGAGAATGAGAGTACCGAGGCCGCTGAGAGTGAGAGTACCGAGGCCGCTGAGACTGAGAGTACCAAGGCCGCTGAGAGCGAGAGCACAGAGAATGAGAGTACCGAGGCCGCTGAGAGTGAGAGCATCGAGAATGTGAGTACCGAGGCCGCTGAGAGCAAGAGTGCAGAGAACGTGAGTACTGAGGGTGCTGAGCGCGAGAGCGCCGAGAACGAGAGTACCGAGGCCGCTGAGAGCGAGAGTGCCGAGAACGTGAGTACTGAGGGTGCTGAGAGCGAGAGCTCCTGAGAACGAGAGTACCGAGGCCGCTGAGAGCGAGAGTGCCGAGACTGCTGAGAGCAAGAGCACAGAGAATGAGAGTACCGAGGCCGCTGAGAGCAAGAGCGCCAAGAACGTGAGTACTGAGGGTGATGAGAGCGAGAGCGCCGAGAACTAGAATACCGAGGCCGCTGAGTGCGAGAGCATCGAGAATGAGAGTACTGAGGCCACTGAGAGTGAGAGAATCGAGGCAGCTGAGAGCGAGAACGCAGAGAATGTGAGTGCCGAGGCCGCTGAAAGTGAGAGCATCGAGAATGAGAGTACCGAGGCCGCTGAGAGAGCACAGAGAATGTGAGTACCAAGGTCACTGTGAGTGAGAGTACAGAGAATGCGAGTGTCGAGGCCGCTGAGAGCGAGTGTGCCGAGAGCGAGAATGCAGAGAATGTGAATGCCGAGGCCGCTGAGAGTGAGAGCGCTGAGAATGAGAGTACTGAGGCTGCTGAGAGCGAGAGCGCCGAGAACGTGAGTGCTGAGGCTGAGAATGTGAATGTGGAAACTACACAAGGAGGAATTGCACCGAGACTGAGAATGTGAGTGTCAAAATGGTGAGTGAAAAAGCTGAGACCCAGAAGAGGTGCGCCATGGTTAAGAACGAGTGTGCAATTTTTTCTTCCTTCGAGAATGAGGGGGTAATTTTAGTTTTCTGTCATAATCACGAAGGAGATCAAGTTACCTTTGAACAATGTGACAAGTAAGGGAACCATTGTTAGAAGATTCAAGCTTCATGCCATTGCCATTAATGTCTTTACCTTGTGTCAGGTACTTTTAGTACTGTCTTTATATTTGTATCAGAGCCCATTGAACTCTTTTCTGGGTTGATTGTTGAGCCAGTTTTTCTTCTGCCTCATGGTCCTGGCCCACCCATCCCAGTTCCTTCCGGAGCGTCTTTGCTACCAGTGCCTCCCTATGTAAAAAAACTTTTCACTTTTGGTTTTTGTGCTCTGACTCTGCTAATGAAGCCCTTCGTACTCCCCATCATGGCAGCGCCCCCATCAGTACATACACTGAGACAGTCCTTCCGATTCAACCCTCCTGTTCAAGATACTCTGTTGTCACACAATATATTTCTTCTCCCGTTATTTTGTCAGGCATTGATTTACAAAATAAAGTTTCTCTAATGCTTTCACCGTCTACAAAGCTAACTTTTGCCAAGAGCTGAGCATGCCCACTTATGTCAGTTGATTCATCCAGCTGCAAAGAAAATTTCCCGCTGGATCAGATTTTTTCTAAAACCACACTTTCAGTGTCTGAGGACATGTCATCTATTCGGCTGCTAATTGTATTGTTTGACAGGGGAAACTTTGATATTTATTTCTCAGCTTGTGGGCCTAGCATAGTGTTAATGATGGCTTTGCATGCAGGCAAGATTACAGTCTCAGTGATTTTGTGGGGGGTTTTTGATTCGACTACTATTTCAGCCACAAGATAACTAGCCTTCAGTGCTTTCTCTGACACTTTTGCACTCTTCATCATAACTTCCTCTTGTTTTTCGTGTTGCCTTTTTAATTGATTCAAATATTCGGTGTCCTTGCTTACTAGAGATGGGTGATTTATTTATTTTTTTGTCAGATGCCATTTTAGTTTGCTAGGAACCATTGCTTCCTTTGACAGTTTGTCCCCACAAACCAGACACAGAGGAAGAGGACAAGATGAATCTCCAATAAAGATGAAGCCATATGACAAGTAATTATCGATGTACTGTCTTTTCTTGTTTTTGATCTCTCAGCGCTCTGGACTGTTACATGAAAATGAAGTTGATGGTCCAGAAGAATCTGGAGCTTTTCTTTTAAGAAATCTGTCCATATTCTTTTGTCATACACACGCATCTCACACGCTATTTATTAAAGATAAAACACACGCATACTGACATAAAAACATACGCATGCTGAGGGGGAGAGAATTATGATTTTTTTTAAAGGGGTCATATGATGTTGCTAAAAAGAACATTATTTTGTGTATTTGGTGTAATGAAATGTGTTTATGCTGTTTAAGGTTCAAAAAACACATTATTTTGCACATACTGTACATTATTGTTTTTCCTCTATACCCCGCCTTTCTGAAATGAGTCGATTTTTACAAAGCTCATCGGTCTGAAAAGTGAGGTGTGCTCTGATTGGCCAGCTATCCAGTGCGTTGTGATTGGCCGAATACCTCAAGCGTGTGACGGAAATGTTACGGCCCTTACCATACTGTGATGGCGTGTCCCGGAGCGATGAGGCAAAAACATTAAAACCTATTATAAACGAGGCATTTGTTGCATCCAGTGGAGACATAATTATGGATTATAATGACTTATACTGTCTTTTTACGCGTTGCGTTGCTTCGCGCCGCGTAAACATAAAACCATGTCTGCATTTGTGATCGGAGAAATTACAAACAACAAGCCCTACTCTACACTGCTCAGAACTCGCGTTTGAATCGTCAGTGGCAAATTCTTTAAATATGAAAACATACTTACAGTCTGTGAGTCAGAACAGTCGGCATTGTAGTCTACTATCCCAGGATCAGGAAACAGTCCTCCATAAAATGCTCTGCACACATCTGAATATTTGGGTTGAACTGTTCTGGAACAGTGTTGTAAATACAACTTAACCACTGGTTTCTAGTCGTGTCCTCTTTTGGAAGGCCAAACAAAGTATTTTCGCTTTCACAACGAAACACACAGCATCTTCACAACATGGCGGCGGCGGTGGCAGCAACAATAAAGTTACGCCTTCTTTCTTTGTGTGAACATTTGGGTGGCGTTATGCAAATCTTCCCACATCTTGACATAGACATGATATAAAGAATATCTCTTTGGGTTTGAGACTTTAGTCTTTGCAACTTTAGGGATCTTATCTATTCACCAAGAAAGAGAAAGGAAAACTTGAAATCGCATCATATGACCCCTTTACTGTGTATCTTATTTGTTATTATTTAAGACATCCGATATCAATTATATATATTAAATGTTTTATACACATTTTAGCATGTTAGAAAAGGATTTTTTTACACAGCAACCCTGCACTCGTAAGACAGCACCCCAGGTGGGAAACACTGATTTAACTGAGTGGTTCATTCTTGCCTTTGTGGATTATTGTTTGTACATACCCTTTATGGTTCATTGCTATGGTCAAGCTCTACACACCATGTCATGTGTTCTACATTCAAGCCATGGATTACTATTCTATTTTGAGCCATTAAACATCATTTTTCTGCATCTAGATCCTGACTCCAACTTGGTTTTTGGGGTTCATTAGAACAGTGGAGATCAAAATTAGAGCACAATCTATAAATACTTGATTTTTTCTGAAATATTGTTCATTTTCATCGCTCAAAATAAAGGAATATTAGCTGTACACTCTTAAGAAAAATGGTTCTAAACTGTACCAGAAAAGGGTTCTTCGGCTTGTAACATTAGCAGAACCCTTTTTAGTGCTAAATAGAACCTTTTTATAGGGTTCCATATATTAGTCTCGTCACTAAAGTGAACTTTGGACCAGTTCTCCTCTCTCCACACAACATGCTCCTCAGCAAAGGTGAGCCTAGCCTTTTGATTCTTTCTGCTGATGAGAGGCTTGGTCACTGCAGAGTGCGCTTTCAGTCCGACTTCTCTTAAATGTGCCGAGACAAATCCATACCTTGTTCAGCGCTGAACTGGCGAGCAATTCCAGCTGCAGTGTTGAACCGATTCTCCATTAAGAGTCTCCGCATTATCCTGTCTTCTCGTGTATTTGTCTTAAATGCGCATCCAGCCTTTTTGGGGGACTTGAATGAATTTGTGTCATTGTAAAGCTGCAATATTCTAGAAATCACAGATTTGGGATGACCAACTTCTCTTGTGAGGGTCATCCCTTTGGCCTTCATCTGGACAACCTCCTGTCACAGGGTTTCAGTCACCTTAGAGTGCTCCCCCCTTCTTGCAATCTTAGTGAAAATTGGAGAAATGCTGCCAGTTAAATAGGGTTTGTCATTTAAATTAATTAGACACAATCTGAGGAAGGCTGGATGGCCGAAATGAATCAGTGTGCAGTGTTTTAGTCATTTTGTATGTTTCTAGATTGAGCCATGTCTGAATAAAGGCTTTTTCATGTTTTGGAATCGGAAGAAGTGCCTTGGATTCTTACTTTCTATAGATAAGGGTTTGTCATATAATTAAGGAAATTAGCACCAGGTGCCAGATTATCACCAAAAGCCTGGAGGTATCTGTAATTGTTCTCTGATTTTTATCAGAGTTGTTTTTCAAGTATCTCATTTAAGTTTTTTATACTGTGCTTCAGAATATAATTCAGAATACAATTAATTTATGAAATATGCATTAATTTTGAACTCAACATATATATGTGAGCTCAAATTTGTGAAAGATCAAGTCAAATGTGGAGATCAAATTTGTGATATATATATATATATATATATATATATATATATATATACTTTTTTTCTTCT
>NW_015536544.1:1157119-1159159 GCF_001515605.1 Sinocyclocheilus anshuiensis
TTATAAATATTATTTTAATATAAAATATTTTAATAAACATTTACATGGCAAGATATACTACCAAGAATATCACAAGTGAGAGTGTAAGCGCTAACTCAAAAATTTGAAGTTTAGTCAACTTGAAATGTGAAGTTCTCTTAACTGACAACTTGGATATTTTAGTTATCTCAGCAAGTTATATCCAGGGACATTTTAAACCTAAACTTAAAATTGTTCATTTCCACAATCATTTATTACAGTGTAGCTGACCAAATCCTTATTGTTGAGCCCTTTTGATACAATGCTTCCAGATTTTACTCAAACTATGAACATGTTTGGAGTGGTTGACATCTCGTATTAATGTTGTGATGTCTGTATTTCATCAGACAGCAGTCAGGCGTCTCCAGAGAGAAGGCTGGAGGACATGATCAGACTAGGAGAGCTGTGTATGGAGGTCTTACAACAGAACGACGAGCATCACTCTGAGGTAAAACACACAGAACATCTCTTGAGAAAGACTTGTTAGTGCTTTTTAAAGACCAACCGGTGGCATGTTGTCTCAGTCCAAACTATTTCCTGCTGAGTAAGCCTTCATTTATTTTCATTAGGTCTTTGTATCAATGCTTTTTCCCCCCTTGTTTCTCATATTCAATATTCAACACAATATTCCACACCAGCAACATGGTGAATTTGCCATCGATCATGTGACATCTCTTCCAGTCCTTTACAACATATGTTCAAAGAAGCCCACAGTCACGTAGACAGAGAATCAATCTTTGTTTATCATCGGGCCTTTTGGCGTTGCATGTTGCTCCAGAAGGTATTGCATGATCATTTCAGAGCAGACTCGTGATCATTTAACGTCTCGCTGTCCATTTACGTCGCCACGTTGCCATAACAGCTGTTAGCGAGTGACAGCTTACCCGTCCAATGCCAGCTCATAGTAGCGGCGCAGGAAAACAACGCCCACGGCCCATCTGCACAGAGCCAGCGCCCGCTAACACTCTCGCGTCAACATTAAAAAAAAAAAAAGATCGAAGGAAACCGATCAATCCTAGGTGTTCAGGCTTCGTTCACAAAGATGCTGATCTTTTTACTACCGGTAAATAAAAATGTGAATGTAGACATCTGCTTGCGAGGTACTGGGCTATTTTTAGTCCGCAAGCTTCCAACAGCTGTCACAAACTACAGAGACAATGATGCCAAAACGCTTGTGTCTAACAAGACAGATGTCCCACATGCTGTCACTAAGGAAACATCAAGGTGTGTGTGCGTTTGGCGCTCAGATCTACATTAGAGAAATGATGTTCACACTCACAATTTGTACAGTGAAAGCAAGAAGTAAAACATTGTCTAATACATTGTGTACAGTGTTTCAGTGTTCACTATGCATAAGATTGCATATGTGGATTAATTGGAAGAAAACAATGTTTGTCTGTCTCATATTTTTTTCTCTATTTCTCTCTACCACTCCTATGTTTGTAAATGCATTAGGGACGAGAGGTAAGGATCTTCTATTTCACTCTTGTGTTGTGTTGTGCTATTATTAGTAAGATCTTAAAATTAATACTTTCTAATGCATTTATTCAGCAAGGATGCATTAAATTGTGACAGTAAAGACATTTACAGTGTTACAAAAAATGTCTATTTCAAATAAACTTTCCATTCATGAAGGAATCCTGAAAAAAAAATTTATCACGGTTTGCACAGAAATATTAATAAGAAATGTTACTTGAGCACAAAATCAGCGTATTAGAACGATTTCTGCAGGATCATGTGACTGAAGACTGGAGAAATGATGCTAAAAATTCAGCTTTGCATCACAGGAATAAATTACATTTTTAAATATATTCAAATGCAAAACCATTATTTTAAATTGCCGTGATTTAATATTTTTACTGTATTTTTGATCAAATAAGCAGCATAAAAAATATATTTCCTACCTGAATATATATACATAAAATAAATGTATAGTATACTTAGTATACATAAAAAAATGTATGTGTGTGTGTGTGTGTGTGTGTGTGTGTGTGTGTGTGTATGTATGTATATATATATATA
>NW_015536544.1:1159222-1159366 GCF_001515605.1 Sinocyclocheilus anshuiensis
TTATATGTATATATATATATATATATATATATACTGTGTGTGTATATATATGTGTGTATATATATATATGTATGCAGTGTTTATAATTATTAGAGATTTTTAGTTATTTTATATTTTCTAAATATTTATATTAATAGGTTATGC
>NW_015536544.1:1159502-1160615 GCF_001515605.1 Sinocyclocheilus anshuiensis
TGAACGAAGGTCTTGCGGGGTTGAAACGACATGAGGGCGAGTAATTAATGACAGAATTTTCATTTTTGGGTGAACTAACCCTTTAAGTTAGCTGCAGCCATCCCCAGGAATCAGCCTGTGGAAGAATTCAAAGAGAGAAATGCATTGATAGACTTGGATCTTTTCAGAAGGGCCTTCAGTGCGCACACTGGCAGACAATAAAGAGCTCGACACAATAGTAGGAGGACGGCACTGAATTTTTTCCCCTTTTCTCAGGAGAATTCAGCAGGATTTATGGGCTCTGGTCTGGTGCAGTCGACCATAAAAGACACGTGGATGGCTAATTGTCCTTTTTTGAACTTTAGCTTTTTCAATAGCAGTATTCTGCTACTTTCTAGTACAGTACCCTTTTAGAAATGTGGAACGGTTTTAAAAAATCAACAGACTTGATTTTATGTGCATGTAATTGTTACCTTCCACATTTAAATATATTGGATGTTTATGTATGTAAAAGAGGTTGAAATTGATAGTCAAATGTCATTTCCAGTTTTTCAGATGGTCTTAATCATCTGTTTCCCATAGTATAAACTACACTGGGTGGGTGGGGATGGGGATTAAAAAATGGTGTAGAAACGGGAAAAAGAAATTGCTAGTAATTATCAAATAAAAGTAATTTAACAAAGTTTTGAAGAAAGACTGAAATAGTATTTTCTTCTGAGACATAATAATCTTTTATTTCCAATAAATCACAATTTATTATACTATATTTTATATTATATTATATTATGGTCCCTAAATATGGATAATCCCTTCTTTAGTGGAAAATTGCATTCAAATTTATAGTGTTGGGTTCGAGTCCACCTAAGTCGAGTCCGAGTCTTTAACCAATCGAGTCCCAAACAGCCGAGTCCGAGTCCAACGAAACTCTATTATTTACTCAAAGATGTGATTTTTCTTTGAAGCTATAAACTGCCACTAATACAAAAGCAAAAAATAATAAACTAATTAAACTAATGATTCTCAAGCTTACTAAAGGCAAGTAAACACTCCAAGTATTACGTACAAGCTAAATGATAAATACATATATTACTCAAAAATACAAATCAAATAGTTTTTTTTTTTTCAGATAATAGC
>NW_015536544.1:1163119-1163440 GCF_001515605.1 Sinocyclocheilus anshuiensis
TGCATATTGCCATTTTGATTTTTGATTAATAATTAGTGTCCTGCTTTGCTTAGCAAACTTAAAGTCATAAAAACTATTGCCTCAAAGATGTTAGAAAAATGATTTTTCTTTGAAGCTATAAACTGCCACTAATACAAAAGCAAAAAATAATAAACTAATGTAATAAAACATTCTCAAGCTTACTGAAGGCAAGTAAACACTCCAAGTATTACTTACAAGCTAAATGATCAATTAATATATTACTAAAAAATACAACTGTTCAAGTTCACTTAAGACAAAACCGACTGCATTTACATGAATAGTCTCCAAGACGGGCATTTT
>NW_015536544.1:1163915-1165312 GCF_001515605.1 Sinocyclocheilus anshuiensis
CTGGGAGAGTAGACTACAATGCCAGCTGTTCTGACTCAAAGACTGTACTTAAGTTTTTTATATTTAAACAGTTTTTATATTTTATATATTTAAAGCGAGTTTTTTGGGCAGTGTAGTGTAGGGCTTGTTGTTTGTCATTTCTCCAATCACAAATGCAGACATGGTTTTATGTTTATGCGGCGCGATGCAACGCAACGCGTAAAAAGACAGTATAAGTCATTATATTCCATAATTATGTCCCCACTGGATGCAACGAATGCCTCGTTTATAATGGCTATATCATAGCCCGTATATCATCGCTCCAGCCTGACAGGGCATCATCACAATATGGTAAGGGGCGTAACATTTCCGTCTCACGCTTGAGGTATTCGGACAATCACAATGCACTGGATAGCTGGCAAATCAGAGCACACCTCACTTTTTTAGAACGATGAGCTTTGTAAAAATCGACGCGTTTCAGAAAGGCGGGGCATAGAGGAGAAACAATAATGTACAGTATGTGGAAAATAATGTGTTTTTTTAACCTTAAACCGCATAAACACATTTCATTACACCAAATACACAAAATAATGTTATTTTTAGCAGCATCATATGACCCCTTTAAGAGAACTTAAGCGAAAGAACTCTGCATTTGCACGCTGACTGAGAGGCGCGTTCTGTGAGCATGCTTTCGGTGTGTGAGCACAGAAACCCGTCGGCTTTCAAATGCTGGACAAGACTTAAAACACATGCAAATACTGAATATCACTTTCGTAACAATGCATTGAGTCAGTGATATTTCCGTCAACTGTCCCCAGACTCGGTTGGACTCGGACATATTTTCCGAGTCCGAGTCAAGTCCGAGTAAAAATGCATCCGAGTCTGTGACAAGTCCGAGTCCTTTAAAAGACTGTACTCGAGACCGGACTCGAGTCCGAGTACGAGTCGGAGTACCCCAACTCTACAAATTTAAAGTTGCTCTGCAAAATTTTGCACATGAAATCCAGTCATTTCAATTGGATTCTGCGCAATCAGAAATTCAATGCGAGAATGAAAAATTTCCTCCTGCTGATTTCACATCAGGTTAAAGATGGTCTTGTGAATTTGCAGCATTGACCAACAGAAAGCTGCTTGGATTTTAAAGGTGCCATAGAATGGAAAACTGTATTTTCCTTGGCATAGTTGAATAATAACAGTTCTGTACATGGAAATGACATACTGTGAGCCTCATGCAAATCTCGAAAGTGAAAGTAAAACGCGATTGTGCATTCGAAGGCAGCTTCAATGCCCCGCATATTAATAGCGGCTCCCTGATGTCCGCATTTTATATACAGTATAATTACCCAACGATATAACTGCGAGAGACAGTATTGAAATATTTTTTTTATCCTCTCATCTCGTTGGCTTTTTATTTCCTT
>NW_015536544.1:1165368-1177962 GCF_001515605.1 Sinocyclocheilus anshuiensis
GCGATCGTGCATTCGAAAGCAGTTTCAATGCCCTGCATATTAATAGCGGCTCCCTGATGTCCGCATTTTATATACAGTATAATTACCCAACGATATAACTGCGAGAGAAAGTATTGAAATATATATTTTCCCTGTGTTTCCTTCCTGCTGTGTGAGCTACTGAAATGAGCGCACTGTGAAACAGCCAATCAGAGCAGAGCTCAACATTGAGCCACACTGTGAAACAGCCAATCAGAGCAGAGCTCAACATTATTATTCATGACCCTTCCTAATAAGGTAAAAACAGACCATTTCATTCTAGGGACAAATCCTAGGGTTGTAAATGGACATGTAAAACAGTTTCTGGAGATTTTTTGCCCTTACCTAAGCCACATACCTTCTATGTAGATATCAGAGAACAATTTAAAATATTGTATCAATGCATTCTATGGCACCTTTAAGTGATTGCTACACTATTGATAGTAGACATGAAATTTCGGTGAAAATTTTCACATCTTTAATGTAATTTCTGCATCTATTTTGCATGTACAATTTTTTGCAGCACGTTTTACAAGAAAATGCTCTTTCAGTCTTTTTACATCAAAATTTGATGTTTAATTCAGTGTGTCACTTGCCGTTTCTTTGTAATTATTTATTAAATTACTACCAATTTCAAAGTAAAAAATATTTATTCAAAGTGAATCATAAACCCATTTAGGGGTTTGTTCAACTATATACATAGATAGTGTTTGGAAGTAACGCTTTAAAAAAGCAAGCAAGCATGCAGGCACAGAAGCAACCTTCTGTTCTCGCTGTATTTATCTCGATCTTTGTGTGCTTCTTTTCAAGGTCTCATCATTGCATTGCTTGACTTGTACTGGCTTTAGTTTCATCCTTTCCATGTTTTATTGAGCTTTGTTTTCAGTATCCGAGTATACCATGTTTAGCTCTCAGTATTGTCTCTCTGTTATTACACTGCTGTTTGGCATTATTATTTGTGATAGTGTGTTTGCACATGCATAGAATGTGTAGCATATTTCTAGCATTTTACTGTTAATGGGGGATTCTGTTCTTATTAGGGGAGCCTTTATGTCCATTAGGATGATTTTAAGAAAGAATGCATTTATAAAAAAACATTTCAGTTTTTAAAATAGATTTATTTATTTCTATGTCTCTTAAATTTTTCCTGATTTTTAAAAAGATAACTCAGACATTGTAATTTCCCTTCTACAATAAATGTATAAAAATATTACAATCAAGGAAGTTTCTTCTTTGCACAAAAAAAAAAAAAAACGAAAAAATTAAAAGTGAGAGCTTATAATTATATTTTTAATTCATTTTGAGATTTGTGTATAATTTGATTGTCCCCAATAGAGAAATTTAATTCAGAAGCATTTTAAATAAAAAGTTAATTGACAGCTTTCTCTCTTGTTGTATTCACAAGTCAAAGACTTGCCAAGTTTTTGCTAAAAACTGAAAACGAAAAAATAAATAAATACCAAAATTTTCTTGATGGCTGATCAAGGCCAGGATCAGATCTTTGTTCCAGGGAGGATTATCATTGTTAACTAAAACTAAAACCGTTAAAAATAAATCAATAAATCTTTGAAACAATATAAACTGAAATAAAATATCAAAATAAATTAAGATGGTAAGTAAATAAATAAATTACAAAATAAACATTTATTTTATTTCTCTTAGTTGCCTGGGTAGCATTTCTCAATTTTGTTTAGTTTCACATGAAGTCTTAAAATAACTAAAACTAATAAATAAATATTAATAAACAAATAAAAAAAATCCAAATTACTAAAACTTTCTCTAAAATGTATGCATCACCGTTTCCACAGAAATATAATGCAGCACAATTGTTTTCAACATTGATAATAATAATAATAGTAAATGTTTCTTGAGCACCAAATCAGCATCTTAGGTTGATTTCTGAATGATCATGTGACATTTTCTGACAACAGAAAATATAATAATAAAACTATAATAACATATCAATAATACTAAAATAACCTGGTAAATGTTTAATCAAAGGTGTCCCTAACTGAAGAATCACCCTAATATGACCCCCATATACCTGTTCATGCGTGTCTGTATTTCGCAGGCCTTCTCCTGGTGGCCAGAGGCGATGGGTGAGCACGCCGAGACCTTCCTGTCTCTGTACACAGTGGACATGGACACAGCATTGACCGTCCAGCCGCAGGACTCCTGGGACAGTTTCCCCCTCTTTCAGCTGCTCAACAACTTCCTCCGAACTGACCGTGTGTAGTGTTTATCTTTCTTTCTCGTTCTTTCTCCCCCCTTCTGCTCGCATTTGTCCAAAGTTCTGCTCACATGTTCTCACTACTAAGTGTGCTCATTAACACCAGTGTCGCTTTGGAAAACAATACTCGTTAGGCAAGCAGGTTAACATGCTGTGCTCTGTTATTGTCAACACACTAATTAGATATACAGTGTGATCAGTTAGTGGCAATGGAGGGTAAATTATCTCCATTTCGCCAGGCCAAATACCTGAATCCGTTTTTGCAAATCCCAGAGTGTCTGACATATCCTGAGCACCGGTATCTCTCGTAAGCAATAAGACATTTTCTGTAAAACAGATTTGAGTACTTCACAACATGAAGTTAATTGTGCAAGGAGCTTTTGGTCTATTGATAGAACAGTAACTAGAGCCAAGTTGGAGTTACAAAGATTGTTTTGCATGACTGCGACATTTGCGACGGTGATAAAGAGACTTGCTTCACTTGTCTCGTTCAAACAGCAGTTGATTTGGAATAGATACGGTCGGTTATCTAGGGAGCATGACAATGGAAATGGCAGCCTCTAATAACACAGACAGTTGGCAAAAAGATATAGGGAACTCCCACACTGTTTCATATATGAACTTTCTTGTAGAAGATCCAGTCGTATTGCTTTCCTCTGCCCTGTTCTCACTAAATTAATCTCAGTAAATTAATCTCTTTTAATCTCAAAGGTAGAATTGTAATGAGAAAAGCCTGCTGGCGAACATGTTGAAAATTGTGGGGAAATTATTTAAAATTTCTCTGTTTAAATTGGCAGATTTAAAGGAATAATTCACCCAGAAATGAATATTTTGCCATCATTTACTCAACTTTATGTTGTTTCAAACTCACGAGTGACTGTCTTTCATGGATCTCCAAATGAGAGATTTAGCAGAATGGTCACGCTGCTCTTCTCCATTTTTTTCCATATGAAAATCAACGGCACTAGCACTCAAACATGACAGAAAAGTATCATAAAAATAATACAAGCACTTCTGAAACAATATAATGGCCATACAATAATTACAAGACATATGAGAATCCAAATGAATACTTTTGTTCTGCAAGGATGCATTAAATTGATCAAAAGCGACAGTAAAGACATTTATAATGTTACAGAGATTTAATTTCAAATAAATGTTGTTCTTTTGAACTTTTATATTTATCAAAGAATCATGAAAAATCAGTTTCCATAGAAATATTGAGCAGCACAATTGTTTTTGACATTGATGATAATAAATGTTTCTTGAACTGCAAACCAGCATATTAGCATGATTTCTGAAGGATCATGTGACTGAAGACTGGAGTAATGATGCTGAAAGTTCACAGGAATAAATTACATTTTATAATATATTTTTTAAAAAGCATTATTTTAAATTGTAATAATATTTCACATTTTTAATGTGTTTTTGAACAAATAAATGCAGCCTTGGTGAGTTTTTGTTTGTGAATAATGACAGAATAATGAATAATTTCTCTGGTTTATCATGACAGTGTCATTATCAGGAGGGTATCTAATAATTGTTCATGAAGTACACATGAAATGTTTCTGAAATATTAGACACAAAAGTTAAAAATCCTAAAAAGGAATTACATTTTATCCAAACAATTAGAGACTAAAATGTGATGAATTTCTTAGCTGAATGAGATGTTTTGAATTGAGTGCATGATCAAATTCAGATTGCCTGAATAAAGTGGTATTATTTGGGACAATTAAAATAGTTGTTGCGAGAATGCAAAAATCTCAATTTTTTTAAACTTTTCTCGACAATTCAATTATTTCGAGTGTATACTGTACGTCTTAACTAGGCGCTGAATTCATCAGATGTTATTTCAAAGCCTTAGAGCAACCAAATGAGACTCTTAGGTGGCAGATAACACTGTAGCATATTACTAATGAAATATCTAATTTTCCTGATTTCAGACAAGAATTAGTTTCAGTTGTGCATGCTTTTTACAGTTTTTAGTGTGTGCACATCACAAAAAAATTATTGTGACATTGACACTAAATGCTCAAATGAGTTTCATCATTGTTAAATGGTTGGGAAATGAGCTCAAACACCCATGAGAGCAAAAAGGCTAGTGTTAATGATGAAGAACAGAGAGATGGGAATTACACTTAATGATGCCTGAGGAGACATGCATCTCTCTCTCTCTCTCTCTCTCTCTCTCTGTGTGTGTGTGTGTGTGTGTGTGTCAGACCCCTGTTTCCTTCTAAGTGCTTTAATTACATTGAGTGCATTTACATGTACAGGAGAGTAGGGTAAGCTGTGCCACTTTTTACAAACAGTATGTTGTTTTTCCTCTATGTGAAATGAATGGAGAGATGAGAGGTAAACTAACACAAATATATAGTTCAGTCATGAAACTCTAGATGGTGCTTTCTGATGGGGTGTTAACGTAACTGATGATATTCAGAGAGTTAAACGACTTGGCACTGATTGGTTCATGCTGCATATGCAGCCAATGAGCTTACTGCCTTGCATTTATATGGCTGGCTAGCATTCACTAGAGATTCCTGCAGCGCGCTTTCAGAGTTATCTGAAACCCTCCAGCTTCCCCAGCTCCACCTGTATAGATCTGCTACGAGGTTATTTTGTATGCTATTTGTGCAGCAGCAGTATGTCTTAAATACTCATGGCACCGTATCGCCATATGCATTGGCAGTAGCAAGTTCCTGTACTTGCTTGCAGCAGCAGCAATAATCTACAAATACAGCAATGACCAACAGCAGCAGCAATTCCGCCAAGACCAAATACATTAACATTGTCATATCCATCACCATGCTAAAATGTTCCGAGAGTTGTCATGATTGAACTAATTATATTTCAGGCTGTATGCAATCAACTGAAATGAGAAGGAAGTGCCAATAACATAGGGCCATAGAAATATGATTTTACAAAAAAGAAAAGTGGAGCAACTTTGGTGAAAATTGTAATCAATTAATATGAATGAGAAACGTATTTTTTTTTTTTTTCTGTATTTTAATTTAAAAAAAATAATGTACATTTATAACACTATATTAAATTAATATTAAATTACAGAAAACTAGTTAATTATAAACTGGGAGTGACAGTAAATTTATTTCATCTTTCTCTCTTCTGACCAACTTAATCAACATTTTTTCCTCTTTTGGAAAGTCATAGAAATGCTATTGTGGGTTTTTTTTTCTTTCCGGTTCATTAGCCGCTGTAAGGTGCAGTAAAAGGTAAAACTACAAACCAGTGTGTTCATAATTAAGATAATACATTAAAATAATATGGTAAGATACACCAGTTTGCAATATCAAGCAGCAAAACCAGCTGTTTTGTACAGCTAAAAAAAGCTGGAAGCGAATGACACCGGAAGCCAGACACATTAAATTTACAAATGGCCTCGCCCACTCTTACATGAAAAATAAGGTTGATAGCATTGCTCACTATATTTTGCATGGTCATATATAATAAGTTGCACATCAGTCAATATATTGTAAAGCTTTCATTCATCCTTCATGTTCTCCAGCCCACCTGTGCAATGGAACGTTCCATAAGCACCTCCAGGACCTGTACATCCCTCTGGTGGTGCGGTACATTGACCTGATGGAGTCATCAATAGCTCAGTCCATTCATCGCGGCTTTGAGCAAGAGACGTGGCAGTCTGTGAAGTAAGAGCCCATTTAATGTCAAGCCATTAGAGTCCTATGTAATTTTATTATGTATGTCGTCTTATTGATTGATTCTCCTTGAATTTAGGCGAATACAGTGCCGTGTTTGTTTAAACGTGTCAGGCTATTTCTAGCAAACCAATTAACTTATTCATGTTTCAGAGACTGGAAAGATGATTGGAGAGAGGTAAAAGAATGGAGCCTCAAAGATTGTCCTCATACTTTTCCATTAATGCTTTGTACTTCTCTGATTCACTTCACAGTTTCCTGTTGATTCTGATCTTATTTAATTTGATGTGAATGAAAACAAGGCTGTGAGGTGTAGACATGAAGTCTGTATGTCGTGCGGTCGTATACATGGGTCGTGATCATTCCGTGAACCAAACAATTTCCTGTGGACGCAAAACTTAAGAAAACATTGGCTATGAAAATTAGACCTTACATAAGACCATAACGCTCATGTTCTGATGAGAATGACTTTACTGTTTTTATGTTTGGAATCCCAATGTCCTCCGTGATGTAATGTAAAAATAGTAATAGTAAAAATCATAATAATAAATTGCCTTTAAGTTCCTCTGACCTAATCAAAACGCTTTAGGGTTTCTTCTTCTTCTTCTTTTTAACAATAATAATAATAATAATTACCTATTAATTATTATTATTATTATTATAGTTTTTAAATGTAATAATTAACTACTACTACTATTATTATTGTTATTACTACTACTACTTTTATTAATATTAATATTTTATTTATAATAATAATAATTTATAATGTAAATAATTAAATAATAATAATAATTACTACTACTAATAATAATAATATTGAGTTATTGTTGTTGTTCATTATTATATATTATTTATTATTGCTGAAACTTTAATTCTTTTATAATCATTTGTAAGCAATTAAAATAATTATAATGAAATTAAAATAAAATATTATTATTGTTGTTATTTATAATCATTTGCCTTACATTTCCTCTGACATAATAAACAAACCTCATATGTTGTTAATTATTATATATTATTTATTAAAGCAATTAAAATAAAATATATTTAAATAGATAATAAACATAATAATGAATAATTAAATATTAATAATTATAATAGTTATTATTATTGTTGTTGTTGTTATTGTTATTATTTATTATATATTTATTTATTATTATTAAAGCTTTAACTCTTTTATAATCATTTATAAACAATTAAAATAATAATAATAATAAATAATAGAAATAATAATAATAATAATAATAGTTTATAATAAAAGCTTAAACTCTACTTTTCTTTACCACAAAGTAGACATGAACTTTTCAGAAATGTTGAAAGACATTCAACATTGAAAAGAAATTGATTGAATTCACATTGAAAGAAAATACAATAAAAGAAAAAAAAAAAGTATTTTATATCTGGGGTCTCTATATCTGGCGACTCCAAACTGAACATGACGCTTAAAATAATATGACATTGGACAGACTGTATGTCCGTCTTCAGTTGTGTCTCATTAAACATGCCGTCTTCTCCAACTAAGGTGCATTTCCTTCCTGTCAATGAGCTTCGGATGCCTCAGAAAGATCAGTCAGCTGCTGGTTATTCTGCTCTTTTGTCTTATTGTCGGCCTCCTCTCAGGGCTTTCTGCTCTTGTACTCTCTGATCTCTGGCAGGGCCATCACCAACAATCTGCCAAGTGTTCCACTGCCCAGGGTTCCCAACCTGCCTCTTAACCTCCCTCAGATGCCCAGCTTCTCAGCCCCTTCCTGGATGGGGCCGCTGTGTGACAGCACGTGTGTATGGGCCAGCTGGGCAACATCACCTCTGACTGCTCTTAACAAATGCTTATTATAGCCGCAAAACATGCGCAAAACGAGTCTTCATGCCTTAAAACCATTCAAATATGTTTCAATCACAGGAAAGAGATTGTGGCATATGCATTTGTAATGCAGCCTAGTGGTAAATATGCCAAATGATGCTTTCAGTTGTTGATCTGATGAAGCTCAGTTATTGCTATAATAAGCATTTGCGTGTTAAATGTAATTCATAACAAAAATTAATTCGTTTTAGCACTGTCAGTTACACTTCCAATTTTAGTACCCATAAAGTGCATGACTGTTATTATGTGTTTCCTGTCTGTCGGCTTGGGTTGGGAATCAAGAAGCTGTTTTTCTGAACTGGTTCCATTATTTAAAAAATAAATAAATACTCGTTCTTGTCACAAATGTCTGCATTCTTCTGCAAATGTGGATCAAATAAAGTGCTGCAGTGATGGTGTATTTTTGAAGGCCAACTCATTAGTTAGCATATATGATTTTTCCATTGGTTTTTGTATTACTGCAAAATATAGGTGACCAACAAAAATGTATGGTTCTTACACGTCTTTATCGTCATGATAATCTTCACAAATCAACACAACTTTTGCATTTTGAAGCATAAATACAATTACCAGAAGTAAAAAGCTAAATGTAAGTAGTAATCGAACTACACCACGGTCGCATGACTTCAACATTGCCACAATTAAGCTTCCCACAACTCTTCCAGCTTTTATTTAAAAAATACTTGTCCAGAAAGTTTTAGAATAGTTTGCAAGAGCACAGTTATGAGCATAATGAGGTTGTGAAAACAGACTAGTGAACAGATGAGTTTACCTGTTTGCTGTGATGAAATAATGTCCCGACAGCCTCTGTAGTCCCATTTAGCCACTAGTTAGCAACCGCCTTTTTCAAGACAAGCAAAAGCTTTTAAAAAATCACAAGAGGGTTTTACTGATGTATTTTTGTGGCATAGAATACAACGTGAAAATATCTTGAGCTTGTTGTAACCACAGACCTTATTTCAGACATTTAAACAAAAACCCATTTAAGAAACCCATTGATTTTAGAATGATGGAAGCAGAAGTGCTAAAATGTTAACTTGTTTCTGGGTTTTAGCCTACAAAAATATACTTCCCTGCAGAACTTTATTCTCTACCAATCTGAACTTAATGTGATGGAAAAACAGAGTGGCTGTCGTGAAATAATTCAGAGGCCATAAATTGATGCACTTATATGATAAAATACGATAATAAAAGTTACACGATGTTTGTTTGTGATTCTCATGAGTTAGTTATTTTTAATGATTTGGCTAAAAAGTCATGTTTAGTCTAAACCAATTGAGTGTTTTGTATGAATTCGCTACTTGTTTTACCTAATCTCTTCTGAAATTGCTACTTTTTTATTGTGTTAAGTGCTTAAAATTGGTACTTGAATAAAAAATGAGCTAATTTATCAAAAATAATATTATTTTTATTTTTTATATAGCTAAGGCCATTTATAAGACAGTGGGCTCCTTCAAAAGAATCATTCATGGGACCAGAATCATTTGTTTAGAATCTGACTCATTAAATTGCTTACGATTCCCATCCCTGTTGCCATCAGAGTGTATTGATCCTGTTTGTGACGTGACTGCTTGAATATTTTGGTGTCGTGTTGTTCATTTTAGTGCGTTTTGTGCCAAAGTGGCTTGGTAACTGATCATTTTTGGGAGCTGCTGTGTGGCTTTTGTTGTGTGATTCATTGGCTAAATTTAACACAGTTATGCATTTGGTTTACAGCGGACAAGGAATTAATTTGCCAGATATTTTGTGAGTACCAGTGATATCATCACATGCTTGTGTTTGGTGTTGTGTTTGTAGTATGACAGACAGACAAATTCATAGAAACCTGTTTGTAAGATGATTCACATGGACAGCCGAGTCTCCATAAACTCCATTTTCTCTTACACACGGAGCACCCAGGTATCATCGGTTCAATCTGCGAGCGTTTAAACCTGCTGTGAGCATGCGACGATAAACACCAACACTATTTTCTCTCTACCATCGGGGGTTATCAGGGTAACACTATAGTATAGTGACCTCATACACCATTTCAAACACCTTTATCCGGGAGGAGATGTAAACAGCCTTGCTCTACAAGAGAACGTCTGACAGCTACGAGAGCCTAAATAATGTCGGAAAGTTAAATTACATCCATCTCAATTAGCCTAAAGAGTATGAACTGTAAAAGCACACCAGCTTTCAGGCCTGAAACAGTGTCTGTAGTGGGTGTAGTCCTGTGGGTGTCTGTCAGAGGGGACTCTGTGGTTAGCTGGTTGTTAGATTCAGCGAGAACTTTGCGTTCTCCCCTGGGGGAGTCTCTTTGTCAGGCGAGAAACTCGTCCATTTGTTCACCCTGCCTCTTTCCTTTGCTCACTCGGGCTTGAGGCGGAGGCGCGGACCCCCGAGGGGGCCCTTACGGACAGTACCGCTACTAATTAATCGAGTGGGAGCTTGTGCTCGCCCCTTTTAATTGCACAGTGGACTTTGCCAAACGATTTATTTTCCCGGACCGCCACTTGTGAAGGTAACAGTCTTTTAACAGCGAGCGGAACGAGTGGCCTTTTTTAGTTTGCTGTGTCGACTGCGGTTGACATGGCAGTGTCGCTCCATCTGTCTCGATTGGTGGAGATCTCTTGAGCCCGTTCAAACGCAGCAGAGTCGCACACAACATCACTGGAAAATGCTGTCGATCTCGACTTCCTGCAGCTCTTGGAACAGTGGAACGAGTGGCCTTTTTTAGGTGCGCTGCTTGCGACTGCGCGTTGCTGTGTCGACTGTAGTAGTGCTGCTCCATATGTCTCGATTGGCCAAGATCTCTTGAGCCCATTAGAACCCAGTGGAGTCGCACACAACATCAGTGGAAATTGCTGTCAATCTCGACTTCCTCTTGGAACAACCGCTCTTAGACAGACATTCCTGTCTGATGCACTTCAGTCAGCTGGGTGCAAGAGAACCTGACTTCTACAGTACCTCTCTCGCATAATTAGTCTTTTGACTGTGCATTTTGCAATTTGGGGACTTAACTGCTCATTGCTAATGGAAGGAGTTTTCACATATAAGTCCTCCGTCCCCTTTTTGAGTCTCTGAACCCTTTCAAGTGCATTTACATGAATTGATTTATCAGACATTTGTATGCAAGTGAGAAATATCTGTAGGTGTTACAATAATGTGACAAGTGCTTTAATGACGTGAGATAGTGTAAAAAATTCAAAATAATGTAAAATATTCAAATAATATATTAATTACAAGATGTTAGTATTATATAATATATTATATTATATAATATATTAAATGTAATATATAAAATCTATTAATGTTAATAATTAGTATAATATTCGAATGTAATATTTTTAGTATGTTATAATAATATAATTCTAAAATAGAATATTCTTAGAATTATTTTAATCATAATAATAATAATATAAATAATATTTTATATTAATGTATTAGTTATAAGACTAATATTAATATACTTACAATAATATTATACATAAATAATATATGTAATCTTTTGAGTAAGACAAAAAAGATGTTAAATGATGCAATATATTGTTAATTCATAGGCATTCAAATAGTTAGAAATGCCACAAAACTGTGATATCATATATGTTGATAGTTGAATTGACATCAAGTACCGATCTGTCTTGCATGACAATGTCTGCGAAGTAATTTATTTTATTATAAAGCGTCACAGTCTTTTGTCTACAGTAC
The DNA here is from genome assembly GCF_001515605.1 of Sinocyclocheilus anshuiensis. Lineage (NCBI taxonomy): Eukaryota > Metazoa > Chordata > Actinopteri > Cypriniformes > Cyprinidae > Sinocyclocheilus > Sinocyclocheilus anshuiensis. The sequence continues at coordinate 1,176,839 of NW_015536544.1, forward strand.
TTTGACCTTGGCATTCATACCTTAGTTTTGCATGTTTCATTTCTAGATTTGTAATGTATTTGCTGTGGGGGGGGAAATGTTGAAATTTCTGGCTTTAAGATCAAGCATGTGCTGACATGTCACTATTTCTGTCTTCCTCAGTAACGGCTCGGCCACATCAGAAGATCTATTCTGGAAGCTGGATGCTCTTCAGATGTTCGTGATGGACCTGCACTGGCCAGAGCCGGAGTTCGCCAAACATCTGGAGCAAAGGCTCAAACTGATGGCTAGTGATATGATGGAGGCTTGTGTCAAAAGGTCAGCTATTTAAGGACTAATAATGGCATTCATTTTAAAGACAGGGGCTTCATGTAACTGATTTCTCCATCTCTGATGTCTAGGACCAAAGTTGCCTTTGACTCTAAAATGCAGAAGTCTTGCAAGTCGACTGATTTCCGCATCCCCTTGTCTGTGTGCACAATGTTCAATGTTCTCATGGATGCCAAGAAGCAGTGCTCCAAGCTCTGTGTTCTTGACCAAGGCCAGGAGGTAGGTCACAATCCTGTCAGGGTCTGTCTGTACAGACACATTCATCTTTATCTTAGTAGATGTTTTTGATGAGACTTATGGTGTTCATAAAAACATTTCGTCTCTTGTGCAATTGGCAGTTGAGTGTTGAAAACAAGATTAAGAACATTGAATTACGCAACTCTAATCAGCCATTTGAATAGCTGTCAAACTGGCAAAGGTCCATTTATCAGTTTCTCCTTTTTCAAACTTGCTTTTGAGTTAAACTAGCGCAGGTGTTATTGGTTGGTGTGAAGCATTTTGTGCTTCCTTTCAGTGGGCGATATTACCTCCTCTTCTTCTGCCTAGGGATAAGTCTCGACCAGAAAGTCCTTATGCTCCAGAGGCCTTGAACCAACCAGCCAAACCCGACACCCAGAGCTGCCATTTTAATTTCAAACAAGCCAAATCATTATACTGGCTTCTCATTTTCATGACAACCACGATTCTATTTTGTCTAGATATCTAATTTCCTGTTTTTGTGTGAACATTTCACATAGCAATTCATTAAAGTAGGGTGACCATACGTGCCATTTTCCCAGGACGCGTCCTGGCCAGGATTTCTATATTGCCTAAAA
>NW_015536544.1:1178373-1204856 GCF_001515605.1 Sinocyclocheilus anshuiensis
TGATGTCAAACACTGATTGGACTGACCGCACTGCTTTTAAGTCGAACACACCTAATATGTACGCGTAATTGCATCGCTTTGACCGTAGATCCCACCTTCTCACACGCCATGATTGGTCCATTATGTACAATGCTTGCATGTTATTGGTCAAACTACTTTTCGATCATTACCTTCAGCAAGCATGAAAACAGGAAAACAAAGCCAAAACAAATCCTGGCCATGCGTATCCTGGGAAAATGGCACGTATGGTCACTGTAATTAAAGAGTATAGTTTCTTCTATTAAAAAATAATAATTTAGCCCAGCTTAATGTGCAGAAACTACTATAAGTAAGCCATTTAGACAAACTCTAGTGAACCGACTTCAGTAAAAATGCACCTCTTTCAAAACATTGTTCTGTCAGCTTCTGACCAGAGAGCAAAAGATGTTGAAATTATCCTTGAAAGCTCTCAATTGGATAATTATGATTCAGAGTACAGTTAGGAGTCACTTAAGCTGTGTTCACACTAGAGACAAATTCGAATTGGTTTTTAAATTAAATGTCACAGTTCACTATGAGGTAAAAATAAGAGTATTCAGACACAGTTATAGTTATCGCACATTTGATATGACATTACATGCACCACGTAATGAACAATGAAGAAAACGAAATGAAATACGAATTGGCTGTTCACACTGAGACATATTGCAGAAAATCTGATTTCAAACTGCATTTTCAAATTGTGAATGTGGTTTAGATTGTGTTTGTATTTATTTATTTGTTTGTTTGTTTATTTATTTTGCCACCCAGGCCACAAATAAAGAAAAAGAATGATTCAAATAAATTTTTACTCTGAATAAGGTTTACATTTGTGTACGTTATAGTTTACATTTTAGTACAAGGTTTCTATTTTTGTTTTGCCTCCAGAATTAGTGATTCAGACAATAAACGGTTGGCTTTTTTTAATTTATTTTTTTTATAAATGACTGTAAATCTCATTTCATATTCTTTCTTCAGAAATGAGCAAGTTTGTTAGATTTTGTGTTGTTTGTTTATTACCTAGTTTGTTTTTAGCTAATTAATGATCACAATTATACTTAAGATGAATTTGATGTATCTGATGGCTGTCCATTAACCAGCTCTGAGATTACTTTTCATTCAAGTATGCTTTTTGTCTTTTTGTTCACTGTCTTTCTTTGACTCATCCCTGCATGTCCTGCACGTTATTGCATGAACCCAAGGTTGAACAACAGTGGGTAAGTATCCCCTCTACCGTCTCATGTCTGTGTGAACAGAGAAAGAACACATTGTGTGCAATTAACTCTTAAAGGGATAGTTCACCTTAAAATTAAAATTCTGTCATCATTTACTCATGTCTTATTTGGGAACCGAATAACATTGACTTCCATTGTATGAACAAAAACTTGCTAAAATATTTTCAAAATTTCAAAAATTAGTGGAACCTCTTGTAAACACTTGTGTTATTTGAATTTGAAATTGGTTTAGAAACAACCTCAGATTTGATCACTGCCATATCTCTTTCTCTTCATATTAGTGCACATTTAGATGTATGAAAGCTTCTGAAATAGCAGTAAACTATTTGTTTTTGTTAAACTAATTATTTTCTGAATTGTGCTGTCTTAGTCAAAACAACTCTTTTCCAGTCCTTAAAAAAAAAAAAAAACACAGGCGCTAACTTTACGAAAAAAATATGCATTTTCTCCAACAGTGACACTTAAAGTATGTGGCCTTGTGCGGCGAGATAGTCACACGGCTGCGAGAAACCGCCACTTTTAATTCCTTCTTACTTCTTAGTATTGGGTTAAAAGGTATTTCTCAACACTCAAATGATTTTCCTTCACACAGGATTGAATTTAATGGCCAACAGTGTGTGTTTGTGAAAGACTTTATTTAAAAACAAAGAAAATATTATTTTACCCGAGTTTGCCTGCCGCTTTATTTCGAAATACAAGGTTACGCTTTATAAGCCGCCATCTCGCTGAAGTGACTCTGAAGTGGATGGCTACCAGATAAATGTTTTCAAAAGAAATTATTGTTCTTTTGGTTTTCACACACACGGCAAAGACCTCCCTATTTAATCGGCACTAATGCAAAAAAAAAGAGCCCTCGCCGTTTAGCCGTATAAAAAGCAAACATGGAAGTGTTAATTGAGGTAAAAAGTCCTCAAGATTCTCCTATAATGCCATTTATGAAAAAAACGGCCATTTTCCACGCAGGAAAAAAAAGGGTGAAAAGAAAATTAGGGCTGCTGACAGTGACCTTTTAGCACCCTCAATTTGTCACTGATCTGCACGCATTGTTGATTGAAATTTTTAATTTGGGTGTCCTTTAGATTCTCCATGAATGGCCATTGTTGGCGGAGATGAACTCCTGCTTGCAGCGCATGCAGGCGAAGGCATCTATTCAACGCGACCAAATGGATGCGCTCTCTCTCTCTCTCTCTCTCTCACCGCCGAGCCCTCGCTTTCTCCTTCCTCCTCTCCCTCTTGCCTTTTTTCCACAAAATAGGTGAATAAGACTTATCAGACATGAAATGGCGGATTAATTGAATGTAGTGTGAGCCTTTGGTCGCCGCAGCTGGACGGGTTCTTTAGAAAAACACAAGGCTGCCTTAATTGTGGCCCGCACAAAAAGTATCCTTCAAATTCCTTTGCCCTAAACGAGAGCAGGAATGCCATTCACAGGCATAATGGGCCTAATAGCTGCTTAACTCAGCCCTATTACACGAGGAGGATTTTTACCTCTGCCGAAATATGTCTTTGTGAGCGTGTTGTTCTTTTAGGATGCCTCGCGATCCGTGTGTTTCCCATCGCGCCTATTGTATTTGTTGATGTTTCTCCTCCTCTTCTTGTCCTACAGCAGCAGTACCACTCAAAAATCGATGTCCTGATCGATGAGGCCTTTAAGGAAATGATCTCCTCCTTGGTCTCAAAGGTACTCCCAACAGCCATTGTCTCGGCTTCTTTTGAGTCACCACATTTCACAACATTGAAAATTGGCTTTTGCCCATTCTTTTCAGCTGGCCTTCACTGCAAGCCAACTCGAAAATCATCAATGTTTCGGGAAACGTTATATCTGTTGTACCTGTTCAGCGAATGTTACTTTGTCCTAAATTGCTAATTGTTGCTTGTGCTAAAGGCGTATGTGCTTGTCACGCAAACATACTTCTTTGCTTTCACAGTTTGCAGCTGTTCTGGATGGGGTGTTGTCCAAACTCTCACGATATGACGAGGGAACATTCTTCTCCTCCATCCTGTCTTTCACAGTGAGTATTTTCACATTCATCCCACCCACACCCCTTTCCGGGATCTCATTTCGTACTGAACATTTAATAAGCCAAAGATATTCAGCAGGTATTTTTTTTTAAGGTAAAAGCAGCAGCCAAATATGTGGACGTCCCAGTAAGTGTCATTTTGGACAAATAAATGTGCATGATGCCGGCATGCCCTGTGTGGATATTTTTGCATGCTGCTTTGCATTTGTGTGTGTGTGTGTGTGTGTGTGTGTGTGTGTGTGTTTGTGCATGTTTTAATATTTACTTAGGGAAACAGATTCTCTATTCAGCTTTGCCAAGCGTTTCCATCTTGCTTTGTTTTTAATATTTAAAAAGGCTTAATTTGTATTATTTCATCATTACTTAACACGATTATATATTTTTTTATCATTTGCGATTCATGGCCAAATGAAAGCAGGATTGGAGCGTCTATCAGAGCTGGCTGAGCAAGACTAATTAGCAACCCGATTGGCTTAAAATCAGTCTCACGATCTGCCACAGTGTTGACAATGGGCCGTCACAAGCAGAAAAAGATGCTAATGAATCACCAGGAACCAGCACTGTTCAGAGCGCAGACAGTGAGCAAGCAGAAAGAAACTAACACGGGGTGAGGGAAAGACTGAGTAATCACATGACCTCCTGAACCGAGACCACAGTATTACAGAAGGGCTTTCTGAATAAAAACATGAACAACAACTCATTCCAGTTAGTTCTGTGACTAATATCAGACTAGATTTTGTGTTCATACATACACTGTTAAAAAAATTGAGGTAAGATTTTTAAAAGCAATCTGTCATGTTCACAAAGGGTGCATATATATATATATATATATATATAGTCACGTGATCCTGTATATGCTGATTTGCTGCTCAAGAAACATTTCTTATCAATATTGCAAACAGTTGTGCTGCTTAATATTTTTGTGGAAACTGCTAATTTCTTTTCTGAATTATTTGGTCAATAGTTTACAAAACAGCATTTATTTGAAATAGAGTTTTTTTGCAACTATATACACGTCTTTATTGCCACTTTTGTTCAATTTAATGCATCCTTGCAGAATGAAAGTAGTAATATCTTTCCAAAAATATTATTGACACCAAATTATAGTAGATAATGATATACAGTGGCTCTAAAAATATATTTGAACACTTAAGTCACATTTAAAAATGTATAAATGTCATTTCGTTAGATGATAAAACAAAAATTTAAAAATACATATATATGAAGCCTTTTCTCAAAACTAGCTCTTTTTGACACTTTTAACAAGAACTAGACCCGGATTAAATTTACAGACATTTTTCAGTGCTGATTTTGGGGGGAATTTGTGGAATGAAATTTAAACATTATAAAATGTTCAACAGGGCTGAGAGAACTACACTTTTTTGGCAGATGAAAGCATTATCAAATTAGCCAAAATATTTAATATACAAACACACAAGGGCCGGGAATATTTGGAGTTCCACAGAATTGGAACACCCGTTTTTAATGTTTTTTCTGTGGCATTTTGTGAATGCAGAGTTCATGTGGGCCTAAGCTTAATCAAAGAGTGATTTTAGTGGATGTATGAAGTCAGTTGCTCTTAAAGTGGTCATGAACTGAGGAATCAAAATTCCCTTGGCCTTTTGACATATAAGAGGTCATTGTACTATACAAACATCCTGTAAGTTTCAGAACTCAAAACTTCCTCATTAGTCTAAAGGTAGTGTAAATAACGAGAGAGACAAACGCAGGTCTACACAGAAACCAAACGATAAAGATCCTCCAAAAACAACAAGCTGCTGTTCAGTGCCAAGTTGTGGAAAAACGTCGTCCTTCTGATCTCAACATTAGGAAAGAGTAGAAGATCAACACCTGCTTCTACATCACTGCCTGTTTAGCCCCGCCCATCGATTCGCACATGTAGTGTAAATAACTAGAGAGACAAACGCAGGTCTACGCAGAAACCAAACGATAAAGATCCTCCAAAACCAACAAGCTGCTGTTCAGTGCCAAGTTGTGGAAAAACGTCGTCCTTCTGATCTCAATAATTTTATTTTTAATGAAGATCCAGACTGCATCAGTAAGAACTTGGTCCTTTGTTCACTTAATTTTACCGCAGATTTGTTTACAAACAAGGCACAATTAGACACAGGATTTTCAGAGAGATTGAAACTAAAAGACGATGCTGTGCCGAATATATTGGATCTGACAGTAATGTCGCACCACACAAGTGTGAGTAACTTTTTATTACGTGCTCACTATTGCTTTTGATATGTACTGAGTATTTATGGGTTTTTAATTTAAATTACAGCAGCGTCCATCTGTGAAGGATGTAGGCTGTCAAACATACACAACAGTCACCCAATCATAGCATTGGGCGTTTACTTCCCAGTCTACAATCCGCCACGCTTATTCAAACAGAGCGTTCCGATGAGGGCGGTCAAAACAGGACAAAAAATAGCCTATTACTTCTAAATTATGATGTTTTTTGATGTAAAAATGTTGATAACCTTATAAGTGCAGAGTAAGCACAGGTGGAGTTCATCACATTAACCAACAACATTTGACCACCAAAAAATGTTCAAATAGTCTTTGACTTAATTTTGAAATGTTTATCAACTGTTTTATCTTTTAAAATTTTTCTTTAAAATTGTCAAACTTGTTTTGGTATTTTATCATGTGGAATAACATTCATACATACAGTATTGTGTTCAAATAGTCTTTGACTTAATTTTGAAATGTTTATCAACTGTTTTATCTTTAAAATTTTTCTTTAAAATTGTCAAACTTGTTTTGGTATTTTATCATGTGGAATAACATTCATACATACAGTATTTAAGCGTGTCAATCTTTTGTCTTGATTTTGAAACTTGACAAGTTTCTCTTTTGTTTTATCATATGCGACTTGAAAAATCTTTAAAAACATGACACTTTTTGAACTGTGTTTGTGCTATTTCTCTTGAAAGATGTTACACTTGATTTTATATTTTATCTAATGCGATAATATTCATTCATATTTATGTGTGAGTTAAGTGTCTAAATTCATTGTGTTGATTTTGAACAGTTTACCTGTCACTTTATCATTTGCATCTTAATTTGTTTTTTTTTACTTCAAAGTTTTATTTTAAGAGTGTGCTTGTGCTGTAATTTTGATATTTTATCTAATGCAATAACATTCATTCATATTTACATATGACTTAAGTGACTAAATACATTTTGTCTTTATAATTGGCAACTTAAAAAAAACTTTAAAAACTTAAAAATTCTATTTCAAATGTGTGCTTGTGCTATATTTCATTACAAATATTAGTTGTTTAAATGTTTTCTATAATGCAATAACATTTATACATATTTACATGTGACTTAAATGCCTGAATATGTTTTGATTTTGAACAGTTTACCTGTTTTCATATAATTTGCAACTTTAAAAAAAATTTAATTTAAATATTTCACTTCAAAAGTGTGCTTGTGCTATGTAACCAAAGCAGTGGCATTCATATATAAATAGAATTTCTAAATACTTTTTTACTTAATTTTTTAAGTAAATACCTGTTTCATTTGAAACTTAACAATATTTAACACACTTGTGTTATCCTTCTTTCAGATAAACGATACTCTGTGTTGACTTAAATGCCTGAATATGTTTTTATTTTGAACAGTTTACCTGTTTTCATATAATTTGCAACTTTAAAAAATAATTAATTTAAATATTTCACTTCAAAAGTGTGCTTGTGCTATGTAACCAAAGCAGTGGCATTCATATATAAATAGAATTTCTAAATACTTTTTTACTTAATTTTTTAAGTAAATACCTGTTTCATTTGAAACTTAACAATATTTAACACACTTGTGTTATCCTTCTTTCAGATAAACGATACTCTGTGTGATATTTTGTATTTACTGGTTTTCAGGCGTGACTAAAGTGTCCAAATACTTTTTGGGGCCACTGTACAAAGCACACCGACAAGATTAAGAACAGAAAAGTCAGTCAAACCCTACACATCCACACCCCATCGCTCCATCTGAGCTCTTGGCATTGGCTCCCCGAGGTGTGCAGCGAGCGAACACCCCATCTCCCCCTCAAATTATAACACAACGTCCACCTTGCGCTTTTGTGCAGAAGGAACGCTGCTCCAAGTAAGCCCTTTTCACAGCTCCCGCTGAAGCCGGAGAGGGAGGGAAAAACCTGGCTGTGGTCTGGTCTTTGGCACTGAACATTTCTGGGCTCTTGTCATGAAAGGTTAAGCTCCTCTGCCCCTTTGTGAAGGCTGCCATTCAAGCACCGGAGCTTTCTGGCGAGACACCCTCCTGATAGCGCTCTGTTAACACACTTGTTCACACATTCACACCCACGGCTTGAATCTGCGCTCGCATTAGCGCTACCACAACAAAGTATTTACTCAAAACTTGCACAAACGCACTTCACACGCTCTCTACTTTGGTACGACACACACACACACCTGCACCTGGACAGTGAATGAGGCAGTGGCAGGAAGCCAGGCTAGCAGCTCTGTGTAATTACTGCACATTCTGTTTCCCATCCACGCCATTTATCCACTCAGCTTAACCAGTCATTAACCTGGCCTTAATCACACCGTCCCACACCTCTCCATTTATTCATTCACACACGGCCCACACCCAACCGTCATGGCATTGTCTGGCCTGACGGATCGGGCCTGTCCCTCGGTCCCCCGGTTGGATTTTGTGTGAGAAGATCGTGTTTTTGAGTGCTTATCTGTCCGTTACAGGCTTTGTCGTCCTGTCAGAGAGATGGAAGGAAGGGTATTGGGTTAAAAAGACCCTGTCTTGTTTCCACCCAAGTGCCTTTTATGGGGTCGCAGGTGACTGTCATGATACATCAGCGATTATGTGCTTGGTTCCGCACAGGAAGTGGCAGGTTTCTGCCCTTCATGATAATATAATATATGTCTGTTAAGACCTCTAAAGCCCTCTTGCTCAACATGACATGAAGTCCTCTTGAGATCTCGGTCGTATTTGATCAACTGCTGTTTGTCTGGATATCAGCCGACTGTGTATGCGGTCAGGAGGTTATAATGTACAGTCCAGTGAGTGTTGAATGAAAGGTTTGAATGTGTTTCTATCCAGTATTGGGGAGTTGCTTACTATTAATTAGTGGCGTCACTAAATAACTTGTTTCAGTAGCATGACAGTTTGCCGCTTTTCCAGGAACAAGCTTGTTTTTACGTCAAGTTGCATGTGCAACTTTACAGCAGAGTGATGAGATAATCAGGTCCTTTTTTTTGGTAAGGTTTTTAAAGAAGGGGGCTTTTTCAAATGGGTACTTACCTATTAAAATGACTAGCTTGCCGATTGGGAAGCCACAATGGTACTGTCACATCATTGGACCTTCATTCTGTCATATGACCAACACACAAACTCACAGGAAGAGAGGCCTGGCAAGAACAGGAGGTTGATGTTTAGGTGTCTCTTTGCTCTCTAATAAAAAGGGGGTTTTCCAGCATTCAAGCCCTCAAGCTATATCAGCCCTTGAGTCATGGGTGGGAAACATGTCACAGCAATTACAGCACCATTAGGACATTTTCCCCCCTGTTTTAACAGCCCCAGTGTGAATAGAAATATTTTTCCACAGGTAAAAGGATTGTTTTTAATGAGGTATTAAGTGTCGCAGGTGCTTTTTGGTACTTACTTTTTTTGGTAAGTGTTTTTATTTATTTTTTTAAGCATTTTCTCTAACATCATTCAGCAGCCAGAGATGGTGGTGGTGGCTGTCATTGTGTTGGTATTTCTGTTTTAACTTGGTATTGGATTTGCTCACCTTAGCATGCAAAGAAAATACTTGAATTAAAGGTGTACTGTCATTTTTGTTTATTTCGCTGTCTGATACAACTGCCCAATTCAACTTCATACTAACATGAATGTCGTGAAAGCAGCATCATATAAAAGCAAAGAATTTCAGTTAACAATGTCACTGCAGAAATACCAGCTCTTATTTATTAATAATAATAATAGTCATCATAATTTTTTTTTATGTATCTCTTCTTCAATTCACAAAAGAATATACAATAAAGGCCCATTCACACCAAGAAGAATAACACTAATGATATCTATAGTAGTGTCAACATTATAAGCATATGCTGCAGTTTTTGGTATAATAAGAAATAAAGTATTAGAAAAACCCGGTCATGTGATCTCAGTGGCTGCCACCATGAGGGGACCCGCTCCTATGTAGAATAAAACAGCTTTTACTCGGCCACTGATCTGACTGATGTTTTGTCAAAAATATACATTTCTTTAGGTTCAAAATGTTTCACTTAGTCCACCTTTATGAAAATAACGTTTGAATGACTCAGTATAAATCATCAGCATGTTTTCTGGCCAAATTTGCTTTGCAACAAAAAAAACAAATGAAGACTCAGGATTAGGGCTGCACGATAAATCGCATGCGATATTTAATGCACATCTTGTCAGAAAGCCGGTTCTGTAATCAGCGGTAAATCTCCATCACCTGCGGGCTTTCACATTGAGCAGCATTAACTACACAGAGCCGTTGTTCACTGAGGAGCTGCGCAAAACCACATTCATATTCGCGCGATTTTTTGCGCAGCTCGTCAGTGAACAACGGCTCTGTGTAGTTAATGCTGCTCAATGTGAAGGCACGCAGGTGATGGAGATTTACCGCTGATTACAGAAACGGCTTTCTGACAAGATGTGCATTAAATATCGCATGCGATTTATCGTGCAGCCCTACTCAGGATGAATAAATCCATGCTAACTTTGAATCCATCACTCTCAACAGAAACCCGGTATGGATCTAGCAGATACCTACATCACCTTTGTACGACAGAATCAGGATATTCTGCGAGACCGTGTGAACGACGAGATGTACACTGAAAAAATCTTTGACGTAAGTTCCTGGCAGTCAAAGAACACACTATAAATGAGATTCAGTTTCGCCCCACTGCTTTCAGACACTAGCTACAGAAATGTTTCATAATGAGTATAAAGATCAATGCAAAGCCAGCAAAATTACTTCAAGCAAGTGTTATTCATGCCAATGTATGTGAATGAACATTCCTACATCGCATTCTATTCCTTTTTTTAATCGGTCTCGGTTCTTTTCCAACTGCATTCCCACCACATTTTCTCAGCTGTGGGTATTGTAAAGCCAAGGCCAATGGAGGTGAGAAGGGGTGGGTAAAGTTTTTGTAAGAAGAGGCAATGAGGCCTCACCAAGAGCACTCATCAGTCTACTGTGACCACTTCCAGTGCCTGAGCACTCACCCGGGGCTCCTGTTGACCTGTTTACTCACAAACAACGTTGAGAGAGAGCTAGAAGGTGCAAATGCATACATCTGGCTCCTTAATTTTGTTTAGAACACACTGCTTCCAATCCGCTTTCCGAGACAGCAGATCTATAGAACGGCACAAACACACGAGAGGATGTACACACAACCCTCCCGCCCCTAAAAATCCTGAGCAGATTGCCTTCGAAAAAAATGTTCTATTCCGAGCCAGATTGGAGAGAAGCAGTGTTTGATGTCTTCTCTTGATGTATTACACCTTTGCCGAGGCCGCCGATGGCGACAGGCAGGCGGGATAGAGGTGCCCTGCACACCAGCAGCCCCTAATGTGTGTCACACGCACACAGTCATGCGCCGAGAGAAGGGCCGCCTTGTGTCACCGCAGAAACTTCCTCATCAAGGAAGCCTGTGTGTGCGGTGCATCTCAAGTCTTTAGAATCTGTCTGTTTCAAAACATTTAATCTCTGGACAGCTAAAGGTTTGGATGTGAATATATTTGAGTGTTTCTTCTTAAGGACGAGCTGCTGTACCATTCAGTGTTGTTGCGAAGGCACTCAAGGAAAGAAGAAAATCAGTCTCCGCATGCCCTTGCAGGCTGCAGTCTGTTTGTCCAGGGCGTTAAATCACTGTGATTAGCGGAGCGATGAGGTTTGCACGGCGAGGGGCCGTGGCCCTCAGCCTGGTCACAGGTGCGGAGACTGCCCTCCCCTGCCTCCCTAATGAACCAGACAAGTGGACACTTAAGCGTGTGATTACCAACAGAGATTCGTCTGATATGAAGAAATGCGTTGCCATTCTTTCACCTCCAACAATTAGAGCACAGTCATCTGTTTCCCAACCAGCCTAAGTGCTTCAATCAAGTGGCGTCTTATCTTTCCGTTTTGCCCGCTTCTTGTTAACAGCAGGAGCGGACTTTGCTGATTATTTGTGTGCTGTTTGGATTCATTTACGCTCCAGTCACAAATTTGGCAGTGTTAAAGTAAAGCCTGACTATAAATTACATGGTAAGCTCAATGAAAACGGGTCTAAGTGATGTATTTCGCCAGTAAACATGATGCTGTGGTCTTATACGATGCGGTCTTGCTTGTGCGTGTGCATGAAATCAAATCTCAGTCTTTTTACGTTTTTTGATGACGTGAGATAATGATTTCCGAAATGAAATTACCAGACTGAACGCAAACACAAGCTGGTGTCAGAGGTTCTCGCGCAAAACCGATTCACTGTCTGAACGCTGCTGATTAAAGAACCGGCTTCTTTTATAGAAAAGACCGGTAATTATATAAGGTGTCCTCGTGTGAAGTAATATGTGATCTAAAGGTGTTTGGAGTGCAAGGTGACCCCTTTATATGCAGATTCAAGTGTTAGCCCTGTAATTAGTAGGTTCGGTATCTTTAATTTTGTTATTATGCGCAAACGCGACCTCAGATGATACTTGGGGCACGAGAAGATACTTGTTGTAAGTTCAGTAATGACAAATTAAGCAATGAATATTTAATACGCTGAATAGGTAATCAACGGTTTCTTGCAGGTTCTTTGCTAAAAAATGTTTTTATGTGAAGCTTGAGGTGTAAAAAAAATATTTTTGAGGACCGCAAAATTCAGAGCACGGATGTGAAATTTTCAAGGCACAATCGAAGAAGAAAAACACACATAAAGCGAACTTTTGACATGAACCAAAAGCAGCTTTTTCTTTCACGCCCCGTGTGGGTCACATCTTTTTATTTGCTTAAAGTACTGAGGGTTTTTTGCATCACATTTATATCCCCTTCAAGGTTGATCTCTCTCTTTCTCACATGCACAGCAATGGTACAACTCTTTGATGAAGGCGGTGTGTGCCTGGCTGACGGACAGACTCGACCAGCAGCTGCATGTTTACCAACTCAAAACTCTCATCAAGATTGTCAAGGTAAAAAAAAAGAATACAGCGTGAAGAAGTTTTTGTTCGAAACTCTGTTGATGCTAATTGACCATGACAAGAGTGTCAAGTTCAGCTTGGCTGCACAACGAATTCCATTACCATGAGAATGAGAGATTAATCGGTACACAAGTGCCGTTTCAGGCAAATCCTGATGTACGAGAAGTCAAAAAGTAAAATCTGTGTCCTTAAACTATTTCATTGTTCTCCATGCTTGTTTTTGCTCTTTATTTTTGTCATGCAGAAGTCGTACCGTGACTTCAGGCTGCAGGGTGTGTTGGACAGCACACTGAACAACAAGAGCTACGAGACGGTTTACAACCGGCTCACTATCGAGGAAGCCACGGCAGCTGTGTCGGCCTCGGACGGTCTGCAGGGTATTACCATGAGGGACAGCGATGAAGAGGAGGGTTAACGTCCCACCTACTGGACAGTCATAAACTTGATACGAAGAGGTCGGATTCCAGCTCTCCTGATTGGAGCTCACGCTTCATGCTCCCCAAACAGTGCTGCACTGCCCTCTTGTCTAAGCCAATGTCACCATGCTTGTATAAAACATATTCATTGGCCACTTACAGACAGCTAAAGTGTCTCTGTCGTTCTGTATTTGATGTGCAGTGATAACGGTGGCTCAACACAAGGCAAGCTCGAATAGCGGGACGCACTTGTAGGCACAAATTTACCCACAAAGAACCAGGCGATGATTTGTAAGTTTACCGCAGTGAAAACTAGAGCGTGAGGGAAGTAGCGTCTGCTTATATGCTGTTTTTTTTTTCTTGCATCAGCTTCAGATCCTCAGGCCAAAGCTCCAAATATGGTGGATGAAATGCTAGTTGTTCACTGTAGTAAAGTCGTGACACTGTTCCACTCAATAGCTATGAATTCACATTCCGATTCTTCTGTAGAAATAACCGTTGAGTGTGTAATGTATAGTATGCTGTCAATGTCCAACTATGTTTCAGATGAAAGAAAATGTCACTGGATTTTAACAAGAGCTGTATATTTCTATTGTCTTTGTGCACCTGAGATTGCCCAGGTGTCTTAAGTGTTACAATTAAAGTGTTTTTAATGTCACTTCTCTGGTCTTTTTCATGTTTTGCATGAAATTATATGACACACATGAAGGCTGAGTAGCCTATAAATGAAACATTTAATAATGTTTAATGCTTTTTAAGACATTTAAAAAAAAAAAAGATTTGTATAATTTTAATATTTACATTTTTTATACGTTTAAAAATATATTCTAGATTAGTCTGTAATTAATAACATTTTAGGTAAGTGGAAACAAAAACTTTAAATTAAATTTTAGTTTATTCAGCAAACAATAAGCAACACTATTAAAACATTTATTAATGCTTGAATGTGATCTCCTTACATATTCCACATTTTTATTTTATTTAGATATCGTTTCAGCCACTATTAAAATGTATGCCAATAGCTGGTCTCGGTATCAAACCCATTTAGTGTGCGGTTTTCTATATGTTCTTTTCAACATCGCTTTATCTTTATTGTGCATTATATTAAACAAATCATAAAGAAAGAAATTGAATTCTATTCATAGGAACCCATTACTAGAATAGCTTACTATACAATAGCGTTAACTCCAAAAATTCTAGACATCTACACTAAATAAGACTTGGGTCAACAATAATAGAGTTAAAATAATTTGTAAATTCTAGTTTTGCTAAATAAAACGTCAAATAAAATATAAAAAATCGACTGTTAAAGCTAAAACATGACACATTTACCTAGTGTAACGGTTTAACACTTGCTGTTTTTAAGTCTGGTATTAGAAGACGTTTTATTTAAACTGCATTTAAAATTATTTCAGCTTTAAATGTAGTGTTTGGTTTGGGGGGGGGTTACTGTGATCATTTCGATTCAGCCTTCTAGTCTGGAGACCTTGAAGAAATACTATATAATAGGCTACTATATATTATTATTATTTTCCAAATATGAAGTTAAAAATGTCAAGGCTTCAGTGTCAGAAATCGCGACTGTGAGGTCATTTCTGTCATCCAATCATACCGATTGTATTTCTTAGGCTACTGAAATGCACTTTTCACTAAATGCAGCGAAAAAAGACACTGAAAATTAAATGCATATCATCATTATTATTTACCAAGTCATATCAAATAACTAATAATTTGACTGTCAATAAAAATTAAACTCTCAAAATGAGCTAAACCGATTTTATCGACACATATAGCTTATATATTTCTCATATTCAGATTACCGCTTGATTGAGCGTATTTTTGTATTTAATACGGGCGCCGAAAAAACATGACATTCACGAAATACAAACGTAAAGCAAAAAAAACAAATATTAAGATGCATTTGTGCCGTGATATGATTACAGAGGATTTCTTTTCTCGTTTTGCCTTCGCCCAGTTGAAGAAATCTGAGGAGCAGCACATGACAACAGTGAGACGCCTGCTTATTATGTGAAAAAGCTTCAAATTGCAGGTTATTTGACACCCATCTGCTTCCAACTGAACAGCAGTCAAAATTAGCAACGCTCTAAAGTCGCCCTGAAAACACAAACATGATCATTTTAGCGCATTTCTCTTACTGCCGAGCGTCAATAACCACTATATAAAAAACGAGATTGTGTATATTTGAGAATAAATACTAATAAACATACAAATATTTTAAAGCCACTTATTTTCCATTTATATGTTACCTTTTAAACAGAATAATCCTTCACGAAAAATGTCTTCGCATCAAACGAGAGTCGAATGGATTTCACACCGAGCTGCCACTTCTCATCTCTGCTTGAGCTCGCGGTCTCTCTCTCTCTCTTCAAGTGTCTTTGACGTGCGCGCGTGGTGAGCCCTGAGTTGCGCTATTGACAAAACACTCTTTATTGAGCAATCCGGGGCGGACATAAGTGCTGATTGTCCGCAATTGACAAGCAGCGGAGCAGCCAGGGGGCCTTTGCGCTTGATGATGTCTTTTCTTGCGGGTCACTGAGAGGAATCAAACTTATCTACAAAAGGAGGACACGGGTACAGGTGTTGCGCTCAAGTCATGGACAGCGCGCTGTACCACTCAGCGGGAATATTCGGCGCCCCTTCGGCTTCGACGGGAGGAAGCATGATCGCGAGCTCCAAACCTCTCGCTTTTTCGATCGAAAGGATTATGGCCAGGACGCCCGAACCAAAGTCGATACCGTTCCCGAGCTTGTTCCACGCTCCCGTGGGGAAAGCGGAACCCAAGCAGTCTCCCGCGCCGCTGCACTGCATGATCCCCCTCATGCCGCTCGCCTGCGAGCCGCCGCATAAACTTCACGTCAATGGATTAGACCACCCTGACGCTGTTTCCTACAACGCGAATGAGCTGCTAAGCATCGGGTTGAATTACAGGAACGAGCAGCAAGACGCGACCCCGGCCATCGGACAGTACAAACTCTTCCGGCCGCGCGTGGTCAACCAGTCGTCGTTCCACGCCATGGGCGCCGCCGTCTGTTACCTGAACTGCGGGGAAAGCGCCTGTCCGCCTCACGCGGGTCTGGTGAACCTGCACCCCATGGCGTCGTATCTCCTCAACGCGCCGCTGCACGCGCGCCAGAAGAGCCTGTTTTCCTCGGAGAAGTGCAAACCGGGCGCCGCTGCGGACAGGTGTCCCCCTCCCGGCGTGTCTTTTAAGGAGCTTTCTCACTCTCACCTGCACCATTACATGAAGGAGAGCGCGCACATCTTGTCGGAGAAGTTGTTCAAGAACTCCGCGGCCAAATTAAACAGCGGCTCTCCTCAAACCAAACCAAAGGTGTTCACCTGTGAAGTCTGTGGCAAGGTGAGACAAGCGAGATCGATCTTCTGTTTGAGCACAGATTGCATCCTCTTTTTTTAACACGATTTGCAATTTTCAGGTGTTCAACGCGCACTATAATTTAACGCGTCACATGCCGGTTCACACGGGCGCCAGACCGTTCGTCTGCAAAGTGTGCGGCAAAGGATTCAGACAAGCGAGCACTCTGTGTCGCCATAAAATAATCCACACTCAGGTAATCATGCGCATGATTTTACAAATAACTATTTAAATCATATAACTGCTGCCGGTGTATCTCAAATCTATTTATTAACCTACACTTGAAACAATTTTCATTTGCTGGTAAATTTCACAATTATCCTACAAAGAAGCATTGAATTAAATGTGAAATTTCGAAGTAGAAAAAAAATGAAATGGCATTTTCTTGAAAAACAGCCTACTCTAGTAGCTGTTTTATTTACATCTTTGAAAAATCAGTGTACTACTAATTTGCCATTTCTGTTATATTTTATGGGTAAATAGTCCTATATGTAATCAATTGTTTTTTTTTGTTTAAATAAAAAGAACATTATAATTCAGAATTTGTCAATCTCTGTATTATGCAATTTTCAAGTAAAAAAAACTTAGAATCAAATCATGGAATAAAAGGGGGCATTTTATATTTTCTCTCTCTCTCTCTCTCTATTAGAAGATTTATTTCTTAAGACGTTTTTGGATTTTTTAAATTTTTTTAATGAGATAATGGTTTAAGTTCAAAATAATCTGTTGGCTAAATGTCAAAATAATGATATAATAACGGAAAAATTAGCAACCTCTATTAATAATAATAATTATTATTATTATTAAGAATAATAATACAAATAATTATCAACAACAATAAAAAAAAAAATAATAATGAAATATAATTTCGGACTCATTTCCGTTTATCAGCGTATTGTAGTTGTAATGAACCAGTTTATCACAATATCATAGAAATATCTCGTAAAAGTAAAATAGCCTATTTTTCAGCCTTTAGCTTTATTGTGTGCCATAACGTTTCTTCTCCATTTGTTTGCAGGAAAAACCGCATAAATGCAACCAATGTGGCAAAGCTTTCAACCGAAGTTCAACTCTCAACACTCACACACGAATTCACGCGGGATACAAACCCTTCATTTGTGAATTCTGCGGCAAAGGATTTCATCAGAAAGGTAGCTGTTCTAAAGGGCTAATTTACAAAACCTGCAATTTAGATACACAGAGCGATAGATAGGCCTAGATATAGAAAATAATATTGTTTTGTGGAATGTTTTTTGGGATTGGATTCTCACATTTAGTGTTTTGTTTTCAAGGAAACTACAAGAACCACAAACTGACCCACAGCGGAGAAAAACAGTTCAAGTGCAATATCTGCAACAAAGCCTTCCACCAGGTGTACAACCTCACATTTCACATGCACACGCACAACGACAAGAAGCCTTTCACCTGTCCGACATGCGGCAAGGGTTTCTGCAGGAACTTTGATCTTAAGAAACACATTAGGAAACTGCACGACATTTCCCCAGGACCCCGCTCACCATCGACCCCCACTGCGAACCTGCAGTGAAACTCCTCTGCGTCCCGGGGGAAAATGCTCCGAGAAAAAAGAATCTAATCGCGCATGCAACGTTTTATTTTTTTTATGTATTTTGATTATTATTTGTATCATTTTGAGCGACCGTCATCTTTGTTGAAGCTCGTCTGTGAATGGTAGATTATTACATGATTCTTTTTACTCTCAGGGTAACGACAGTCTTATTTATTTGAAACTACTGTTGTCATTAACTTAAAGAGAGTAATCGAAACCCGTATATGGAACATTAATTCTCGTGACCGCTGTGTATTTTAAACCCCATTTTATATGTTTATTATTTATACAGTTCTTTGTATTAGCTATACTGTTTGCCAACTGTAAACGTTTTGTTAAATCAATGTGAATATATATGCAAGGTTTGTTGTAAATTTCCAATGGCATCTGATCTGTCAAAAAGATTATAAAGCATATGATGGGGGGAGGAATCAAAATAAATAAAACATATCTTATGCTATATATATATATATTTCTCTCTGAATACGCATGTAAGACGCGTGTTATAAAGAAGACTCTTGGAAATAATAGATCATTTCTGAAAGATCGATAAATATGCAAAGGGAGAGTTTCAGCGTCCTTTCTTGTCAAGCAATATCCATTAAGGTCTATGCAATGACGGATATCCCATATTTCAGTTTAACTAAATAAAAAATGCCATAATCAGTAGTATCATAATTCTGGTACTCTTTACTGGCACTAACTGAATTGCAGCAATCTGTATCTGTAGAGACTGCGCACATTATGAAGAGAAAATGCCCCCTCTAGTGGACGAAACTAAAAAGGGAAATATTCTCTAAAATATATATAGTATACAACCGGTAAATTTAAATTTACTGTATGGGAAAGATGCAATTGCAATAATAATGGTACTAAACAGGTGCTGAGACTATTCCGCCAAAACCATGCCAAAGCTCAGGGGCAGCTGGTCAGATTTAAAAAGGTTGCTTGTACATTTATTTTATATTTCACGTATTAATGTTTAAAAAAAGAGCTTGTATTAGTGAGGATTTATTGCAGTATAGATGACAATGATTTGGTTTAAATCTTTTAATAAATAGATCTCGAGGCGTGGGAATGGAGTGGGGCCATAAACTACTTCAGCACCACAAGACTGAACAGCTCCCAATATTATATTATCTAAATATTCTCTAAATGCTAAAATATCCCTATTATGTCTGATGTGAGCGACTTGCAAGACAGCACGGTACACTCTCGGGAAAAAAAGGTACGAAAGTTGTCACTGGGGCGGTACCTTTTCAAAAAGCACACCTTTGTACCTAAAGAGTCCATATTGGTACATATTAGCTAAAGTACCTAAAGTGTATTTTAGCACCTAAAAAGTGTACCTTTTGAAAAGGCACCGCCCCAGTGATAGCTCTTGTACCTTTTTTTCTGAGAGTGTATTGATACTCATCTTTGTATTCTTCTTATCCAATTTTCTGCAAAAATGAACACATCCAAATTAAATTCAAACTTTTTGTACATTTTTGTAAAACTTCAGTTTCTATTATTATTATTATTATGGGGTTTTATACTGCAAGACAACTTAAGGAAGGCTTAAGAAGAATGATTTAAAAAATGTCTTGCATTTATTTGCGTACTGAATTTTGATTAGTCTTTCTGACCTATAATCTATTTCTATTTCATACATCTACACTCGGTGCAGTGGTGTAATGTAACGAAGTAATAATACTTCGATACAGTACTTAAGTATTTTTTGGGAGTATCTGTACTTTACTTGAGTTTTTATATTTCAGTCAACTTTTACTTGTACTCCACTACATTTCCTAATTAAAATGTATACTTTTACTCCGATACATTGTAATTGTTACTTTCTACAAAATAGTCAGAAGTCAGAAGAATACGGACTGCAGGAAAGCAGGTTTGACGAATCAGTGGTCTGCCGTCTGTAGATAATTCATTTCAATCCCACTCAAGTCGAGTCTGGGGTGTGCGATACAGCATTATCTGCGATATATGGTAAGTGTTGTAATGATGTGCGCACAGATCACACACAGAGTGCACGCACGTTGATTTATTATTACAATTCTAAATTCCAGGCATTCTCAATTGTAGACGACAAAAATGCTTCTGTATGCTTTTTTTATGTATATAATTTAATATAGTTAACTTAATCTATATCACACAAAGAGTACCGT
This sequence comes from Sinocyclocheilus anshuiensis, assembly GCF_001515605.1. Taxonomy (NCBI): domain Eukaryota; kingdom Metazoa; phylum Chordata; class Actinopteri; order Cypriniformes; family Cyprinidae; genus Sinocyclocheilus; species Sinocyclocheilus anshuiensis. The sequence goes on from NW_015536544.1 coordinate 1,198,364, forward strand.
TTTTCTGCAGATATCAGCATGAACACATTTAATAATCATTTTATACAAGTTCAGTAAAGCAATAAGTGACTTACATTTTAGACATAATATTGCTTGTTTTTGCTCAATTTTGTCAACGAAAATAGTTCCAAACAAATATCGGCACTGTTTTGCGTCACGGTGTTTACTTATTGAATGAATCAGCTTTTTGAACGAATCGGTTGAATAAATGATTCAGTGATTCACTCATTAACACAGTCATTCCCTGTGTCTCAATGTTCATACTATCCATCCTAAATAGTACGCTATGTGAGATTAGAATAAGTGTGTCCCAAAGCATAGTATGTTGAAAGGAGTATGCCAAAAATCCCCGGATGGTCTATTTCAGGTCGATTTTTGAAGTGTGGATCGTGCACATTCTAATGGCTAAAATTGCCCACAATCCATTGCGCTTTGGCGAAGGATTCTGTCCAGAACTTCAAACACGAATAAAACGCGTTAGAAAAACTACAAATGTGGCGGATGCGCGCGATCGACGGTTAGGTAGAGAGGTTTACAGAAAGGGGTTTGAGTTACGAATAATCAACATTTAACCTGGTAAACAAATATTTATTTATTGTTATCCGTGTTATATTTCATCTGCAACAGCAATGGGAACTTTTATAAACATCCATTTGGTCGTTAACTTTTAAATGCATCATTATGCAGAACATATGAGCAGAGTTCTCCGACTGGCAGATCAGCGAGCTACTTCTTTTCTCTCCAGTAGGGTTGGAAGTAAATGAAATGTGGAGGATGTTAACTGTGACAAGATGATTGATAGGCCAGTTTACAGTGACAGGGTGCGTGTAACAGGTGCGACAGAGCGGTCCTTTAAAGACGCAATTGTGTGACCTGATAGTGTGTCCCAAAGCTTGCCTACACTTCTACTACACACTCAAAAGTGTGTACTTTTTCTTCACCAAAAGAGTACATACTTTAAGGGCGTAGTATAAGTAGGCACATTGAGACGCAGCAAAATCATAAACTGTAAATACATCTAAATGCTATTTCAGATGCAGATTCTGGAAATGTTTTCTTATGTTGGAATGAAAGACACTATAAGGATGAAGTGCTTCTTATTCTTACCCAAAAATACAAAATGGAAGAAAGAGTTAAAACCGAACACAATCTTGCTACTCAAGCTGTGTATGACCATTTTTATATATATTTATCTGCTTCTTTTCCATTTTGCATTTACTTGTACTTTTACTTTCAATACTTAAGTACGTTTCAGATTAAAAAAATACTTGTCGTACTTAAGTACAATAAATATCACATACTTTTACTCAAGTAGTATTCTAAACGGTGACTTCAACTTCTACTAAAGTAATTTTCTGGTAAGATATCTGTACTTTTACTTGAGTATGGCTTTCAGATACTTTATACACCACTGATGGTTAGAGTCTCTGACTTGTAACCCGAAGGTTGTGGGTACGATTTCCATGTAGTGTGGAAAAACACTTAATGGCTCTGGTAGAATTGATGATAAATAACTGCTTATTTATATATATAATAATATTTCTGTCATGACAACTCTCGGAGGGATTGGCATGGTAATGTACATGACAATGTTAATGTATTTGGTCTTGGCGACTCAAGCTGTGTATGACCATTTTTATATATATTTATCTGCTTCTTTTCCATTTTGCATTTACTTGTACTTTTACTTTCAATACTTAAGTACGTTTCAGATTAAAAAAATACTTGTCGTACTTAAGTACAATAAATATCACATACTTTTACTCAAGTAGTATTCTAAACGGTGACTTCAACTTCTACTAAAGTAATTTTCTGGTAAGATATCTGTACTTTTACTTGAGTATGGCTTTCAGGTACTTTATACACCACTGGCTCGGTGTCGTGTTATATGTTGATTATTGTTCTCACGAGCGTTCAAAACGACTGTAATAATTGGGTTTAACAATACAAAGGGGAAAACTGATTTGTTGGTCTTTGCTCCCTGGCCAAGCTGGTCTCTGATCGGCAAGATGATCTCCTAGCCTGGCCAGTTTAAAATGGCCAAACCCCCTGTAAAACCAGCAAGCCAGACCAGGTTGGTAGGCCAGTTAAAACAATGGTGTTTTTCAGCCAGGAGTATTGAGACGCATCTTATTTGCTTCAGGAACTTCAAATCTAGTTAACATAGCGGGGAATCTTTTATGAAGTTGAAGAAAGAAAAAAACAAACAAAACTGAAAGCGCATATTTTAGCTCATCTGTCCTTGCGACCACAGTATTTATAGCAGCAGCAGGCCAGGCAGCGAAAGAAAGAAAGGGGAGGGGTCTGTGTGTTCTCACGCTACACTCCTCGGTCATCAAGCTGCGACGCGACGTCAAGGGCACGCGAGGAGGCAGATCCTCGTTTTGAGTCGGGATTGGTGGGAGTTAATCCAGGGCTCAGATTACTTCACTGAAGCGGAGACGCATTCCAGGCAGAAACAAATGTCTGTGCTGTAATCTATACCGCATGGATAGGTTTAGTTAGCGCCACATTATTAGCCTGAAGTCTCGAAAAAAGTCAATCCCGTACCTTTATTCTTCCGCCATTCACGTTTACGCGACACAGTCGCTCATAAAAGCTGCGGCGACAGTTTATATATAAACCTCTTGTGCATTTCACACCACGTTAATGTGATTATTCAACCGGTGCCACGTTATAGGTGCTAGGAAACTGCTTAAATCTGAAGGTACAGGTAGGTGATGACATGTATCAGATGAACTCAACATGCAGTCTGACACTTGTTGCTTATAAACAGCAGGATGTCAACCAAATGTCTGTGGGGGTTTTTTTCTCAGTGGTTTTCTATGTTGGTTTCAAACTAAACAGTGAAAGGACTTTTTAACTGAAAGGTTAAGGGTATTTTTCATAAAGGTCAGGTTGGGGTAAATGGTCACTTGAGGTTTATATGTTTGAGTTTCATTAAGTCGTTTTATGTTATTTTAAAAAGCCTGCTAATTTATTTTAAATAACTATTTTTTAGTAACCTATTTTAAATGCATTTATTTAGGATATATTCGAAAATAGTATTCTTCTTAAAGCAAGTTCCCGTTGTGACAGCTTAGTGTGACAACATGCCCCACTGGCTAATAACAGTGGATATGTTCAGTAGCTGCTTTTTATTGATTGATTTATTGATTCATTGACGTACAGTTCAGTGTGTGACTCTAAAAAGTTCAGACTTTAAAAAATAACCTCACTCTGAGAAATATTCACTCAAGTAAAAAGTGTGACAACTAGCCCCGGTTTATGTACATGCATGTGTTACTGTCATTTTTTCCTAAAGAATGCAAACCTCATTCCAGGTGCTGTCAGTTTACTGCTGGTTTCGTGTGATCGTATGACATGCTACTCTTTGTACAGCATGTACAGAAATGGAGCGTTAGATGTTGCTAGTTTAATATAATTAAACAGCTGGAAGAGTCAGGATTAAGAGTGGAATTATTACTGAACTGTATTTATTTAATAATTGTTATAATTAAAATATATTTGAATAATGTTATGTCAGATATTAAGATGTTAAGTCTGTTTTATTTGTTTATTTATTTATTTTCAGTTTATACTTATTTTAAGCAATTTGAAAAGTGGTATGAAAGTAAAACTGACTTGACTTGGTTCAAATGCAGTCCTCTCCTTTGCAAACCATAGACTGGGTTTCTGGGGTCACTTTTATGTTTGTACCTCTATCACTCTCAGCATTCCTCAAGTGTGATTTTCAGATGTGTGTAGTTGTTGTAACCTGTGTGTTTTGGAAACTGGTCCAGACATGCTGCGTCTCGTGAGGAGCCAGGGCCGAGGGTTTAGGGGCTGTATGTGCTGTCAGCGGAGGTTTCAGCATCACCAGCAGAATCACAAGAACGTCATAGCCATCCGCCGCGAGGATGTCAATGTGTGGGAGAGACGCGCACCTCTGGCTCCACGACACGTCAGGGAGATCACAGCAGCTGGACACAAGGTGCTCGTGCAGCCCTCCAACAGACGGGCCATCCACGAAAGTGTGAGTCACTTTCTGTATATGGAGAAGCTGGCATTCTTTCACGGGTCATTTTTTTATTGTATATTTTTATTTATTTGTGGGATGCATTAAATTGATCAAAAGTGACAGTAAGGACATTTACAGTTCTACTTCAAATAAATGCTGTTCTTTTGAACTTTCTATTCAAGAATCCTAAAAAATGTTTCCGTTTCCACAAAAAAAAATAAAAAATTAAGCAGCACAACTATTTTCAATGTTGATAATAATAAGAAATGTTTCTTGAGCAACAAATCAGCATAATAGAATCAATTATTTCTGAAGGATTATGTGACACTGAAAACTGGAGTAATGATGCTGAAAATTCAGCTTTGCATCACAGGAATAAATTACAATTAGAACGTCATAGCCATCCGCCGCGAGGATGTCAATGTGTGGGAGAGACGCGCACCTCTGGCTCCACGACACGTCAGGGAGATCACAGCAGCTGGACACAAGGTGCTCGTGCAGCCCTCCAACAGACGGGCCATCCACGAAAGTGTGAGTCACTTTCTGTATATGGAGAAGCTGGCATTCTTTCACGGGTCATTTTTTTATTGTATATTTTTATTTATTTGTGGGATGCATTAAATTGATCAAAAGTGACAGTAAGGACATTTACAGTTCTACTTCAAATAAATGCTGTTCTTTTGAACTTTCTATTCAAGAATCCTAAAAAATGTTTCCGTTTCCACAAAAAAAAATAAAAAATTAAGCAGCACAACTATTTTCAATGTTGATAATAATAAGAAATGTTTCTTGAGCAACAAATCAGCATAATAGAATCAATGATTTCTGAAGGATTATGTGACACTGAAAACTGGAGTAATGATGCTGAAAATTCAGCTTTGCATCACAGGAATAAATTACAATTTCAGTTACATTCAAATAGCAGACAACTATTTTAAATTAAATACAGTGTTTTTTTTTATCAAATAAATGCAGCCTTGGTGAGCATAAGAGACTTTTTTTTTTTTAAAACATAAAAAAAAATTGTTAATGACCCAAAGTTTAATATATTTATAATACAGATCTTTAATTGATATATATTTTATTTTTAAATATATCTTTTAGTTCTTCATTGTTGTTGTGAATATATAAATCATATTTTATTTTTCATTATCAGTGTCACATTTTATCAAATAAACGCATTGATAGTGTTGCTTATTTAATAAACTAAATCATGAAATTAAATAATGGATAAATAAATAAAAATGGTAAATTAAAATGTAATCAGTAATCAAAGGAAGTTGTAACTGTCTCCATTCTGCTTTAATCAATTTCTATTTTTGTTCCCCCACATTTGGTGCTCTTAATGTGTCCTTTTCCCTCTTGATATTTCTGGTATTTGCATGAATGAAAATCTTATCCGATTGAGTAGAATCAAGACTGTTTCTGTTTTCAGTACTATGAAAAAGCAGGGGCTGTTATCCAGGAGGACATCTCAGAGGCGTCTCTCATCATCGGTGTGAAAAGGCCCCCGGAGGAAAAGGTGTACCCCCACAAGACCTATGCCTTCTTCTCTCACACGATTAAAGCACAAGAGGCAAACATGGGGCTCCTAGATGACCTTCTTAAAAAGGTGAAAGTCTCTTTATAGAACGAAAACGATCAAGGAGAATGTTTAAACAGAAATCCGACTGCAATACTCTCTCTTGCTTCATATGAATTTGGAAATATTTATTCAGGACAAGCAGCTTTCACAAGATACTCATGTGTCATCATCTCCCTCCCTTTTTAGAAAATTCGACTCATTGATTATGAAAAAATGGTGGACGCCAATGGCTACAGAATTGTAGCGTTTGGGCAGTGGGCTGGTGTTGCTGGTATGGGACCTTTTCGATGGTGTCACACAATGTACAATATCATCTGAGTTAAAAGGATAGTTCATCCAAAATTAAAAATTCTGAGATCATTTACTCACCCTCATGTAGTTCCAAACTTGTATGAAAACAAAATGAAACTTACAAAAACATTTAAAGGGGTGGTTCACTGGTTTTTTTCTAGGCTTGATTGTGTTTATGGGGTGCAGCCTCACATGTGTTAAAGGGGTCATATGATGCAATTTAAATTTTTCCTTTCTCTTTGGAGTGTTACAAGCTCTTGGTGCATAAAGAAGATCTGTAAAGTTGCAAAGACTAAAGTCTCAAATCCAAAGAGATATTCTTTATAAAAGTTAAGTCAACCACGCCTACCTAAAACGGCTCGTTCTAACACGCCCCCACATGTCTACGTCAAGATGTGGGAAGATTTGCATAACGCCGCCCAAATGTTCACGCAAAGAAAGAAGGCGTAACTTTTATTCTCACTGTAGTATTGTTGTTGCCGCCACCGCCATGTCGTGAAGGCGCTGTGTGTTTCGTTGTGAAAGCGAAACTACTTTGTTTGGTCTTCCAAAAGAGGACGATATCCGCTTTGTCATGCCTGGAGCTGATCCGTGCTGGTCACTGAGGAAATACAACA
>NW_015536544.1:1206251-1206620 GCF_001515605.1 Sinocyclocheilus anshuiensis
CTCGTTTATAATGGGTTTTAATGTTTTTGTCTCGTCGCTCCGGGACACGCCATCACAGGCCCTGTGCCAAATGGCACCCTAAACCCTCGCGGTCTTCCCCTTGAGTCCTCACTTTCGTGACGTAATGCCGCTTTGACTGTCGGGTAGAAGTCTGCTGCGGAGCTCGTACCAGTGCGGGCTCGGCAGAAGTGCGGATCGAGGGCATATAATGGCCGCAAAGGGGGCGCTCGCGAGCACCCATCTGAATGCTAAAATGACAAATGGTACACCCTACGGTCTCATGGACTTAACGGACACGCGCATGTGGCGGCCATTGTAAGTCCGTAAGACCGCAAGTGCACATGAAGTGTTCCATTTGGGACAGGGCCA
>NW_015536544.1:1206945-1208039 GCF_001515605.1 Sinocyclocheilus anshuiensis
GAGAGAGAGAGAGAGAGAGAGAGAGAGAGAGAGATGCAGAGTGTGTGCAGAGCAGGGGGACATGAGGAACAGGATTGAGAACCGCTGCTTTAGAACATTGATTTTGAATCTCGTGAATGCATTAGAATAGTTAGAAGACAGAATCACGATTCATTTATGAATAGATTTTTACGTGCACCCCTAGTTTTCTCTTCCTCTTTTCTAAAGCAGCACAGCATGGCCTCGCCCCCTTTGCTCCCTTTTCCTGAGGGCGGGGTTAATCTGGGTTTGTGATGTCACGAACCCGGGAAGTAGCTCGTTGTAGTCCCTACCAGTCGTTTTTGTAGGCATTAAAACTTTGCAGATATTGTTTATGCTCAAACAGCAACATTACACACTAACTAACATTAAAAAAGTGAAATCGCAATGAACCACCCCTTTAAAACATAAAAAAAATCTTAGCAACTCCAAACTCCAAACTGGTAGTGCATGTCTTTAAATAGTTCCCCTGCTGTAAGTTTAACATGTTGTCTGTATTTTGTATTTTTTTGATTAACATTTTACACGGTCTGGGTCTGCGTTTCCTTGCCCTTGGACACCACACCCCATTTATGGTATTTGTTTTTGAATTGCTCAACTAATATAATGTCTACTTTTGAATTGCCGCTTACACTATTATACGTGGTACTCAGTTATTGGTTCTTTATTATTTAGTAAATTATTTGGTGCATTTTCAGGATTTTTGATTTAGATTTAGAACTGCAATTTTTAGGTTTATGTTTTCATATTTGTCATTTGACAGCACATTGGTATGGCGCACAACTACAGAAATGTCAGCCAGGCCATCCAGGCAGTGAGGGATTGTGGGTATGAAATATCCTTAGGTCTGATGCCCAAGTCTATTGGACCTCTCACATTTGTGTTCACTGGCACCGGCAATGTGTCCAAGGTAAGTGTGCACTTATTGTTGTGTAAATTGGTTTATGAGATGCTCTAAGTGCCTCAAACATGTCAGTGTAGCGCATGTTTACATTGAAAAACAGAGAAGTAGGAGAAGGAATGCTTGGTGTTATAAAAATGAAAATGCTTCTTCTCCAGGGCGCCCAAGACATTTT
>NW_015536544.1:1210417-1218909 GCF_001515605.1 Sinocyclocheilus anshuiensis
AAACCTTAAACTGCATAAACACATTTCATTACACCAAATAATGTTATTTTTTAGCAACGTCATATGACTCCTTTAATACAGTACGGCAACCGCACGCGCGTCCATGTATAACGCTTCTCATAGCTATGTGAAAATAAGTGTATAAATGGAACAATTTATTGTTGGAGCTGAGCTGGTGATCTGAATCAGAGATTGAGAGAGAGAGAGAGAGAGAGAGATGCAGCAGAGTGTGTGCAGAGCAGGGGGACATGAGGAACAGGATTGAGAACCGCTGCTTTAGAACATTGATTTTGAATCTCGTGAATGCATTAGAATAGTTAGAAGACAGAATCACGATTCATTTATGAATAGATTTTTACGTGCACCCCTAGTTTTCTCTTCCTCTTTTCTAAAGCAGTGCAGCATGGCCTCGCCCCCTTTGTTGCATGTTCCTGGGGGCGGGGTTTGTCTGGGTTTGTGATGTCACAAACCCGGGAAGTAACTCGTTGTAGTCCCTACCAGCCGTTTTTATAGGCATTAAACTGCCAGAATTTTAAAAGACGATATCTGCGTTTGCATTGAACTTTCAGTGCCGCAACTTTGAAGATATTGTTTATGCTCAAACAGCAACATTACACACTAACTAACATTAAAAAAGTGAAATCGCAATGAACCACCCCTTTAAAACATAAAAAAAATCTTAGCAACTCCAAACTTTTGAATGGTAGTGCATGTCTTTAAATAGTTCCCCTGCTGTAAGTTTAACATGTTGTCTGTATTTTTTACAGGAATGATTAACATTTTACACGGTCTGGGTCTGCGTTTCCTTGCCCTTGGACACCACACCCCATTTATGGTATTCGTTTTTAAATTGCACTACTTTTGAATTGCCACTTACAATATTATGTGGTACTCAGTTATTAGTTCTTCATTATTTAGTAAATTATTTATTGCATTTTCCAGATTTTAAACAATATTTAGGTATCTGTTTTCATATTTGTCACTTGACAGCACATTGGTATGGCGCACAACTACAGAAACGTCAGCCAGGCCGTCCAAGCGGTGAGGGATTGTGGGTATGAAATATCCTTAGGTCTGATGCCCAAGTCCATTGGTCCTCTCACATTTGTGTTCACTGGCACCGGCAATGTGTCCAAGGTAAGTGTGCACTTATTGTTGTGTAAATTGGTTTATGAGATGCTCTAAGTGCCTCAAACATGTCAGTGTAGCGCATGTTTACATTGAAAAACAGAGAAGTAGGAGAAGGAATGCTTGGTGTTATAAAAATGAAAATGCTTCTTCTCCAGGGCGCCCAAGACATTTTCAACGAGCTCCCCTGTGAGTATGTGGAGCCTCACGAATTGAAAGAAGTGTCAGAGAGTGGAGGTATTTCTTGTATTTCCTGTTTTTTATGGTTACACATAAGGTGTTTGCAGTAATTAGCATTTTGTTGTGCATGCAAATTGACTAATCTGCTTTGCAGACATGACCAAAGTGTACGGCACAGTGATCAGCAGACACCACCACCTGATAAGAAAGAGCGACAGACTCTACGACCCCCTGGAGTACGAAATCCATCCTGAGCTTTACACGTCTCACTTCAGGGAGACCGTAAGTAAATATACCAGGCAGCTGATTGGTTCGCCCTCTGTCTACGACTTAAAGGAATAGTTCACCCAAAAATGTAAATTTGTTGAAAATGTAACCACCCTTAGGCCAGCCAGGATGCAGATGAGTTTGTTTCTTCACTGGAACAGATTTGAAGAAATGTAGCATTACATCACTTGCTCTTCAATGGATCCTCTGCAGTGAATGGGTGCCGTCAGAATGAGAGTCCAAACAGATGATAAAAACATAACAATAATCCACATGACTCCAGTCCATCAATTAACATCTTGTGAATTGAAAAACTGCATGTTTGTAAGAAACAAATCAATTATTAAGATGTTTTTAATTTTAAATGTTGTTTCTAGCTAAAAGACAAGTCTTCTGTCTGATATTGCTTTCACCAGTGAAAATGTCATCTCATCTGCATCAGGAGAAAAATATACACAGATCAAGTACTGTTTACAAGCGAAAAGAGTCTAAAACAGTTCTAAACAAATGTCAGTAGATTTTGTTGTGAGCGACAACAGAGGATGGACTTTATAATTGGAGGAAGTGTTGTTATGGATTATGGACTGGTAATTCAGCGAGAATTGATGGTTTAAACTTAAAATGCCTTAATGACGAATTTGTTTCTTACAAACATGCAGCTTTACACTTCATCATGTTAGTTGATGGACTTGAGTTGTGTGGATTATTGTGATGCTTTTATCAGCTGTTTGAACTCTCATTCTGACGGCTCCCATTCACTGCAGAAGAGGTGAACAAGTGAGGCAATGCTAAATTTCTTCAAATCTGTTAAAATGAAAAAAGAAAAAAAAATCATCTACATCTTGGCTGGCATGAGAGTGAGTACATTTTCAACAAATCTACATTTCTGGGTGAACTATAACTTTAAGGTGTGATCGCATTTACCTCCATCGCAGGCAAAATCCAGTCATTTCATCGGAAATCCACATGATCTGGAATTTTTCCGTGCAGATTTCGCAATGGGTTCAAGTGTAGTTCATTGCAAAAATATTGACAATACATAATGGACCTTTTTGCCCACAAAGTTTCACCAAAATTTCTCTAATGTGACTGCACCATTATTGACTGCATTGTCTGAAAAGCAGAAGTGACTGAAATGCATTATTGTGTTTGCGCAGGTGGCCCCATACACAACCTGCCTGATAAATGGCATATACTGGGACCCTCACACACCCAGACTGTTGCGGCGACTGGATGCCCAACGACTGATTAGACCCGTTATGTCTGCATCATCATCACCTGATCTCGGCTGCCCTGCACTTCCCTACAAGTGAGCTTCTACTGTTATTGTTGGTCTCCAAAACGACAAAAAACACCATATAGTATCATAATAGCCGTTCCTTATAAAGTCATACGATTTGGGTGAGAAACCGACTTGTCTGATCCTCTTGGAATTTCAGGTTCTTGGCCATCTGCGACATCTCTGCTGACACAGGCGGCTCCATTGAGTTCATGACTGAGTGCACCACTATTGAGAAGCCCTTCTGCATGTATGATGCCAACCAGCATATTGACAATGACAGGTGTGGCACTACTTCCTCCAAACTGTACCAGATTAGGGTTCTTCAGTTTGAAACGATAGCAAAACCATTTTTTGTGCTAAATAGAACACTTTTTATGAGGGTCCATTAAGAACCATGCTTTGGCAGTGCTATATACAACCTTCATGGTGTTATAATAAATGATAGTTTATTCATTATTATTAATATAATATTGTTTATTATTTATTAATTTTATATTATGTTTTTTTTCTCCTCTATGTCCCTGGTCTTATAATACTGGTCTTGCAAAGCTGTCAGCAAGTTGTGCCAGTTAGGTACTTCTATTTTTAATGGAGAAAAGGAGAAAAGTATCCTCAAATAAATAGAGCTGGTCACACTTACATGCTCTGTTCAAATTCAAAACAAAAAAAGGACATAATCGTTAGAAAACCAGGAACAATTTGAGCGTTTTAACTTCTAAACCAAACTTACCATTTTTAAAGTTCAAATTTGTAGAAGAATATCACATACCTGTTGAGGATGTGTAGACAGCCTGTGTAGTTATGTGGTTGAGCTCTAGAAAATCAATAATGAGGTGGGATTAAAAAGGATTTTAACCGTTATAGATTTAAAAACAAAAAGGCAGAAATAAAGAACCCTATTCTCTAACACAAAGAACCATTTCAGCATTAAGGAACCAATCCCCCATCAACAGAAACCACTTAGCAGTGCAAGTCAACTCAAAACACCATAGCATTTCCCTGCCAACACTCTAGCATCATCTCACATGTGCATTATCAAATCTAGTTTTTAAACATCCTCTGGTTTTTCTGTGCAGTGTGGAAGGTAATGGTATTCTCATGTGCTCCATCGATAACCTGCCTGCCCAGATGCCCATTGAGGCGACTGAGTATTTTGGGGACCGGCTGTTCCCTTACATCTGGGAGATGGTAAGATATGACACAGGGTGGTGAGTAATAAACCAACAGCATGAGATGCTTTGCTCTGGAGAGGATTGCTTTGAACACTGGTATGGTCATGACTGAGAGATTTTTTGTTTTGTTTCTTGGCTGGTTGAATTTAATATGGGATGGATACTGCTGTTGATGATTTGAGCAGATTTATAATGACAGTCTTCGTCCCACAGCTCCCATCAGATGCCACCAGACCACTAGAGGAAGAGGACTTCTCTCCACAAGTCAGAGATGTAAGTGTATGAAGAGGGTGTTTTTACAACTTTCCCTTTAGGTTTTTCTTTTTGTTTTGTTTTTTGCTCTTGCACCATGGAGAAATGCTTCCTCTGAGTTGTGTTTGTGTGCGGTCGTGCACTTCTGCACAAAATGCTGCACAGAAGGCAGACTCAGAAATGTGTGGAAAAACTTGAATCGGAGCTAAATGGGCGGCATTTCAACTGGAGCCCATCTACACATCCATTGATTTTCAGTATGGAACTAAAGCTGAGAAATCTGAAATACACATTTCTGTTTACTTTGAGGCGAGGGGCCACATCTTAGATCAGTAGAGATGTAAAGTTCATTGCAGCACCGAATGGAATTGCGAAAATAATGAATCTTTCCACACATACACTGCCGTTCAAATGTTTGGGGTCTGTAAGATTTTTGTAGTGTTTTTGAGAGAAGTCTCTTTTGCTCGCCAAGGCTGCATTTATTTTAGCAAAAACACAATCAAAAACAGAAATATTCACTTCTGAATGGTACATAACCTTGCATCATATTCATGTGGCCATATTTCAGGAGCCAGGTGCTTCAGAATATACCATGGTGCATATCTAAATGCAATACCACTTTTTTGTTAGCATCTTAAATCTATTTAGTGCATATTGCAGTAGCAATATTTGTATTATATGCATTGTTTTTCTCAATCTAGGCTGTAATTACATCCAATGGGAAGTTGACACCTAAGTTTGAATACATCCAGAAACTTCGAGAAAGGAGGTAGGGGATGCTATTTATTTCTGTGAAGTCCGTTCAATCCAAAGCTCTTTAAGGGTTTGAGTCTGTTTTGTCTGATTGGACAGATGTCCGTAATGTTCTTTTAACGTTGCATTGGATGATATGCTTACATGCTGAGGATGGTGTGCTCATTCTGAAAATTTCTTCAAAGGTTGAAAGACAGGTAAAACACTGCCTTATCCCAGCTCTCAACAGCCTGTAGCCTTGATATGCTCTCTTATTACTCTAGATGAAACTGCTTTGTTATGCCTGAATGTAGACTCTGCTTATATGCAAAAGATAAGAACGTAGGGCTGATATGTCAGAAACTACACACAGTAGACATATTAGTGTGGTGGTGGAAAGAGAACACTATTGTAATTACAAACAGAATTACATTTGCACACATCTTAGGATATAAAAAAAATGGTTTCCGCACACCATTATGGTTTAGAAAAACACTTAACACAAAGCGTGTCAGTCACAATGCTTTTGATGCTTTTGAATAATAATTAGGGTTGGGTATCGTTTGGGTTTTTTACGATAACGGTGCCAAATCGATACTTTTAAAACGGTACCGGTGCCTAAATGGTGCTTGAACCGATACTTAAAAAAAAATAGGATGGATTGGCCATTATTGAGCGCTATAAACACATTTAATGTTTGCTTCATTCGCGCAGAAACTCCACATGTGCATCACAGAAGGAATAGGACTCAGGAAATCCCTATACTCTTTGCTAATATGGACAAAGGCATTGCTATCGCTGTAACTGAGTAAACAGAAGATATAAATGTTTTGAATGATAAAACAAAGACAATAAACACTCGACTGCGACAATGTATAGTTTATCTGTGCCATTTTTGGTATTTTCATCATAATTAAGGACATTTATAATCCATTGCTAATCGAGATAGTCTTTTTACCATATGCTTTTTACAGTATAGAACATATTTTTTGCCTCATTCTGTGACACAAAGCCATATCAGATTACAAAAGGAAGCAGTTGTGGAGTAAAAACGTTATAGTGTTCTCTTTTGTTGGACAACAGGTTTAGAAACGCTTCTCATTGCAAGTCATTCATTACAAGGGAAGTTTAGCTTTAGTAGGGTGACCATATTTTAGTTTTTCAAAAAGAGGACAGTAGGGGGCGGGGCTTCGCCTAACAGTATAAGTATAAGTTTGTTTGCTTATTTTGTTTTTATAATAAATAAAAATAAAACAAGAAGAAAGAATAGAAAAAGAATAGGGAATGCTAATGTTAGAGGGTCATTTTTAAATAAAAATAAAACTAGTCAATAGAACAGAAAAAGAATAGATAATGCAAGTGTTAGAAGGTTAATAAAAAAAAAAACAAGAAGATAACATTAGAATTATCATTATAATAGAGAGTGCTTAGAGTTAGAGGGTCAAATTAAGATGAAAGAGATGTGTTTTCAGCTGTTTCTTGAAAATATTAAGGACTCAGCTGCTTGGATTGAGCTGGGCAGGTCATTCCACCAGGACCCTCCTGTTAATGTAGAAGACCATATAAGTTTTATCATAGGTAGAATGCAAAATGTTTCAATACAAGCATTTCTTCATTGGAAAAAACGCAGATTTGGCAACCCTGCATCCAACAAGAGCTGCATGAGTTAGATTTGACGGATCTCAGGTCGAGAATAAGGAAAGATGACTGACAAGACCATGCTCGAGTATCTTGTAAGATGTGCTCCCTTTACACAGAGTGCGTGTGATTGCGAAAGTGAAAGTAAACAGTGCAAATGCTTATTCAAAAATATTTAAATACACCGCATCCTGAGAGCGGCTCCCTGATGCGCCAAAATTATATACAATATTAGAATGTTTAAAGGAGTGGACACGAAAATCGCGGGAGCGAAACGCATGTTGCGGGAGCAGGCGGCAGTGGTCAGAGATTCAGTGGGGATTCAGCAGATTTTTGTAGGTCCAAAAAGAGGACTGTCCGGGGAAAAGAGGACGTATGGTCACCCTAGCTTTAGGCATTTTAATTTAAGAATGTTTAGCTTAGCTAGCTAAAGGTATCTCTACCTGCTGCCATCGGAGCAAGTGTAATTACTGCATTCACGCGCTCCTCGGATGCTCTCATTTCCCGAGTTGTACTTTTAAGTCGGAATGTGAAAACAACATGGACACTCAAGTTACTACAAAGATGTGTTGGATATGTATTATTAGAGCTTTCCGACTTGCGTTCCTGAATTTTCTCATTCGGAAAAATTATTTTTCACGTGCAGTGCCGGTGATCCCTACGTCCGCTTAAATGCTTCGATCTCTCAAGCATTTAAGTGGCACCGAAATCTGCGTTCTGATTCGGTTCTAGTACATACCGGTTACATATGGCACCGGGTTTCGGTACCCAACCCTAATAATAATGTAAGTGTTTCTGTAATATTTTAGACTAATTTGTAACGTCCCAATGAAACCGGTATGAAACAAAGCCTGTTTAGCTCAGTTTTGTGAGGCTAATGAATTTCCCAGAGTTTGAAACATTAAACCTTAGTAAGTTCATACACTGCAAAATTAAAGAGAAAAAAAAGACGTTGGCGGTGTTTGTTTTGTTCAAACACAGGTTTCCTGTGCCCAGGGTGTCTGCGGGTCCTTAAAAATTCTTAAAATGTCTTAAATAACGTTTTCCTAATATAAGGCCTTAAAACAGTGACTTTTCTGCAGAGATTTGATCCAACCCTGATACGAC
The DNA here is from genome assembly GCF_001515605.1 of Sinocyclocheilus anshuiensis. Classification (NCBI taxonomy): domain Eukaryota; kingdom Metazoa; phylum Chordata; class Actinopteri; order Cypriniformes; family Cyprinidae; genus Sinocyclocheilus; species Sinocyclocheilus anshuiensis. Next base: position 1,218,176 of record NW_015536544.1, read on the forward strand.
TCACCTGCCTGTAGCCTTCTAGTAGTCTTGAAGACAATGATTAGCTGGTTCAGGTGTGTTTCATTAGGGTTGGAGCTAACCTCTGAAGGAAAGTGGCCTGGAAGGGCCAAGTTTGCCCACCCCTGCCTTAAAAAGTCTTACAATTTCTTAAATTCGGATTCGATGGGTCTTAAATATTTTTGGTCTCATTACCGCTAAAATATCTTCAGTCTTACGGACCCAATGACTGTTTACAATCATTGGACAGACCGAAGATGTTTTCTCCCCCGCGGTAAGTTACTGCATCATCAGAGAGAACTGCAGTAAGTTAGCAGAATACAGAATACAAGCTCGCGCTGAGGCACACTCTGTTTGTCTCGAGACTTCAGAACAAATGAGCGTGACCGCACACATAAACTCAGAAGAAACACACTGAGGTAAAAATTCAAAATGTTTAGTTTATTCATAACATGATATAGTTAAGTAACACCATGACAAGTGAGCTATTTTGCTCAATATTCTCACGCCGCAAAAAAACATTCAAAACACCTACAGAGCGCACGCATTACGTGAAGTCTAGTGCGCGTGCGCATTTACAGTGCGCTCTTTCACTGCATGATTCAGTCTATTAAAATACATTCAGAATGATCACAAATTCAAGACATGGGGGCAGAAAATGTGTATATTTATACCACTTCTTATAGTTAATCAATTTCACATGGAAGAGTGCCTTTTTTTTCTCCAAAAATTACATA
>NW_015536544.1:1218971-1234753 GCF_001515605.1 Sinocyclocheilus anshuiensis
ATTGCAAAGATGAATTTTGTTGATACTGATTTCATTTGCTTGGTAACAGCCCAAATGACTTATTATTCTAATTCACCAATTAAATGTAAGAATTTGACTCAAAAGATAATGCACACTTACAGAAGAATGGCTTTATAAAGGTAAAATGCCCATAAAAGGTAAAAATCAATTTGAACTTATTGGAAAAGATTAATTTCTATCTGACCACCACACAGTCCTAAATTTCATATGAGCTGGTATTAAAAAGGTCTTAAAAAGTCTTAAATTTAACTTGTTCATGTCTGCAGAAACCCTGTGTGCCTCCTTCTGCACTGCCTTAAAACCTTGCTTGGCTAGAGTTCTCGTCCGCTGAGTGCATTCTCTCGTGGGTAGACAATCTTACTCTCTCACTGCAGCCACAGTCTCTCCCACTCGCTCTTTTTCTTGGGATTTTTTGCATGCCAGAAAAAGAAATCAGTACACCAGTTCTTTTTAGTTTCTTAAGTTCAATTATTCTCCAAGGTAAGCTTCTTTTTCACGAGCCAATTCATGGCCATTAATTGATTTATATCATGTTTTTAAATTATTTTCAATAAATGGAGTAACGCATTCCTTTCATTTTTTTTTTCCTAATTCAAGACCTAATCAAAGCTTCCTTTGCTTTCTGCAGTCAACACGTCTTTCTCAAAACACTCGAGCTCTTTTGTGTTGTCTCTGTCTCATTCATTGATGAGGAACCAGGTTGACAAAACATTACACTGAATTTGCAAGTCTGTTTCTGTCCCTTGTGGTCTATACTTAATGGAGCCGCCCACAAGCCAACATTGACCTTCATTTAGTCAATGGAAAGCTTTAAAGACCCACCATTTGACTTGTTTTGATTTACTTGTTCTTGTCCTGAATGAAAACCTTCTAAGAGAGCTATTGTCTCTGATCTAAGGTCATCTGATTACGAGATAGACAGTGCAATATAGACAAAATTGTGTTATTAATTTGTTTTAAATTAATTATTTTTAAAAATTAAATTCATAGTTAAAAACAATGTTATATTCGGTGTCATAAAATTCTTATAATACATTTTTTTTTATTAAATGTTATTCCATTTTAGCATTGTAGAAAATAATTTATTCTTAATTTTCATTTATTATTTTTAAAATGTTAAGTGAATTAAAAAAAAATTATTTACTTTTTAAATGTTATTACATTTTAAAACTAAAATGTAATTTTTCTACCACTAAATATATAAATTAAATATTTTATAGTAATATTAAAAAGTAATAATAGAATTAAAATAAAAAATGATAAATAAATTATAACTGCATAATTTTTATAACCATATTATAAATATAAAATAACATTTTAAAATTATTTAAAATATTAATATTAGAATTATTTCATTTCTTGTTTTTTGCCATTGTGTCACCAGTCAACTCTATTTTTTTAAGCATCTTACACCACTGGCTTTGTGATTTTAAGATGCCATATCAAGTGTAAAAACACGTCTCGAGACCCCAATGATCTGTTCTGTCTCAACATGGTTTTGGCAAGTCTATATATTTCAACTAATTAGTTCTCTAGTCCTTCAAGCAACCCACAGATTTTGAACATATATAGTTTTGCATGTTCATGTAATAAATTGTCTTTTATCATTTTGCTGTTGCTGCCGATTTATAAAAGCAAAAAGCCACTGTAGCAATATATAAGCTAAGCTCACACAGAAGTCACGTTCAAACCAAGCAGCGAATCCATATGACCGACTTGTGAAAGACCATTGTGAAATCTGCGTAGGGAAATCTTTCACCCTCATGTGATATTCCTGTTCGTGTGAATTACATTTTTAATGGTTTAGGGCTTTCATGCTCCTTAACACCCTTTAATTGTCGTAAAAATGACTGTAAGGCCAAGCCAAAAGTTCCTATTTGATATGAAAGTGTGCCATATTATGAACTAATGCACCTAATTATGAGAGCTTTTAGATATAGCACTATATAGCAGTAAAACCCTGATCTAAAACACATTTACTGGTTATGAATGTCTAGTTTAATGGTATTTTGAGAAAGGCATGCAGGTGGTTGGGGGTTAAGTGTTACATTTTTGCTCATGTGCCGCATCAGATCCAATTAGGCTGAGCGACGGGGGTGCTTGGATCACGTGTCTTCCAGGGGACTTGCGGAGCGAAACGTTGATTCAGCAGCCCTCTTAAACTGCTTTGATTATATTCTGAATGGAGAACTGGCTGATCCAGAAGTAGATCTGTATGTTTTCCTTCAGTTTATTAGGCACCCTCTCTGCTCCTGAAGTGCCTTTGATCATTTCTGTGTGTTTTTGATGGTTTACTCTTGTCGTAAAATTAAAAATTAATTTTTGGTGTGTTTTAAATTCAATTGATCTTATCTCCTGGACAATCCTACAAGATCTTCCCGTGTTCTTTCGCGGGTTTTTCATCCCTTTCAATCGGTTTAAGATCACTATCCAGCAGGATATGTTTTGTGATTTCACAGATTGCTTGGCCAGCGAGAGAGTGTGTGTGTGTGTGTGTGTGTGTGTGTGTGTGTGTGTGTGTGTGAGTGTGTGTAGTAGTAATGGCTGTACCATGTTAGTAGTAATGGCTGTACCATCTGGCAAACAGGGAATCGGAGCAGATCTTAAAGAAAGGAGGAATGAAGCGGGTGCTTTTGCTGGGCTCAGGCTATGTGTCTGGGCCAGTTATCGAGTATCTCACCAGGGACGCTGGCACTCAGGTCACAGTGGGTATGTTCCCATCGCAAAATCCGTCTGGAATGCGGTTTTACTGCAATGTAGAATTTACAGTCGTAGTTCTTTAAAAAAATCTTGTGTGATCTTTGCATTGCAGCATCAAATCTGTTGAATCAGGCTGAGGACATGGCAGCCAAGTATCCCAACACCATCGCTGTGATGCTGGACATCACCCGCCAGGAAGGCCACCTCGAGTCTCTGATCAAAGACCACGACATCGTCATCAGGCATAATCATAAACGTCATTCACTAAATTATCTACTTTAACGTACACTTTTAAAGCTAATTTAGTAATTTCTTGTTGTTTTTGTTATCTAGCATGCTGCCATATACGTTTCATCCACAAGTAGCTAAGCAATGCATTAAAATGAAGGTGAACATGGTGACCGCCAGTTACTTGAGCCCAGCCATGAAGGAGCTTCAGAAGAGGTAGGAAACTTCCTGTTTCTTAGAACACTATTTAATTTGAAAGTTTCATTTTAACTTCAACCAGAAACGAAAGTTCTGTCATCATTTTCTTCCTCATGTTGAGGGAGAAGAAAATCCTGTTTTTATTTTGTTTGTTGTTGTTGTTTTTTTGCTTTGCTTTTGTTTTGGTTTGTTGTGTTTTTGTTTTGTTTTATTTTGCTTCGCTTTTGTTTTTGTTTTGCTTTTAGTTTAGTTTTGTTTTGGTGCATGTTGCACCAATTGAATTTTGTTGGTCTTTGATCTTGATTTTGAGAACAATATTTGTCAAATATTAATAAGCAGTGAAGCAGTTTTGTTCAAATACTATATTTAATATTATATATATTTTTAAGAAATAATAAAGATCATTATTATAATTTAACTACTTAAAGATGAGGATTTTTCTTAATTATGAAAAAGAATTTTCAGGACAGTTGTAACATCTACACATTTTTGAATTTATGGTCCCCAAAAAATATCAAAATTAATTGTAATGCATTAAAAACATGCTCATCATAGAAGAGCATGTCCTAAATTGATAGGACAAAAAATGAGCATCATGTTATTGATGCAGCTGTTGCAAACAAATTGAGATGGTGAGTTTTGTGAGTGAATCATTCAGACTTTTTTCAGTTTTGTCAACTTTATAATTTTTTTTGTGTTTTGGAGAACTGTCAATTAAGTTCAAAACAGTCACTGAAAGTATCTTTCTCTGACCTTGTCGGATTTTAAACTGCCACTGGTTGACATCATTAATATACTGTATGCATGTGGCTTCACCGTGATTGGCTGTTGTTTCCCAAGTGCCGAGGATGCTGGCATCACCATCGTCAATGAGATGGGTCTGGACCCTGGCATTGATCACATGTTGGCCATGGAGTGCATCGACCAGGCCAAGGCAGACGGTTGCACTGTAGGTATTGCATGCATGCACTTGTGTTTGTTTACCAGTTGGATGTGTTGATGGGTATTTGCGATAGAGTGACATACTGTCGCACCATTGGTGCACTCATCACCACGTCTGGAAGACATATTGACAGACCTCAACAAACGTTCACGGCATCTTGAATGTTCATTTTTGCTTAGTTAGCAGTCAAGCAGAGCATGGTCTTCGTGAACATTTGCTCAAATCACATAGTTCTTGTAGTTACTCCAAATTTCAACCACTGTTTCTTGACAGGTGGAATCGTACAGCTCTTTTTGTGGCGGTCTTCCTGCCCCAGAATGCTCGGACAACCCACTGCGATACAAGTTCAGCTGGAGTCCGTACGGTGTCCTGCTCAACACCATCAGTCCAGCCATCTATCTGAAAGACAATCAGGTGATACAGGCTGACCTCAAAAATCAACTCTACAACTCAGTAGTGTCCAAAAATCAACCACCCTAAAGCCTTATAACAATATAATAAAAACATCTAGAAAACTCCGGCAACTGCAAATCAACGTCATAGCAACCCCAAGCACACTTATAGACCTAATGTAGCTCCACCCCTTTTCAGCGCTGCGGTCATCATCCGTTTGTATTTCCACAGCATGAAATTAAGTTTGTACGAATTTATGAATGAACCACTCATTTTAAAATCTTCCCAGTCTGCTGACATTTGTTATGACATCTGCTTAATGCCTGGTTCAGACTACACGATTTTAGCCCGATTTTGGCACGATCTGCTTGACGTAGGTTGTTGTGGGGATTCGTAAACGACAATGGGCATCGGGATACAAGATTCAATCGTTTCATCTCCTGTAGTGTGTTATAGTGGACGACAACCAATGCTACATCTGCAGTGCTTCACGACATCACTGCAGAAAGACCGGCGTGTTATTTTTTTTTTCATCGTCCACGATGAGTTCCGTCACGTCTTTGACACTGGCCAATGGGAGCACAGAAGCACCTTTGTACATGCTTTCAAACAAGCTGAAACGAAAGCGAGACAATGGTATTGGTCCTGCTAGGTGGAATTTTACAATGGAGGAAATGTTCGCGAAACTATGGCAATAATACTCCTGCATTTATGATGTTTCCTCTAGGGACTACCGCAACCGAGTTAAAAAAAGGTAAAATAAAAATGATTTGCCTCAGTTCTCTTTGACAGTCCATACAGTCCTCTTCATGCAATCCAGATTTGTGTCCACTGTCAGGTTTTCTTTCTTTTTTTGGGTTTGCTAGCTGCTGTTTGCTAGCCATTGTTTGTTTACACTCATGGCAGCTTCTGTCTATTCCCGCCACATCAATGACAGCATGCACATCGTTAAAGACGGCAAGTGATGAATGGTCGGGTAGCAACATGTAGTCTTGACATGTTTCTTGTTCACGACTTTTAGGTCTTTTAACAAGATTTTAGGAGTCAATATTGCATAATCTGATACAGTGACTGTCATAACCGACAAAAAAATTGTGTAGTCAGCTAATTACTCCTCAACAGTGATGCCATAGAAATATACAGAGCTAGTGCAAAAACAGAAGTTCAAAGACAAAATTATAAAGATAGCTGCGCACTTGTTTTTCTGGCACAAAAGGTCTATAACAATGCAGTAAAAGCTGTTTAAAGGGGTCATATGATGTTGCTAAAAAGAACATTATTTTGTGTATTTGGTGTAAATGGTGTTTATGCAGTTTAAGGTTCAAAAAACACATTATTTTCCACATAATGTACATTATTGTTTCTCCTCTATGCCCCGCCTTTCTGAAACACGTCGATTTTTACAAAGCTCATCGGTCTGAAAAGCGAGGTGTGCTCTGATTGGCCAGCTATCCAGTGCATTGTGATTGGCCGAATACCTCAAGCGTGTGACAGAAATGTTACGCCCCTTACCATACTGTGTTTCCATCATACAGTCTATGGTTTCCATGTGTCCGGTGCGACGAGACAAAACCAATTAAACCCATTACAAACAAGGCATTTATTGCATCCAGTGGGGACATAATTACTGATTGTAATGACTTCTACTGTGTTTTTAGGCTTTGCGTTGCGTGTTGCGCCGCATAAACATAAAACCATGTCTCCATTTGTGATCGGAGAAATGACAAACAAAGTGCGAAGTTGATGTTTTTCCTCAGCACCCAGCACGGATCAGCTCCAGGCATGAGGAAGTGGATATCATCCTCTTTTGAAAGGCCAAACAAAGTAGTTTCGCTTTCACAATGAAACACAGCGCCTTCACGACATGGCGGCGGCAACAATACTACAGCGAGAATAAAAGTTACGCCTTCTTTCTATGCGTGAACATTTGGGCGGCGTTATGCAAATCTTCCCACACAGTGACGTAGATATGTGGGGGCGTGTTTAAACGAGGCATTTTAGGAGGGCATGGACAAGTCTTAACTTTTATAAAGAATATCTCTTTGGATTTGAGACTTTAGTCTTTGCAACTTTACAGATCTTCTTTATGCACCAAGAGCTTCTAACACTCCAAAGAGAAAGGAAAAATTGAAATCACATCATATGACCCCTTTAAAACAGTTCAGCAGCCACATAGCAACACCATAGAAACCACCTAGTAACCTCATAACAATGCAATAAAAGCCACTTAAGCCTTGTTCAGACAGTATATTATCATTTTCCACTTAACTTGCACTTTACAACACAAACTTGTTTCTGCAAAGATGTTCATCAGGTTTTCTATAAATAACCTCTGACGTGTTTGTTTTACGTGGCACGAGAATGTGAAAAAGCTACGTTAAATCCGATCTGAGCAGTCAGACCGAAACGAATTTACAGAAATGCGATTTGAATAGGATTTCAAACCACATATGAATGTAGCTTGAAATGGATTTGTAAAAATCGTATTTCATGTAATTTTTTTTGCATGTTCACACATGCTAAATATGATAGGATTCCAATCAGACATGCACAAAAATCGAATTTGGACTGACCGTCTGAACAAGGCATTAGAACACCTCAGAAACCACACAGCAACACCATAGAAAACACCTAGCAACCTCATAACAATGCAATAAAAGCCACTTAGAACATCTCAGCAACTGTATAGCAATGCCATAGCAACCACCGAGAACAGCCTAGCAACCTCATTACAATTAAAAAAAAGCCACTTAGAAACATTTACATTACATTTACATTTAGTCATTTAGCAGACACTTTTATCCAAAGCGACTTACAAATGAGAAAAACCTCAGGAACTGCATAGCAACGCCATAACAACCACCCAGAACAGCCTAGCAACCTCATATCAATGCAATAAGTCAATTAAAACACATCAGCAACTGCATAGCAACACCATAGCAGCCACCTAGCAACCTCATAACAATGCAAATACAGCCACTTAGAACACCCCAGCAACCACATAGCAACACCACAGCAACTAACCAGAAAACACTAGTGACCTTATACCAATGCAATAAAACTGATTAGAAAACCCCAGCAACTGCAAAGCAACCCCATAGCAACCACCTAGCATTATAAAAGCCAGTGCAACAGTATACCAATGCCATAGCAAATATCTAACAACCTCACAATGCAATAAAAACTACTTGGAACATTTCAGCAACTGCATTGCTGCGCCTTAGAAACCACCTAGAACAGCACAGTGTTTTCTCCAGACTAGCATGTAAGGATGTGGTTTGTCTGTTCAGGTGATCAGTGTCCCTCCTGGCGGGGCTCTCCTGGATGTCACAAAGCCCATGGACTTCATTCCTGGTTTCAACCTGGAGGGCTTCCCCAACCGGGACAGCACCAAATACGCGGAGCCGTACGGAATTGAGTCCGCACACACGCTCATCAGAGGAACTCTGCGCTTCAGGGTATTCGTGCTAATGAGATGTAAAGATGAGTGTAAGCTCAGTGTTGCTTCCATGCCTGTGCATCATCATGTACTATATGTGTCTGCAGGGCTTCTCCTCTGCAATGAGTGGCTTCGTCAAACTGGGACTCATCAACACTGAGCCCTGTCCACTGCTGGGACACACGGCTTCTCCAGTCTCATGGGTATGGATTTATGGATCTTTTTTCCATTATACTCATGAAATGTATTTGCTTGCATGAAAATATATACTATTAATACAAAATAAAAGTAATATAAATGTCATTGTGTCTCATACACAGAAAGAGCTTCTCTGTAAGCAGATTGGCTTGTCCACATCTGTGAGCAGCAGTGTCTTTGAGGATGCCATTTATGAGCGGATCGGACGGGACGACTTCAGAATGCAGAGTCTCAGATGGTGGGTCGAGGAATTCACTAACAATATTTTATAGACTTCCATTACAGTACATACTGATAATATAGTGCTTGGCAGTAACTGATTACATGTTATCTGGAGTACACAATCAGATTCCAAATATGTTTCACTTGTAATTATACTGAACAAAATTATAAACGCAACACTTTTGTTTTTGCCCCCGTTTTTCATGAGCTGAACTCAAAGATCTAAGACTTTTTCTATGTACACAAAAGGCCTATTTCTCTCAAATATTGTTCACAAATCTGTCTAAATCTGTGTTAGTGAGCACTTCTCCTTTGCCGAGATAATCCATCCACCTCACAGGTGTGGCATATCAAGATGCTGATTAGACAGCATGATTATTGCACAGGTGTGCCTTAGGCTGGCCACAATAAAAGACCACTCTAAAATGTGCAGTTTTATCACACAGCACAATGCCACAGATGTTTTGAGGGAGCGTGCAATTGGCATGCTGACTGCAGGAATGTCCACCAGAGCTGTTGCCCGTGAATTGAATGTTCATTTCTCTACCATAAGCCGTCTCCAAAGGCGTTTCAGAGAATTTGGCAGTACATCCAACCGGCCTCACAACCGCAGACCACATGTAACCACACCAGCCCAGGACCTCCACATCCAGCATCTTCACCTCCAAGACCGTCTGAGACCAGCCACCCGGACAGCTGCTGCAACAATCGGTTTGCATAACCAAAGAATTTCTGCACAAACTGTCAGAAACCGTCTCAGGGAAGCTCATCTGCATGCTCGTCGTCCTCATCGGGGTCTCGACCTGACTGCAGTTCGTCGTCGTAACCGACTTGAGTGGGCAAATGCTCACATTCGATGGCATCTGGCACTTTGGAGAGGTGTTCTCTTCACGGATGAATCCCGGTTTTCACTGTACAGGGCAGATGACAGACAGCGTATATGGCGTCGTGTGGGTGAGCGGTTTGCTGATGTCAACATTGTGGATTTCGGACCCCCCCCCGGACCCCGCAATACAGTAAAACTGCACATTTTAGAGTGGCCTTTTATTGTGGCCAGCCTAAGGCACACCTGTGCAATAATCATGCTGTCTAATCAGCATCTTGATATGCCACACCTGTGAGGTGGATGGATTATCTCGGCAAAGGAGAAGTGCTCACTAACACAGATTTAGACAGATTTGTGAACAAAATTTGAGAGAAATAGGCCTTTTGTGTACATAGAAAAAGTCTTAGATCTTTGAGTTCAGCTCATGAAAAATGGGGGCAAAAACAAAAGTGTTGCGTTTATAATTTTGTTCAGTATAGATTATATTACATTTTAAAATGCTCATAATCAGATTACAGTTACTTTTTATGGATTACGATTACATGATTGCAAATTTGATTCTCCTTTTTCCTCTATTAAGTTTTACGTTCTAAAAATCCTTCTGTGTGTCATTTTGAATACAGTGAGTATTCACAAAGTATAATGGCCATGTAAATGTCATGAAAATTAATATGCAACACATGTCTCTGAATTTGTGGACAAAAGCACCTCTGTCAATTACACCACATATCAGACGAATAATTACACAAGTTACTAAACACTGCCGATGTACAAACTGACAAAAATATTTACAAACCTAGAAGACTTTGACCATGTCATTGCTGTTTGATGTTTGTCTTTAACCTAAAATATTTACTTGAATCCAGATAAGATTTAAAGCTATTATTTCAGTAATTTAACAACAAATTTGTGTTTTCTGGTGTCTTATATTTTATTTCTCTTTGTTTTTTTTTGTGTTTTTTTTTAATAAAAATTAATTAATTAATTATGTAGTTATTTATTTAATTAATGTAGTAAACATCACTTAGAACAGCCCAGCAACCGCATAGCAATGCCATAGCAACCACCTAGCAACTTCAGTGCAATAAACACCATACATGCTCCAACACATACAATATTAAATCAATCATATTAGGTCCAATAATACATTCTTTTAATTATTAATAATGCCTTTATAATGTCTTAATATTTATGAAAGTGTATTTGTAAATATGAATTTTAAAGTAAGATGATGCAGTATAGCTGACTAACTGGATGACCCTCATCAGGCTCGGGTTGCTCAGTGAAGAGCCGGTTCCTCACGCCGAAACCATCTTAGCAGCAGTTGCTAAGCATCTGGAGGCTAAACTGTCTTTCGGTAAGGAGTCAGTTCCTCTTTCTTTCTTATGCCATTCTGTCTTACGTCATGAGGTTCAGAGAGCTTTGAAGATTCAGCATGTGTTCCTGAAGGTCATCCATCAGGCATCACAGACGTATTGAGCTTTTAAGTGTCTTAAACTAAACCTGAAGTCCAGCTGCACATAAATTAATGTTGTTTTTGGATCGTTCTGTCTGGTGCAGCTAAAGGCGAGCGCGATATGGTCGTCATGAGGAACGACATCGGAATCAGACACCCAACGGGCGAGCTGGAGACCAAACACATCAGCCTGGTGGTTTACGGGGATCCCAATGGATACTCAGCCATGGCTAAAACCGTGGGCTACCCAGCAGCCATTGCAGTCCGTATGGTGCTCAACGGTCAGTGCTACTCGACTTGAATATGCACATTTCATTGCAAATGTTACAAAAATGTATTTTATTTAGATATGCACCAATATATAAAACTGGGCCAATACAGACTATTTATATTTTGAATTTAAGAAGTGATATTTTGCCCAATATTACAAAAAAAAAAAAAGTCAAGATCTCTTTTTCTTTTGAATTTTTGTTTTATTTTATTTTGTTTTATTTTTTTACCTTTTTTTTTCTCTCTTCCAGCTGCAACTGCAGAAAATCTTTTTCCCTCACAAACATTTAACAAACATAAGCCTGCTATTAACCAGTCAATGTCCAAATTTCATTTCTAATCTTTCTTTTTATTCTAAAGGTTAAATGGAAAATCTACATTTTACAAATATAACATTTTATTTTATTTGTATTTAATAACAGGTAGACCAGCTTGCAATAATGTGAGGTCCCATGATCATTTGGCTATAATTTATTGGCTTAAATATATATTTTACTTATTGTACTAAAACCAATAACATTATGAAGTCACAGTTATTCGCTGATACTGATATATCAGTGATATTTCATGAATCCCTCGTTTCATGCCACTGTAATTACATCAGTAGTTCGTATTCTGTTCTTAATTATTAAAATATAACATTTTAAAATATATTTCCAGGATGTAATTTCCAGTAATTCCACACAATGCCCAGACGCTGCTCTTATAAAGTCACTTTGACTTAATGTGAATGTGTGACGTCCCACCGCAGGTGAACTGACCACTAAAGGACTCGTGGTGCCGATGACGAAGAACATCTACAGTCCGGTGCTGAAGAGACTGCAGGAGGAGGGTCTCCAGTGCATCACCAAGAGCACCATATCAGAGTAACCACACACCTTAAGATCTCAAAACTCATTTCTGTGCCACATGTGTGTAATGAAACCCAAACATCCATTACCGCACATATTCCACAATGAACGGTTGCAGATCTTCAGAGTGATCCAACGGTTAGTACTTGTTTCCAAACTTGAATCTAAAAGTAGATTTACACAGTCTGTAGATGTTTGTATTAGTTGACAATGAGTGTTCATTTTTATCAGTGTCGTCATAAATTGGGAGTGTAAATAAACTCCCACAAAGCACTTTGACACAGAACCGTCCCATTTCCACTTCCTGGCATTGAAAATGAACTTTATACACCATCAGTATTTTCTTACCCTTGTAAGAAAACATGAACTTCTATCTCAGTTGAGTTCTAAACAAGCAGTAGCATCATATTAATGCAAAACATTGTCATGTTGAGTACTACTGATAAAATGATCCATTTTCTGTAAGACTTTAACATCGTCAACTGAATAATTCTTAAATGTGAAACTTGGCACTGTAGTGAATTGTTTCAATTTTTTTTTTTCACATTATAAATGTGAATTAGCATAAAAATAATTTCTAAACCATTTTAAGCATAGCATGTCCAAAGAGTTGTTTTAAAACTAGGTTTTGTCCAATAAAACATTTGCATTTTCTTTCATTGTTTTATATTTCTTGTTTGTTTTTTCAAATAAATGTCTAAAATATTGTTTGTCATCTTCAGTAGACAGAAATGAGAGGAAATTACCCTTTACCCCCCTCTTTTATTACATAATGTATATATATATATATAATGTATGTATGTACACCCAACTTCCGATTAATATATATATATATACAGTGGGTACGGAAAGTATTCAGACCCCCTTCAATTTTTCTATATTAGAAATTAATACTTTTTATTTACCAAGGATCCATTAAATCGATAAAAATTGACAGAAAGACATCTAACTATTTCCATTTCAAATTAATACTGTTGTTAATACAGTTTTTTTTTTTTTTACTTTTTCATCAAAGAGCATCTGGAGAAAGAGTAGTTTTAAAACTAGCTTTTATCCAAACTTTTGTGTTTTCTTTCATTGTTTTATATTCCTCGTTTTTCTTCAAATAAGCATCTAAAATATAATTTCTAAAAATATAAATGTCATCTTTAGACACAAATTTGAGAAAATTACCTTTCACCCCCCTTTGGCCCTTGTTGACTGCCCTGTGGCAGTCATAAAAACAGTCTGCATTGTTGGTGGTGTGGGGCCATCAGTGCGGCCACTATAAAGTAGGCCACCAAGCGCAGGATAATTGGGGCTGTACTTATTAGAAGTTAAAAATGCAAATGAAGCTACCAGTAGCCCCTCAAGACCATGTCTGGCCATTTGACCCATATTTTTGTGTAAATGACCTTTTGCTCTTAAGACTGGATTAGAATTGAGGAATAATTACAAGCGATTCTTCAAAGGGATTATTCCATAACTCATGTAGCTGTCATCTTCGTCACCAAACCCTTAAGCCGTGGACTTATAATAATCGGTTCCTGAAGATGCAGTGGCTTAAGGAGTGAGCTGATCGTTGCCAGAAGCACCGTCTCGATGGCTTAAGCCAAGATGAATTTGAGGAGGGCTGAAGCTGAAGTTAACTGAAAAACAACCCTATTTGGTGAACGTCCTTAAGGAAACCTGTCTTCGTTCTCTTTTACTGACCTCCTGGGCCACATGGAGAACTGAAGGACTGTTGGTTGGTCTTGGTTTTGGTGGTTTGGCAATCAGGATGCCGAGGTAACAGAATTACCTTAAAATTAGAATTAACTTGAAAGCAAGTTCAGAATTAACAGCTGACACGAGCCAAGCGGCTGCTGTCTGGAGACTGTAATCAACACAAGTCTGTCCTGAGGGCAGATGAAAACCAGAGTTCAATATCACATTTTGACTCATCCCTTGTTTTTAAAAATACAGTGAGGAACCTAAAATGAAAGTTTAAATGCAGAAATTCGTAGCTTATATTTGTTTTTATTTATTTTATAATGCCCTTACATTAATTTTTAATTTACATAAGTAATCTTTTTTGTATCAAAATCATTTTTTATTTTATATTATGCACATTGTATATAATAATATATAATATTTTTATTATTTAATGTACATAATAAAAATTATATAATGTAATCTTGCTCTCTATAGAGGGTGTCAGATTTTTAAAAATCTATAATTAAATATATATATAATCTTATATTTAAATAAATATATTAGTTGAGGGTTAAGGGTCAGAATTTTAAAGAAATTAATACTTTTATTCAGCATGAATGCATTAAATTGATCAAAAATGACAGTAAAGACATTTCAATTTCAAATAAATGCTGTTCTTTTGAACTTTTTATTCATGAAAGGATCCTGAAAAACAAAAGATCAGTTTTTACAAAAATATTAAATACACAGAGAAGGTCAGTGAGTGATTTTAACATGAAGCATGTTAGTATGCATATTGTTTGTTTTGTGTCTACATTATTGAAACGGTGACAATTTTAACGTTTGCAAATTGACCTCATTCATTTTTTTTTTGTTATTGTAAGTGCCTTGCTGATTTATTTTTTTCCTTTTAAAGAAGGGATTAGGGTTAATGTGGAAAATATTTTTGTGGTATATTAACATTATTAAACAAACTATTCCTTTTAAATATATTGTCAAAAAACAAGAATTATAAAGTCTAAGCACATGAAATATCCCAGCATAAACAGACCAGTCTCCTTGTGTGCTTTCTTGTTTGGTTTAATTCTACGAACAGACAAAAACATCTTGTACAGCTAAACAGTGTCAGTATGTAATGCATCATCTTACATCAATAACAAAACAGAGGCATCAGAAATATTAAAACATCATTTCAAATGTGACTAAATTATTCAAACGCAGCCATGTCTTGTAAAGCACTACTGCCTCAAATATAAAATTCTAGACATAAATAGAAATTTGGTCCATCGACGTGGTTGCTGTAATATTATTTACACATTAGAATATTATTTCCTGCCCTTTATCCATGACTGATTTTGCCACTTTCTTTGTATATTTGAATGAAAAAACTGGCTGAAATTCTACTTCAAAAAATAGACTAATAAAAAACAATCTTATTAAAATAAAAATGGAGTTTTCCCTTTTAAACAAGCTTTTAAGCAAATAAATATGACTCTATGAGAAGACATTAGTACGTAAGACATTAGCACAAGGTGGCGATTTAAGAGAGAAACCATGAATAAAAACGTGGAGTGTACAAAGGCACACATTTAATGACAGCGCTGCATCCAGCAGAGCGCTATCAGTCCAGAGATGGACTGGGGGAAAACAAGAGCATTCTTTGATAGAAAAACAAGTCTTTTTCCTGTGCCGGCTCGTCACTATGGTTACACCAAAGATTCCAGACTCTCGGCCGCACTCGAGACGCCTCCTGGGACCGTGCCGTTGTTGTCTGAAGACTGAAACGCTCGCTCGTCTTCTTGGGTGCTGACCAAACTCAGGATGGCTTTGTAGAGGAACTGATACTGATCCTATCCGACCAAAAAAAATGTCAAAATTAAAAAACCAAGAACATGTTGGTAGTTTGACCACAACATACCACTCAAAATATTACATTTCCCTTGTGGATTTGAGTTAATTCCACCTCGGGGCAGAATTATTAATGACTGACTTTTCCTCATCAGAACGGCTGCCAACTCCAGATAGACGGAAAAACCACTTCATTTCTTTTAAAATGTCTACATGCCAATAGTTTACAGACACATGGAAAACCCTGAAGTTACAAAAATAAATATCATAAAATATAAAAGAGCACATACATACTATTAATACTTAAAAGTAAAAAAAAAAAATTTTAATCGCCTACATAATTTTTAACATAAAATATAAGTTAAAATGTATAGACCCAATAAGATAAATATTTATATTTAATACATTATATATCTTTTTTTAAATATTGCATTTTATATATAATTATATCAAAATACATATATGTAAAGAGGGGAAAATTATTATATATATATATATATATATATATCTTTAAA
>NW_015536544.1:1235162-1235603 GCF_001515605.1 Sinocyclocheilus anshuiensis
AAAATTATTTCAACCAAATTTTGACATTTTATTCTCCAAAAACTTATTTGAATCCTTAAAATAGACACTTTACTTACATTTAATATGCTTTCTATGGACATAAAATCACTTTTGTAAAATTCTTTTGATGCGGACATCTTAACGTCTTTGACCCATATACATATATATATATAGTTTGGCCTATAAAGTAATGCAAAAATATAAATATTTATATTTGATACATGTATTATCATTTATCATATTTGATACAAATTACAATTTGTTATATATATATAAATATATACAGGTGCATCTCAATAAATTAGAATGTCGTGGAAAAGTTAGTAAAAGTCAGTAATTCAACTCAAATTGTGAAACTCGTGTATTAATAAATTCAATGCACACAGACTGAAGTAGTTTAAGTCTTTGGTTCTTTTAATTGTGATGATTTTGGCTCACATT
>NW_015536544.1:1235923-1258309 GCF_001515605.1 Sinocyclocheilus anshuiensis
TATCGCCAATGTATACATAATATTATATATTATATCATATAATATAAAATAAATATTACATTTTATATGTCAAAAAAGAGTTGCAATTTAATGCATTTTTATATTAGTAAGCATTAAATATAGTATGTATTTATGTATGAGCTCTTTTATATTTGAAGATTTATATAGTGTAAATATCATAATTGATGTATTTAGGAGTGTGCTTGATTGTGTAATTACAAGTGGAAAAAAACAAGTTGTCTTGAATGAAAGCAGGCAGATGAACCCTCACAATGTCAGTGAAGACTCCAGGCCTCATGAGGTTGATCATCTTGGCCAACATGTAGACGTTCAGCGCGCTCTCTGCCTCAAGCTGTTGCAGTAGAGTGAACAGCGCACAGAACGATCCAGCCGTCACACCACCACGCCTGCACAAACACAGGCAACCCAGATTAGTCAACAAATCAATGATAAAGCATGTTCAGTTCTTCACTACACAGCATTTTTAGGCATTAAAGATGTGCTCCTCATTTATGCTGACTGATAAGACACCTTGGTTTGACAAGCACTGTCTTGGATAAAGCAGTCCCTGATTTACACGTTGGCCAGCATGTAGACGTTCAGCACACTCTCGGCCTCAAGCTGCTGCAGTAGAGTGAAAAGTGCACAGAACGTTCCAGCCGTCACACCACCACGCCTGCAGATACAGCACAACTCACGCCTTCAGAAATCATCAAGATATAGAGATTATTAAACAAATCCATGATAAAGCATGTTCAGTTCTTAACCCTAGCGAGCCGCCCACCTACACGGCATTATTAGGCATCAAAGAAGTTTAATATTAAAAACTACTTTTCCTACTTAAATACAATAAATCTTGCATACTTTAAAACTTTTACTCAAGTAATATTCTAAACGGTGACGTCTTCCAGAGTCATTTTCTGGTAAGATATCTGTGCTTTTACTTAAGTGTGTCTTTCAAGTACTGTATCCACCACTGCAGACAGCAGACAGTGAGGCGGCTCACTAGTTTCTGGAACAGACATAACATGTCTTTTCCAACACGCAGTGTGCATCTCCTTCAGGGCCAAGATGCAACTCACTCGTCATGTACGACCATGGGTCCATCTTTGGAGCCGGACTCTTTTTGGACGATGTTGATCAGCTCAAAGACATTACTGATGGGACTGTCTGGGTTTGGCCAGCGTGGAGCCCGGTAATGCTTCACTTCTAAAACAAAATCATCCTGAAAAAGAGAGAAAAGAGGTTATAATAAACAAATCCATCATTAAGATGTTTTTAACTACAAACTGTTGCTTCCAGGTAAAATACAAGTCCGTATCACCACTTTCTCCAGTGAAAAGTCGTCTCGTCTGAATCAGGAGAGAAATACGTACAGATCATGCGCTGTTTACAAGCCAAAACAGTCTAAACAAATATGTCGGTGGATTTTGATATGAGAGCAGAACAGTGGATGGACTTTTTCACTGGAGGAAGCGTTAATATGGATTATGGACTGGTATTTTGAAGTGACTTTTTAAAGTTAAAACAACTTGATGGATTTGTTTATTACAAACAAGCAGCTTTTCGCTTCACAGGACATTAATTGATGGACTGGAGTGGTGTGGATTACTGTAATTTTTTTTATCAGCTGTTTGGACTCTCATTCTGACAGCACCCATTCACTGCAGAGGATTCATTGGTGAGCAAGTGATGTAAAGCTAAATTTCATCAAATCTGCTTTGATGAAGAAAAGTGAACTTTTTTTTTTTATGTGTGTGTGTTTATGATCAATATGCTTCAGCAGATACAGATGGTTTAATGCCAAGTGTGTGAAAAGTACCAGATGTGATTTTTAACAGACTCTGCTCTCACTTTCGTCAGCAGCCATTTGCTCCTCCTAATATTTTCCACAATCGTACGGCAGGCACCAGCTGCAATCTTTAAAACAGATGCCTTTGTTCGTGTTTTTGAATGATTTTGGAGAACTGACGCAAAGAAATCACTCATTTACAGCTCTGTGAATCGATTATCTCAGCTTTAGTATGATACCTTCCTTTCAGTGCATTATGGGTAAAATCTCTGATCCTCTTAATGTTGCTAATGTTAACTGTTGAATCTGATTGGCTTTGCAGCAGATATGATGTTACCTGTGTGGCCTCTAGAATGTAATCCTGCACTATCAACATGTCTTCATTGGACAGGCACACGTGGCCCTCCCCTCGTAACGATAAAGAGAACGTCTCATAGCTGATTGGCTGATCTCTCACAGGCCAGAATATGATTGGCTCGCTGTCTTCTGTCTGGGAATGGAATAAAGAAATGACAGAGGGAGGAAAGAGTGAATGAGAGATTAATGAAAGTACAATCGGTTTCATTCAGCACTGGAAGATCGACAGGAAATGTAGGAAATAGGCCTGACGTTATAAAGCAGTTAAAAGCTGTACTGACCGTGCTACTCGTGTCCGACAATGAAACAATAACCTGGGCGTTGTGATCCCACACCATCCTCCACAAGTCCTTCACTGTGCTGGGCAAAGGATTCTGGGTAATGATGAACTCTTTGCTCTGCCGATAGCCCTGATATGAATGCATGAATGAGTCTTAATATCAATCTAAATAAGGTTATAAATAGAGGATTGACTGGAGAAACGTTGGATGTCTCACCATGACGTATGAGGCATTGATATAGTCAGACGTCTCTCCTGCTGATGTGGACAAACACACTCTGGATTTCTCCACTGCAAGACACACAACAATCACATGAGAGGACTGAATATCTGTCCATCCATCCATTCCTCTATCCATCAGTCTATTTGTCTATCTATCTGTCTGTCCGTCCAACATCAGTCTTGTCTATCTAAAGAAATGACAGACTATATCTGTCATAGACACAGATATCTATCTATCTATCTATCTATCTGTCTATCTGTCTGTCTGTCTGTCTGTCTGTCTTTATCAATCTATCTGTCTGTCTGTCTGTTTGTCATCTATCTATGTGTCTGTCTGTCCGTCCAACATCAGTCTTGTCTATCTATCTATCTATCTATCTATCTTTCTATCTATCTATCTGTCCGTCCGTCTTTATCAATCTATCTATCTGTCTGTCTGTCTGTCTGTCTGTCCATCCAACATCAGTCTTGTCTGTCTGTCTGTCTGTCTGTCTGTCTATCTATCGATCTATCTATCTATCTGTCCTTTTGGAGACAGTCTGTCTGTCTGTCTATCTATCCGTCCGTCCGTCCGTCCGTCCATCCGTCCGTCCAACATCAGTCTTGTCTATCTATCTATCTATCTATCTATCTATCTATCTATCTATCTATCTATATCTGTCTGTCTATCTATCCGTCCGTCCGTCCGTCCGTCCAGTCTTGTCTATCTATCTATCTATCTATCTATCTATCTATCTATCTATCCGTCCAACATCAGTCTTGTCTATCTAAAGAAATGACAGACTATATCTGTCATAGACACAGATATCGATCTATCTATCTATCTATCTATCTATCTATCTATCTATCTATCCGTCCGTCCGTCTTTATCAATCTATCTATCTGTCTGTCTGTTTGTCATCTATCTATCTGTCTGTCTGTCTGTCTGTCCATCCAACATCAGTCTTGTCTGTCTGTCTGTCTGTCTGTCTATATCTATCTATCTATCTATCTATCTATCTATCTATCTATCTATCTATCTATCTATCTATCTATCTATCTATCTATCTATCTATCTATCTATCTATCTATCTATCTATCTATCTATCTATCTATCTATCTATCTATCTATCTATCTATCTATCTATCTATCTATCTATCTATCTATCTATCTATCTATCTATCTATCTATCTATCTATCTATCTATCTATCTATCTATCTATCTATCTATCTATCTATCTATCTATCTATCTATCTATCTATCTATCTATCTATCTATCTATCTATCTATCTATCTATCTATCTATCCGTCCGTCCGTCCGTCCATCCATCCGTCCAACATCAGTCTTGTCTATCTGACTGTCTGTCTTTATCTATCCATCTATCCATCTATCTATCTATCTATCTGTCTGTCTGTCTGTCTGTCCATCCAACATCAGTCTCATCTATCCATCTAACATAAAATAATGAACAGAGAATGAAAAATAACAATAAACACACCAGGAATCAGAGAGCAGCTCCTGTTCTTTGTTCTGTTGCAGTCATTCAGGGCACTGCTGTAATCATTCTGTTTGGCATTCGACTGGCACACCAACTGCAATGACAAGGTCATTGTCATGTATATCAGGTTACATTATTCAACTACAACTGTGCTGATACAAATACTTCCAGCTGTGCTCTTCAGAAATCACTAAAGAACTGAGAGCACACTTACTTTAAACTGCTTTTCCAGCTGTGTCTTACATGAGGCCCCTGGGGTTAGGAGGTTGTTAACATACTGATGAATATGGCTTGATGGCACCTCTGTCTCTTGACTCAAAATGGCCTCTACTAGAGCATCATGGGTAAAGATGTATTGCTCCTGTAAGGGTACCAGAACAACTGATGTTGAGAAGGAAACTTGAGTCCAACTTTGAGTTTATATTTTAAGCAACACTAAGGATTGATTAAACAGAAAATAATGTATAATTTTTCTTTATAGAGCAAGTTCTGTGCACCAGCATGAGATTTGAATTGCTGTTCACTCACCTCTGTTTGAACTAGATAGTTCCGTTGTGTACGAATGTGTTTGAGGAAGCCCATAATGTTGACTGTCCCCTGCCCTTTAATCTGTTTTAACATGCTGTCCAACACTATGTAGGTCCCTGTTCGGCCCACTCCAGCACTAAACACACACAAACACACGTCAGAAGTGTAAAATATACAATATGACTTTATACGTTTAAAGATAGTCCTGTAACCCACCTGCAGTGTACAATCATTGGCCCCATGTGGTCTGTTTGAGCTCTAGCGGACTTGTAGACGAATGAAAGCACAGGCAGGACGTACTCAGGTACACCCATGTCTGGCCACTGTGTGTAGTGGTACTGTATTACTGTCCTCTCGTTACTACGACCTCTCTGAGAATCCTAAAAAAAATCATCAACATCAAGTACACATGTGATCTAAAATCAAGCAAAAGTTAATGCAATCCTGATTGTTTTAAAAAAGAAAGAGTATCATCATGTTAAAAAGTTAAAATTTTAACATTTAATTAATTCAATTAATATTAACAATTTAATATTACTAATATTAAAAACCTGAATGATTGTGTCTAAATAAATACTCAAATTTAATCTACGATTTTAAAATGCCAAAAGTGAATCTAGGCATAACATCATATGTACAGTATTAAAAATTAAAAGTAATTTTGAGATTTGCTAAAGATTACATTTTTATAGTGTTTATAAATTCTTTTTTTTTTAAATATTCACTTTAAGTGAGTTTTAGATTATGGCAAAGGTAGTAAAAATAGAGGAAAAACATTCACAATTAAATATCCAACATCGACCAATACAATACAAATAAACACCAAAAAAAAAAAAAAAAAAACTCTAATATCAGCCCTTAACTACTATTGTTCCAATATATTGTGTATGCCTACTTGATACCTTCTTTATGCTGGTATTTCTGATGGTGAAGGTTCTCTGGGTGTAGTGCGCGAGGACTTTTGTGCTCTTAACAGTAACCAAAAAACATCCATAGTCTTCCTGGTTCTCCAGAGGCCAGTACTGGTCACACTTCCTCTGAGAAATGGATAAACATTGTTGTGTTCAGGCTGAATGAACCCAAATTTGTTATTGTCTTGTCACCCCAAAATAAAAATGTCATAATTTACTCATTCTCATCCTCTTCTAAACCAGTACAATTTTGCATTTCCAAAAGAAAATAAAAAAATATATACATATATATTCTTGTCCATGTGACTTGTGGGCTATATTTCAAGTCTTCTGAAACCATATGAAAATGTTTCTGATAAGAGAAATCTTTTTTGGGTGAACTATTTTTTTAAATGTCAGACATTACATCAATTAATTTAGGTAGAACCTGCACTAAAATGGCTCACCCTTCCTTTCTCCATGATGTTTGTGATCATAACAATCACTCCCACATTCTGCTCCCACACCATCCGCCAGAAATCCACTGTGCTGGACTTTAAGGGCCCTTGTGCTGCAATGTAGGCTTTCTGTTTGTTAAAACCCTTGTGTAAAACAGAAAGAAGAAACAAATAAAGCTACAGGAAGTAGGGAAGAACAAGTATTCTTAGTTTAAACTTTGAAAGAACATCTCAGGTGACACAATATTACAATAGGGGCCCCAAACACTTTCTCACACTCAAAGTGCCACCATGCCTGACCTTTCTATGATCGAATCAATAGCAAATCAGCAGTGCTTTTTATCACTTGTGCTAGTTATATGGTTACCCTTTGAGGTATTCATGCCTCACTGATTAAATAATGATATAATCATCATGATTTGCCTGGCAACGTTTCTGAGTTCAGTTAAAGTCTCTCACATCCACATAGTTGGCATTTATATAGTCCCCTCCACTTCTCCCATCTTTGTCATTTAGGGGTGCGAGTCGCACTCTGCTGTGGTCATCTAAAGGATGTAATTGAAGATGTAACCATTTTATATCAGTCACAGAAATGTGCATCTAATGCTTGTATTAATTTGTGGCAGTGGTTCTCACAGGCTAAAATGTTGACGTATCGGTTCTTGTTCTTATTGTCTGGATGGCTGGAACAGTCCGTTGTTGTTCCGAGGTCCACGGTGCACGTCTGAACTTCCTAAAAAACACAACCCACTATTCCAACAGTCTGCCATAAAGTGACAACACTAAAGACATAGTCAAAGTGCAGACAAGTGAGCATCACAAATTCATGCTAAAGCTATCAAAAGCAAACAAATTAAAGGGAGATGTGGCTTACCTCAAAATACTCTTTCAATATCTAATGGGGGGGGTGAGAATGCAAAAAGCAATGAAATACAGTAACAAACTGTGCACCAGAAATACAACACAAAGCAAAAGCACTGACAGCCTGGGTTGGATTCTGCTCATTTTAAGTGTGTTACTCTACAAGTTTCAGGATGCTGATTGGTCAGTAAAGCAAGAAATTACGTCACATTGTGAGATATCGAGTAAGATTGTGAAAGTCACAATTATGAGAAATAAAGTCAAAATTCAAATGAAATTAAGTTGCAATTGGGAAATAAGTCACACTGTGCAACAAAGTTGCAATTATAAGAACTAGTCACAGCTGTGAGACATGAAGTCACAATTGTGATAAAGCTGCAATTGTAAAATAAAGTCAGAATTTTGAGATATTAATTTTAGTGGTGTCAAAATTAGCGAGTTAACGCAGGCGATTAATTTTTTTCAGTTTAACGCGTTAAAAATATTTAACGCAATTAACGCAGAGGCGGGGCTAGGGTTGGCCACCCCACTCACAACTGCTGCTTCTGTCACTTTTTCTCTTGACAAGAAGTGCATTTATTCAGTCGCAGAATGACTGAGAACGGGAGACTTTTCAGACGCGTGCTCCACTTCACTTTACTTCAGCGCCAGACGCGAGTCAAGCGAGCGCGGAAATGGTACAGTGCTCGCAGCGCATGATCTTCAATTGCAAGCACAAAGGCGCCGGCGCGCTGTAGCCTGTATCCTTTCATATCAAAGCGTGAAATAAACTACGTGCATGCAATGTCGTGGTCAGTTAAGTCATGAAGTTACCAAAAAGGCGATTAAAGCTGCCTTAAAACTGTGCATGCATGTAATATATTTTATATGAAGGTAAAAAGAGTTGAGAGAAAATATGATGCGTGTCAGATCCGTGTCACATTCGTTTCACGTTTCAAAGAAATAACAGCCAAAATAACCTAATAACCAGCTGCTGTGATGTCTATTAATCAAAGGACAAAGAAAAAAAAAAAGAGGAAAAAATAACTTCTATAGCTTTAAGGATTCATCTATATTTAATTTAGAATTTATCGTTTGATAACTTCAATTTCAATTTCTGTATATTTCCGCTGAAGGGCACAGTTAAATATGACATTTATTATAATGGGTTTATGTGAAGATTGTTTTAAATTCACTTAAATTAGAGAAATCAGTATTGGTATCTTTGATTCTGGCCTTCAGTCATAAAAAAAGATGCCATTCAACAAATATAAAAAAATATACTGTCTTTATGTTGTTTGCACATTAATTTGAAGATTGAATGTGAAATTATTGCAATATAAAAGTATATTTAAAAACTTGATATTAGGTGGGATTGATCTTGAATAATTTCAGGAAAATGTGTGATTAGTTAATTTTTTTATTCGATTGACAGCGCTAATAAATTCACAATTACAAGAAATAGTCACAATTGTGAAAAAAGATGTAATTGTGAGATGTAGTTGCAATTACTGTAAAAGAAAAGAAGTTTAATAAAGCTGTAATTCTAAGATATGCTGTAAATTCGCAATTCTAAGAAATAACTGCAATTGTTAAATAAAGTCGCTAAATTGTGAGCAATAAAGTCACAATTTTTAGATATAGTAACAATTACCAGACATAAAGTTGCAATTGTGAGATATAGTTGCAAGTGTGGGATATGAAGTCACAAGAAATAATTGCAATTCTTAGATTACTATGAAACTATGAAACATAAAATTGTAATTGTGAATTGAAGCCACAACTGTGAGAAATAAAGCCGCAATGACAAGAAATAAAGTTCAAATTACGAAAAGTTACAAGGCAGAAACAGGCTTCCATGCAAGCTTTATTTCTTAAATATCTTTATAATCTTTTTCTTTAATCTTTATAAAAGCAAAAGTAGAAATATACCCAAATATATAATTATCTGATGACTTGAGATATGTTGAACTTTCAACTGAAGTTTTGGTTTAATCCAGTTAATGATTCCATGCGTTTCTGTTGACTTTTAACAAAGTCAAAATAATAAACGAATACCAGTAAATTTTCAGGAACCTTTTCACTGCTGTATGAATGAACTTAGCCACAAATATCAACTATGATCAATTAAAATGGACAGAATCCAAAGACCTGCTGTCATGGATTGAACAGAACATGCATTTAAAGTCTATCGTTTGTATCAGTGCAGGTGTTTAACGTAACTAGCATGCCACAAAACTCATTACGCTAAAATAAACGTTCATTCAGCCTGAACATGACACAAAAAGCAACACAGCTCTCAAACAGAAACTTCTGAAACATATGCATCACTTTTTCATAGGTAGCGCTTATGACAAGAACTAATAAATTAGGTTTACTGTCTCGTTTGTGTCCAATTAAAGCTTGCTTGATTTGTGCATGATCTAATGAAGTGTGAATAATTTAATGTTATGGTGAGAATCTACAATCTGACACTGATTGATGTTAATGAAGCTGTAACTGGGTCTTTTTGTGCACCTGACTGGAACATAGAGCTGAGTGCATTACTGACCTAATTATAACTCAAATTTATTATCAACAACCTGCGTTCATGCATGAATGGATAGAGAGCGAATATACGTGCCTGAATGAACTGAACAATTCATTTATAACACATGCCTTAATGACATGTTGATCTTCTACATCAAGGCTCGCATGAGACAGCTGTCCCTTGAAGAGTGTCAAAAGAGAGGGGGATGATGGGATACAAACCTCAAACTCTCTAGAAAATGAGTTGGTGTTGTGAAGCTCAGCCACATGCTTCACAAATTGCTTTACTGACTGGGGATCGTGTTCACCTGGAAGTGTAAAAGACATGTCTGATGATCAAAACAGCAGTGAAACGCAATTATAATGATTATATGGCATGTGGTTTAACCATCAAGTAAAAGGTATTAACATATTTTCCTTACACTTTGAATACATTTTAATCAATATTTTTTGTATTTAATGTATTTTTAGAGGTATATATATATATATATATATATATAATAATTATTAAATTATTAATTATATAATGAATTTAAAATTTATACATGTGACTTCTTATCAAGTTTTAGTGAGTTGCACCACATGACACTGATCTGTTATTTTAAGGGACTTATTGAGCTTGACACAAGAGGGTCTGCAGGGGTTGTCTCTATGATTTCATGATTGTTTAAAAGCAGTTTTGTTGAAAATTTTATATGATAAATTATAATAGTAATAAGTTATGCCTACTTTTAAACTACTTTTAAAGTTTTCTTTTCTATAATTAATTTTAGGCTTTTTCTCTTCATTATAATATCAGGACAGTTGTACCACTTGCCATTTTTGAATTTATGCCCCCCCAAAAAAAATATCAAAATGAATTTTAATTCAGAAAATAAAAACATGGTCACCATAGACAAGGTGTATTCAAGTCATTTAGTATACAAATTGCACTTTTACTTTTGCACGTTTTCTTTTTAAGTAAATTTTTAAAAATTGCATCAATTATTGACCCAAAAATCATTAGTACCAATGAAAACTCTATATTATGTTTATGAAAAGGTGTGTGTTACCTGTAGGGCTCAGCATTGGCGAGGAGGATATAACCCTGGGTGATGTGCTGTCTTCAATGTAGAAATGAGCAGTCTGAAAACATTTCCTGTAACGGTATTAAACACTTTTTCTACTCTTTATGTAACATAAGTACTTTTGACTGAATAGCATGTAAGGCAGATGTACTACACGAATTACATTCACACAAAGTTAATAAAAACACATAAAAAAATTAATGGTTCTAACATGCAAGCTTTGATTATTTCTACAGTGAGGAAATTTTTTTTTGATCCCCTGCTGATTTTGTATGTTTGCCCACTGACAAATAAATTATCAGTCTATAATTTTAGTGGTAGGTTTATTTGAACAGTGAGAGACAGAATAACTCGGATTTCCAGAAAACCGCATTTCAAAAAAGTTATAAATTGATTTGCATTTTAATGAGTGAAATAAGTATTTGACCCCTTCGCAAAACATGACTTAGTACTTGGTGGCAAATTGTAGTTGGCCACCAGGTTTGCACACATCTCAGGAGGGATGTTGTCCCACTCCTCTTTGCAGATCCTCTCCAAGTCATTAAGGTTTCGAGGCTGACGTTTGGCAACTCAAACTTTCAGCTCCCTTCACAGATTTTCTATGGGATTAAGGTCTGGAGACTGGCTAGGCCACTCCAGGACCTTAATGTGCTTCTTCTTGAGCCACTCGTTTGTTGCCTTGGCCGTGTGTTTTGGGTTATTGTCATGCTGGAATACCCATCCACGACCCATTTTCAATGCCCTGGCTGAGGGAAGGAGGTTCTCACCCAAGATTTGAAGGTACATGGCCCCGTCCATCGTCCCTTTGATGCGGAGCAGTTGTCCTGTGCCCTTAGCAGAAAAACACCCCCAAAGCTTAATGTTGCCACCTCCATGTTTGACGGTGGGTATGGTGTTCTTGGGGTCATAGGCAGCATTCCTCCTCCTCCAAACACGGCGAGTTGAGTTGATGCCAAAGAGCTCAATTTTGGTCCCATCTGACCACAACACTTTCACCCAGTTCTCCTCTGAATCATTCAGATGTTCATTGGCAAACTTCAGACGGGCCTGTACATGTGCTTTCTTGAGCAGGGGGACCTTGCGGGCGCTGCAGAATTTCAGACCTTCACGGCGTTGTGTGGTACCAATTGTTTTCTTGGTGACTGTGGTCCCAGCTGCCTTGAGATCATTGACAAGATCCTCCCGTGTAGTTCTGGGCTGATTCCTCACCGTTCTCATGATCATTGAAACTCCACGAGGTGAGATCTTGCATGGAGCCCCAGACCATGGGAGATTGACAGTTATTTTGTGTTTCTTCCATTTGCGAATAATCGCACCAACTGTTGTCACCTTCTCACCAAGCTGCTTGGCGATGGTCTTGTTGCCCATTCCAGCCTTGTGGAGGTCTACAATCTTGCCCCTGACATCCTTGGACAGCTCTTTGGTCTTGGCCATGGTGGAGAGTTTGGAATCTGATTGGTTAATTGATTGCTTCTGTGGACTGGTGTCTTTTATACAGGTAAAGAGATTAGGATTTTAAGAGAGTGCTCCTAATCTCAGCTCGTTACCTGTATAAAAGACACCTGGGAGCCGAAATCTTGCTGATTGATAGGGGATCAAATACTTATTTCACTCATTAAAAGGCAAATCAATTTATAACTTTTTTGAAATGCATTTTTCTGGATTTTTTTGTTGTTATTCTGTCTCTCACTGTTAAAATAAACCTACCATTAAAATTATAGACTGATCATTTCTTTGTCAGTGGGCAAACGTACAAAATCAGCAGGGGATCAAATAATTTTTTCCTTTACTGTATGTTGTCGTCTTATCCACATATGCGCTTGAGATTGAACTATAAGCTTAAAAAATAAACTCAAAAACCATATTCAATCTAATCCACAACACGTTTTAACAGGATCACCCAGAGGACTTCCTTAACTGTTTTGTCTAAAACGGTAACTTCTTGGAAGGGATTAGTGACCACAATGAAAAGTGACACAGATTTAACGCTAACGTTTCAAGATGTCCCATTAAGTGCGCATCTGTCTGCTCTCTAAATGAGCACCATGTAGCTACAGATGGACAAGCAGTCATACATGCCCATGTTCTGCTGAGATTGAACCACCCACGGCTGCACTAACAAGACATGAACATGACTTGGTCGTGTTGAACATAATCACGTGGAGGTTCTTTCTCCAGCCTGGCAGCATGTGTTCCCTGTAGGCCCACAAACAACAGATCAGCGTATCTTGAGATTTAATCACCGGCTCCAAGATTACCGATTTAATCTCCTCGCAATCTTCACGGTGTAACAACAAAAAGTCAAACATGAGCAATATGTTGAAGGGGCAAGAGGCACGTTGGAATGAGAAATGTACAATCTTGTGCCACTAAACTGTTTACACTTCTGAGACATTTTCTTAATGGGATTGCCAAAGTTGCTTATTTCACAGTTGGGAATATCTGATGGTAAACAGGATTTCAGACTTCCATCCTGGTGTGGAAGGACCATTTTTACCGCTTTGGTGTGAATTCTGGGCTTGTTTCACACACACACACACACACACACACACACACAGAGAGAGAGAGACAACTGCCACATCATGGCTTGTTTATCTTACTTCCTTTTGAGGTGGTACCTCACCCGGTGGGTGTGAGATTGGGTCTGTGCCCAAGATTAGACCCCCATCACAGACAGACAGCACGCTCCTCATGGGGCCACACCACTCCCCCTTATCGACTATTGTTATGATTATGGATTAGTAACAATATGATGGAAATCATGAGCAGCTGTCTCAGAGGAAATATATTTTTGTTTTCCATGCATCCTGTTCGACTATGCATGACCAATGCCAAAACAGTTAAATGCACAGTAAAAAAAAATTAAAATAAAATAATAAAATAACCTTGCTTGGGTAACATAAACTGCCTTTATTTGTGTCAAAAGAAATATTATGTAATTTAATTTATTTTTAATGGTCAGCAAGTGTATGCAATATAGAAATAATAAAACAAATAAAAAAAATTACATATATGTTAATTAAAAAAGGAAATGTTTTTTACATTTGTATTACATATACAATTCTATATTAAATAAGATGCTGTTACCCATTGGACTTACCTCCAGTAGATAAAAATGCCAATCAAAACGATGAGACCCAGGAAGGTGAGGGTGGAGACCACAGCCAGAGGAATCACAGCCTTCTTCTGGCGCTCAATGCTGCTTGCCAGGCCCACCCGCGACTCATGACTGCTGTTACCAGCATCTATGGGTTAAAAAACACCCTACTCAGATCAGAGCATCATTAGTAATCAATGTTCTTGATGCAAAATGCAGTATCCTATTAGAGATAATTAAACACTAAAAAAACACAGCAAACAAACTCACCTTATAAAATGTTTGTTTTTTTTCAAGTCAAGTGAAACTATCACACTTCACATAACTTGTAACACAGATCAAGGTTGATCTTACTATAGTACTAAAGTGACATAATTTGCAAACCAGTAGGCCTTAAGACATGCAATAACTGAACAATGTAAAAACAATGAATGAATATCTACAGTATGTAGACGCAATAAAGTACAATTAATGCAGTGGATAATAACAACAACAAAAATAGCAGTTTTTGTTAAAGGTGCTAAATCTGTATAAAATGACTAAAAACCACCATTTGTTCTTTAACATATTGAGTTCAAGCTATCAGACACACAGGATATTGACTCAGTTTTTCTTTGATTCTTAAAGACCTTATAATCAGTATGTCATCCATAAGGATTGGTATAGCACCACTTAATCTATTCCATCATAAATGTGTTTTGAGTTGGTCTGACACTAAGAAGCTAAAGAGTTCACAGGTCATGATTCATTGCAGACAGACACGTTAGAGAGATTAAGACTTGGCCTAGGACTGTCTGAGATGACTTCAGCATCCCAGCCAAAACACAATGCTGCCCTGCCAGCTGTCACCTACTAGTGACCAAATATAAGAGATTTGCTGCTCTCTGCTGGACAAACAGTGAAATTACTAAGTTCTCTCATGGAAGAAGAATCAAACTGTGCTAACATAGCTAAGCCAAATCTTAGCTCAGATGCTATGCCTCCATTCAGTTTAAATTGCTATACAGACATTCTATCATATAACACTGGATAAATCTACAAATTGAGCCCACAAACTCTATAGTAATTGCTAAATATATAACCAGGTATCTTGGATTTGACTTGAGATGGAAAACATGCTGTTGGTATATTTCTGATAACAGATGTGAGCATGCTAATACACATTTTAGCAAATAATCACATGAAGAACATGCAACACAAAACAGAACACACATGAATCACATGGGACTAGGAATCAGACACATATTGTGATGATGGGATTGAATTCTTATTAAGATGATGGTTCTTTAGTAGCACATTTTAGCCTAACTTGTCAGAAGATTCGATGTATACAATAATTAAGGACAATGCCGTGAGCAAGGTAAGTGAGATCTTACCTTCCCAGTGAACTACCTTCTACAGAACATTTTCTGGATGAGATTTTAGTTGTGTAGGTGACATTTGTGGTTGGTTAAGGCATTCAGAATTTAGGATGGATTAGTTGTCCTTGCAGCAAGAGCTTTCAGATACTTTAAGACTCTTCACTGATGATTCACTGATCAAGCTTCACTGAGCATGTCTAAATCAAGAAGCACCTTCAGGAATGGACGTCAACAACCGAGAGGTTATGCAACACAAAACAGAACACACAGGAATCACATGGGACTAGGAATCAGACACATATTGTGATGATGGGATTGAATTCTAATTAAGATGATGGTTCTTTAGTAGCACATTTTAGCCTAACTTGTCAGAAGATTCGATGTATACAATAATTAAGGACAATGCCGTGAGCAAGGTAAGTGAGATCTTACCTTCCCAGTGAACTACCTTCTACAGAACATTTTCTGGATGAGATTTTAGTTGTGTAGGTGACATTTGTGGTTGGTTAAGGCATTCAGAATTTAGGATGGATTAGTTGTCCTTGCAGCAAGAGCTTTCAGATACTTTAAGACTCTTCACTGATGATTCACTGATCAAGCTTCACTGAGCATGTCTAAATCAAGAAGCACCTTCAGGAATGGACGTCAACAACCGAGAGGTTTACCTTCCACTGGTTCCTCCTCTGAATCCCTCTCAGTGCGCTCTGGAATACTGAAGTCTGAAGATGTCTCATTATCTGTGAGGTTTTCTCCTGATCCGCTCTCCTCTTCCCCACTTCCTCTTAGAGTCCAGGACGGGCTAGGGCGCAGGGTGACTCTGAACTCGGTAGATTCACTATCTTTCCCATTCTCACCTTCAAAGTAGAAGGAGGAAGAGTGTTCCTCGTTCCCATCATCCTTCTCTTCAGGAGGTACCTCTGTAGGAGTGGCAGTGGTGATATATGGGACAATACTTTCATCTCCTGATGCTGAGCTCTGGCCCAAATCTAAGTCAAGAGCCCAGCCCGAGGCACTGTTCTCCAGATGTCCATCTGCAGAGTGTGTAGGCATGGAACTGGACTCTGGAGCAGAGGAAAGTGCAACGGTTGGGGGCACCACAGGAGCAACCACAGAGATGGATTCTGGGGCAGAGGTTGGCGCAATAGTTGGGGGCACCACAGGAGTAGGTTTGAATATGAATTCTGCAGTAGAGGTTGGCGCAATAGGAGACCTTACGGGAGCAGGTGCTCCCTGGGACTGTCCAGTTGCACTTTGTGCAACGCTGCTGTTGGTGGCTGAAACAGAAATGCTGAGGTCACTAGAAGGCATGGTGAAAATGGGAAGAGATGACAAAAGAGCCTCGTTGCGGAGGTCCAAATCTGCTTCGCTGCACAGAAGAGTACCTGCGCTGGAGGTGGACAGAAACGAATGGTGTTCTACAGGACTAGATGGGTCACCCAAGAGACCACTACACGGGGACAGTCCCAAAGTAGAGGAGGGCAGCAGGAAGTTAGAAGAGGCATGCAGAGAGATTTCAGTAGATGCACCATTGTCTTGACTAAAGGTAGGAGCTACTATAGAAGAATCTACCCACTCCGTCAGCAGTCTAGAGTCCCCAACGCTACCTGAGAGAGAAGAGTCAGAGTCAAGGGTTGTCGTCGTCAAAGAGTAGTCGTTAGAGACAGGAACTGAAGGCTGGAGATGTGCAAAAGAGCTCAGCATGGAGACAATACTAGGGGAATCAGAGAGGTCATGTTCAGAGCTTGGCTGCATGGAGACCACAGAAGCAGTCACTTCTGGTAACGTTTGAAGGGGAAGAGTACTTCTACACTGGGGGTCAGCCGAGATGGACCCAGACAAAATATCATCATCACCATCATCATCAATACAACCACCACTAGAGACAGACTCCATGTCTAAATAAGCCTCAGAGCCGGTGAGGAATAGGGTAGGGTAGGAAGGGGAAGGGGTGATAGACTGTGCACCACCATACACCAGCTTGGAAACAGTGTATGGGATGTCCCAGTCAGGGATGGGCTCAGACAACACACTGCTTAAGGAATGGGGGGACACAGGACTTGCATGCACGTAGGACAAAGTGTCAGATACAGAGGGGGCATACGAAGCACTCTCACCATTAAACACTGGCTGGGTGGTCTGCGACAGAACAGTACTGAAAGCGTCAGTGGTTGGAAAAGGCAAGCTAGCAGTTGTAGGCCACAGAGGGACCTCTGGGGGGAAGGTAGAGGAAGTTGATTCCATTGGGATTTCAGGCAATGGTGCTACAGTCACTGAACTCTCCCCATAGCTGTGTGAGTCGGTTACAGTTTGAGTCACTTCCTCAACCTCCGAAATGTATATCGAAGGTGATGTTACAAATGTTTTAAGGGTTATGCTTTTTTCAAGGGTTCTGCTTGTTTCAGGGGTGACACTTGTTTCAGGGGTGACGCTTGTTTCAGGGGAGTCGCTTGTTTCAAGGGAGACGCTTGTTTCAGGGGTGACGCTTGTTTCAAGGGAGACGCTTGTTTCAGGGGTGACGCTTGTTTCAGGTGAGATGCTTGTTTCAGGGGTGACGCTTGTTTCAGGTGAGATGCTTGTTTCAGGG
The DNA here is from genome assembly GCF_001515605.1 of Sinocyclocheilus anshuiensis. NCBI lineage: Eukaryota > Metazoa > Chordata > Actinopteri > Cypriniformes > Cyprinidae > Sinocyclocheilus > Sinocyclocheilus anshuiensis. Next base: position 1,253,409 of record NW_015536544.1, read on the forward strand.
GTGACGCTTGTTTCAGGGGTGACGCTTGTTTCAGGGGAGATGCTTGTTTCAGGGGTGGCGCTTGTTTTAGGGGTGATGCTTGTTTCAGGGGTGATGCTTGTTGGAGAATCTGTGAAGGTATTGCTTTGGCCATCAGACTCTGAGGATACACCTGCTACAATGCTAGAACCATCTGGTCTAGTGGTATGTATATCCACAACAAAACTGGTGGCTATGGTTGCCGGGATGGTAGGTTTGTCTGTGTATTTCAGAGTAGGTTCATCTGTGTATACTGCTGAAAAATAATGATCATGAGTCTTCTGGGAGTCTTCTACTGAGAGTCTTCTTTCATGAGTCCTTGGTGTCGTCTTAATGACTGGATGGACCGGGCGCTCTGTTTTAGTAACTCTTGGGCTGGTTGTGGTGGTTTGGAAGGGATATGGAACCTTATTTGTGCCAGGTCTGATCAAAAACGGACTGATGTGATGGTCTTCCTGAAATAGAAGAAAGAGATGGACAGAGAGAGAAGAGGTGTTTAGTTTTGTTGTTGAAAAAAATAATTTAAATAACTATACACTAAAGTAACATTGACAGTTACCTCTTCATCATATTCAAACGAGTCGGAGTCATTGTCTGTTTCTGAAAATTAACCAGACATAAAAGAGTTAAAACACTGTATGAGTAAAAGATTCACATGTCAGCTACAGAGAAGTATGTTCTGTATGCTCTTTACATTTTTTATAACAATGTCTATGACACTGAAACTAAACCATTCTGGTATTATATTGAACTATTATATAATGAACAGATAATTGGTGAACAGATCCGATAGTGACAATATTTTCAGTCTTTTTATTTAATAAAATAATTCTGAAAACAGTTTCATGTAACATGTACACAAACACACACCTCAGATACATTTGAAAACCAATCAGTGTTTATAATTTCATCCATAATGGACAAAGAAAATTCATGTTTGAGAAACAAAGCTCGAAAACACAAACTGGTTTTCAAAGTGTATTCAATGACAAACCACGTGCCTTAAAGGGACTTTTTTTTGGCATTTGGTATTATCTGTTGCTGTTGAGAGTACTTAGGTTAAGAAGGAAGGAAAGGTAAACCAGGCCACCACCAAATAGGATTTGTTTAGATCATTCTTCAATACATAGAGAACATAAAGGAGCAATCTTTGGGTCAGAGGGTCAGTTTTTGATCACATACATTATATCACACGACAGGCGAGTTTGGACACCTTCATGCATTAAAAATCCTCCCAGCACACAGAGATAGAGAGAGCTTTCAATTTCTTGCAGGCTCTTACCTGTCATGGGATCAAACTCAGTGACATAAAATGGTGGAAAAGACCCCAGAGATTTCGTGATATGTGGACAAGATCGGTTTGTGAAGCATGGAAACATTAAAAGGTAGAAGATGTATGATTTTATCAGATAGACCGACCCCACTTCACTGATGTAAACCCAATCAACTCTCAAACATGTTGTGACTTGTTTGATTGGAAAATGACAACACATATATCCATAGACACTGAAATATGATGACAGGGATTCTCAGAGAGACAGATAAGTTAAATCAGTAAGCAAAATACAGACCCAACATTCCAAAGAATTATAAAAGAACACAAAAAAAACACAAAATGAGTATTTGTGAGAGACAGAAAAAAATCAGTAAATAGAAGGAAATTCAAAATGCAAATAGTGACGACAAAGTATAAGATGGACAGACAGAGAATAAGAGGAAAATCCTTCAAGACGACATGTATAAGAATACTGACAAAGACAAAAAGTCTACCTAAAACCAGAAGCTGTAAGCAATTTTAAATTCCATTCACAGTTCAAATTAATGAAAACATTTAAATAAATATGAATAAATTACAACTTTTTATAAGTTAAAATATTCTACTGAAAAAGTTGTTTTCAAATGTGCAATCAGTTTGTGTCAGCCTGATTTAACACTATACATTATAGTACCGAACTTTAGTCTGAAAATGCAAATGCAAATACATGAACATAAATGTTTCTAGGTATGCAAATGCAAGTTTGTGTGTTGCTGAAATCCAAAATGTGTCAGAAAAGTCTTTAATACCTGGAGAAAACTGTCCATTAGCACAAACTGTATGTTCAATAGGACACATGCTCTTACAATCCATAGGTCAAGCATTCTGATCTATGTTTACATAATCACGTACTGTAAAGTATGTTTCTGTCTAAAACCTGTGAAACACTCAAGGACTGTGTCCATTTCTTTATAAGACTTAATGGACACCACACCATTTTCTGGACAAGGTAACTGGTTTGCAAAGGATCAGTCTACAGCCTGAAGCATTTGGTTTTTGTCTAACATTTGCAGTAAAACTATAAAACTATGTGGGGCATGAGTGTTGTAAACTCATTCTCCACGGATGCGAGGGCGGCGGGCGCAATTGGTCTTACCAGCATCATCCAGGGGCATGTCCACTGTCAGCTGGTCACTCACTCTGCCATACAGACCGTTGGTGCACACAGCAACTACCTGCACCATGTAACTAGTGTTGGCCACCAAGTCCTGAATGATCGCCCCCTAGTGGTTAAAAAAACAAAAACAAACTAAATTAATCACAATTGATTATCAGAACCTGCAATGTTATTCAACTTCTAGAAGGTAAAACATGGAAAGGTGACCTTTACAGTGTAGGCCTAATTTTCAAGATGTGCTCATTAATATCTGATATTTATGACAAAAAAGTTAATGAATTACCACATCCTGGTCTCCATCAGTCAAGTACTCTAAGGCCGATTCATCATCGCCCTGGGCTGGCCGGTAAGTGACTGAGTATCTCTCTATGCTCGAGTCATAAACGGCCCGCGGTCTCTCCCAGATCACAAGCATACTGGTGTGATTATTAGGGTTGGCTTGCACATTCTCTGGCTCAGAACTACAAACTATGATAGCAAACACACAAACAAATACTGTTAAAATTAGTCACTCTGGAACTTTTCTTATATTAAACAACAATGAACAGGAAATAATACTAATAATAGAATAATAATAATAATAATAAACATGATGCCAGATAAAAAGATAACATGGTATCCATAGGTTTCTCTATTGCATTCACTACCGTTCAAAACTTTGGGTTCGGCAAAATCTTTTGATAAGTCTCTTGTGCTCACCAAAGCCGCATTTATTTGATCAAAAATATAGTAAAACTGGAATATTATTAATATTTAAAATATCTGTTTTCTATTTTAATATAATTCCAAATGTAATTTATTTCTGTGATGCAAAGCTGAATTTTCAGCATCATTACTCCAGTCTTCAGTGTCACGTGATCCTTCAGAAATCATAATATATGCTGATTTGCAAGAAACATTTCTTATTATTATCAATGTTGAAAACAATTGTGCTGCTTAATATTTTTGTTGAAACTGTGGTACAATTTTTTCAGGATTCTGTAATGAAGAGAAAGTTCAAAAGAACAGCATTTATTTGAAATAGAAATCTTTTGTAACATTCTAAATGTATTGGGTCAGATTATGTCAGATTATAGCCTGGTTTAACATTGGTTTAGTTAAATCCACGTAATTTTCATCACCCTCAGAGTTCTCAGTAACAAAGCCATACTGATGTGGGTGGGATGTTTTTGGTGTACCACCGCCCATCAGCTTCTAACACAAGAGGGCAGAAAACACCCGCAGATGAAACCATCTGTCTACTATCAGGGTACTTAAAAGTGATTTCTAATCAGAGTACTTAAAGGTACTTAAACATTTTTTGTTAACCCTATAATAAAACAACAATCATTTAAAAAGAAAATAGCCTTTTTTGAGATTTTTATGATATTGTTACTATTTTGATTTATTGTCGTCATTTAGTGTAGCGTTTTGCATTGGTTCCATCCTATATTTTTCATATGCTGATGTAATTCCATTTGGGAGTGAGCACATGTGCATTTACAGGTCATGTCTTGCATTCATATCAAACAAATCTTCTTATATGATCAAACTGCTAATTATTAAAATTGCAAGTGACACAGACCACTTTCAATTAACACAATGATGATAATAAATCATCAGAGAAATGTAAAAGCTAATTAATAAAAATTAAAAAAACACATACACTCTGCATGTATGCTTTCGTTTCACACTAACATCAATTTTGGTATATTAGGTGTAGACAGTTTGAACTGAATTCAACCTGTGCAAGTGAGGGGGCAAACAGAAAGAGACAGTTTCCTAGCAACTCAAAACTGTTTTGATACGTGACCCAGAGAGAGAGAAAGCAAGAGAGACTTAATAGTGGTGAGTAAACATTGTTAATACTGTGAGCACAGTGAAGGAGAGGTTAAGCAAATCTGGTTTGTCTGGCTACATTTGGCATTGCATTCCCTTGTTATGTAATTCTGAGATTGCACCAGTCACTCAGTATGTGGTGAACACTCATCAGAATGATATATATATATATAGAGAGAGAGAGAGAGAGAGAGAGAGAGAGAGAGTAAAACACTTACAGGAAACAGCAAATCCAACAAAGAATATCAATAATCCAAACTGATGATCTTAAATCTTGGCCCTGAAATCTTTTTCAGCACATTTCCACCCTCACATTTCACGTTTCCCAAGGTTTAAATTAAGTCACAAGTAATCAGTCAGTCTTTACAAAGTAATAATGCAGCATTAAGGTTGTAAATGACATTCCCCAGGCGCTGATTTAAGCTTAGACACAGGTTGGAGCGTATCTGTGTTTGAAAGGACACAAGTGGGACATTTTCCATTGCCGATGGCCCCTTTAAAAACAACTCCCACGTGCCAAACGTGCCAGTTCACCCTGTAGCGGAGAAATCTGAAATGGGGTATCGATGTTCCACCAACGATCTGCTAAAGCGGAATGTCTGAGAGCAAAACAGTTCGGATCTGCAAGTGGTT
>NW_015536544.1:1259087-1262923 GCF_001515605.1 Sinocyclocheilus anshuiensis
TTGTTAATACTGTGAGCACAGTGAAGGAGAGGTTAAGCAAATCTGGTTTGTCTGGCTACATTTGGCATTGCATTCCCTTGTTATGTAATTCTGAGATTGCACCAGTCACTCAGTATGTGGTGAACACTCATCAGAATGATATATATATATATAGAGAGAGAGAGAGAGAGAGAGAGAGAGTAAAACACTTACAGGAAACAGCAAATCCAACAAAGAATATCAATAATCCAAACTGATGATCTTAAATCTTGGCCCTGAAATCTTTTTCAGCACATTTCCACCCTCACATTTCACGTTTCCCAAGGTTTAAATTAAGTCACAAGTAATCAGTCAGTCTTTACAAAGTAATAATGCAGCATTAAGGTTGTAAATGACATTCCCCAGGCGCTGATTTAAGCTTAGACACAGGTTGGAGCGTATCTGTGTTTGAAAGGACACAAGTGGGACATTTTCCATTGCCGATGGCCCCTTTAAAAACAACTCCCACGTGCCAAACGTGCCAGTTCACCCTGTAGCGGAGAAATCTGAAATGGGGTATCGATGTTCCACCAACGATCTGCTAAAGCGGAATGTCTGAGAGCAAAACAGTTCGGATCTGCAAGTGGTTCTTTAAAATGAAAAGGTCGGACTGAGTAATTGATTTGTGAAACACTAAACAACAATGTCATCTGTAATCACATTAGACATAATTTCACATTACAGTCCCGTGCACCTATATTTTTAAAGATGTACGATGACCAATATTATTTATCAAATATTAACAAAAAAATTATATATATATATATATATATATACATATATATATATATATATATATATATAAAAATATATATATATATATATTAATGTAAAATATTCATTTGGAATAATTTAGACATTTAGACAGTGTTCATTTTTAACTTGTGCAGCTTAAATAATGGTTAAATTATTATATTAATCTAGAAATCAAGTTCTAAAGAAGCACCAAAAATCCATTTGCCTCCAACAACCTTTTGGGTGACAATTTTATATATTTATCCTTAAAAATTCAATAATGAATTAACTACAGCCTTTTGTTTGTTTTGTTTTTATATCCTACATCAGTTTATTAGTAATGATTCATACAGTAGAACACCCGAGAAATGAGTGGGAATCATCCATAAAGGGTCATGAAAGCATTGCGTTTGGCTAAAAATGGGCCAAATGTCTGTCTATAATTATAAATAGAAAGTAGGAAAATGTCTGGAGGGCTTTGTCATAAAAAATAGAAACCTTATTTAATTGAGAAGCAGTTGTTTGGGATTAGAATCATGTTGGAGGCTAATTGGATCCATGACCCTCAAACTGCCTGACTGCTTTAAGACCTTAAGAATGAACGCTGCCAGACACATGCTACCCTAGTTTGTTTATGCGTGTAAGTGTGTTTGTGAAGTACGTACTAGGAGTATGGACCTCCTCGATGCCAGTGTAGGATGAGAAGACTTGTCCCATAAATTGTTCCTGCTGCTCTCTGTAGTTATTCTGCAGGTAGTCCATTAACATGACATATCCAGCCTGCTGCATGGTCATCACCTCACAGAACATCTCCAGCTGTGGACACATACGGTGATGCAGATTAAACCAACAAAACTGTTTCTGTGTTCTGAAGGGGTCTAAAACAGAAAAGCAGCTAGCATTATTATCATACAAAATAAATACTTCTCATAATACCTTCATTAGTCTGACTGTTAAGTAGGCAATATCACACACATACAAGCGTTGTTGTTCTGAATGTCCACCATGTTGATATTCAGACCAAGAGTATGATTGCGACTATGATATTGCTTCTATATAACACAGTTTAACAAATAAGAAATTCCAGTGTTTTCTATGTAAACTTGCACTAGACAGATGTGTTTGACTGTTGCATTAACGTTTCGCACACGCCGTTCTTAAAAAGTTAAACTTAAAAAAAACTTGTCTTCGGGCAATACACATTTGTGTTTCTGAATGAACCAGTGTTTTTGAACAAATTGGTTGAGTGAATGTGTTAATGACTCACTCATAAAGAGACAGACTTGTCCATTGCTGAATGAATCAATGTTATTGAACAAACTGGTTGAGTGAATTGATTCAGTGACTCACTCATAAAGACAGAGTTGTTTGTTCCTGAATAAATCCAATTTGCATACTATCCACCCTAAATAATGTTCAAGATTACTAATCTTGAATACCATTTAGGTTGGATAGTATGCTAATTGGGATGCAGATGTTTTTTAATATATCGGTTGAGTGAATTATTCAATGATTCTCTCATAAGTACAGACTTGTCTGTTCCTGAATGAATCTGTGTTTTTGAGTGAATTGGTTGAGTGAATGATTCAGTTTGCATATGTTGACAAAGATTATGTAGATAGCTTACAGGTGATGATAAACTGCTATGATACTATAAGGATTAAACATACCTTCCTAAAACATATCTATTGAATCGCTATATAATCACAAAAACGACACACAGTACAAACACAGTGTAGCCCAGCGGCGAGACGGACACTATTGTGTTCAGACATCAAAGCTGCTCTTTAATGTGTGTGAGTCTATGTCATTCCCACTGTGACGTCAACAGGTGTGGGTTTGTTACCTTGCGGTAAAACTCCTGCTTTCACCTTGTGTTTCAACTGTAGCTTGTATCGACTTGCAAGTCACTCGAGGGCAACAGCCCCAGAATGAATGACACACAACACAAAAGCCGTGTTTAAGTATTTACAGTCTTTTGTGACGTGTAACTCTACGCTCGCTCCCTCTAATTCCATTTAATGACAGCTTGCTTTTGAATGCGTGGCATCCAATATTACAAACGTTGTTGTCTTCCTCTTTTGGAGGGAGTCGGCTTCCTTTTTGTGTGAACTTTACTATTAAGTGCCAAAAGCACAGCTAACTTATTATTGGAAATGACTTAACAGATTTCTAAGAAATCAAATGTCAAATCCAATGTAAAAACATGCACAGAAAACTAAACTGATCTATCGTCAACCTAAGATTGATATTTGTATGATCATGTTTGGGCATGTGTGCCATTTCTAGCTAATTGTTTTTAGTTCTTGAGAGTGTGTGTCACATAGAGTCAGTGTTGCATAACAGATGCCAAATGACAAATAGACACCACAGTCACAGTATCAGTCCAGATGTCCTCAGGGTTTTTTAGGTAGGAAAACAGCAGAATTCCTTTTGGCGGTGAAATAGCAGTATGTTTTGAATTATTCATTGTACCAGACAAAACAAGGTAATTTTCATTATCTATGAGTGAAATGTGTTTGTTGATATTAAAGGGGTCATATGATGCGATTTCAATTTTTCCTTTCTCTTTGGAGTGTTACAAGCTCTTGGTGCATAAAGAAGATCTGTAAAGTTGCAAAGACTAAAGTCTCAAATCCAAAGAGATATTCTTTATAAAAGTTAAGAGTCAACCATGCCTACCTAAAACGGCTTGTTCTAACACGCCCCCACATGTCTATGTCACTATGTGGGAAGATTTGCATAACGCCGCCCAAATGTTCATGCAAAGAAAGAAGGCATAACTTTTATTCTCGCTGTAGTATTATTGTCGCCATGTCATGAAGGTTGGCCTACTTTGGTTGGCCTTCCAAAAGAGGACGATTTCCGCTTCATCATGCCTAGAGCTGATCCGTGCTGGTCGCTGAGGAAATACAACAGTATGGTAAGGGGCGTGACGATTCAAAAGCGAGTTTTTTGAGCAGTGTACAGTAGCACTTGTTGTTTGTCATTTCTCTGATCACAAATGCAGACATGGTTTTATGTTTACGCGGCGCGATGCAACGCAACGCGTAAAAAGACAGTATAAGTCATTATAATCAGTA
>NW_015536544.1:1263119-1264167 GCF_001515605.1 Sinocyclocheilus anshuiensis
TAATGTGTTTTTTTAACCTTAAACCGCATAAACATTTCATTACACCAAATACACAAAATAATGTTCTTTTTAGCAGCATCGTATGACCCCTTTAAGCAATTGTTATCAGCAGTGTTTTTGTCTCATTTTGACCTCATCTTTCAATCTGTCGGCACATGGAGCTCAATAACAGAGTCTGTCTCCACTGTTTGTCGTCTGCTGTGTGTCAGAGCCTTAATTAAGAGGTCACCCAAAAATGTTGTTCCAAACCTTTATGGCTTTCTTGGCTTTCTTTAACATCAAATGGAAATTTTAAATAATGTGCTGGCCACTCTTTTCCAAGCAGTTGTAATACTTGTAATACATCAAAATAAAAGTATCATAAAAGTAGTCAATACAAAGAAAGTTTGGACATATGTCAAGATGCCTTCAGAAGACCTGGAATATGGTGTATGGACCACTTTAATGATGCTTTTGTGCCCTTTTTGAAGCTTGAAAGCCTTAAATAATGACAGACTGTTCATTTTTGGGTAAACGGTCCCTTTAAATCTGTATATAACACATGCAATTCCAGAAATATATGCTAGCAGGTCACTGCTCTAAAACTGTCCATTATACTGACCTGAACATCTGAGATGGTCACCGTGTTTTTAAAGACGATCCACTCCACGGTCTCAGAGCAGGGAGGGGTGGTCAGAGAGCCGTTATAGATGAAGTACTTCTCTGTGGATTTGGGCAGGAGACCTTGCAGGGTGAACGGAGAGACAGGGCCGCTCTTTCCTGACCAGAGAAAACAGGAATAGTTCAAATGAAAATGAAAACTGTGTCATTATTTACACAGTTTCATGTTATTCCAAACCTGTATGACTTTCTATCTTCCGTGGAGAAAGGAATTTTAGTCAGCTCGTCAAAGAAAGCTACCTTATGACTTACTTCAGAAGGACACAAATACAGACATAAGAATATAAGTGCATAAGAATATAGAGCATAAATCATATGGACAACTTTTATGTTCTTTTTGTTATGGGTGCTTTTCCCCACTTATTATAATTTTAATGGAAAGAGGGAG
>NW_015536544.1:1265485-1268693 GCF_001515605.1 Sinocyclocheilus anshuiensis
TAATGTGTTTTTTTAACCTTAAACCGCATAAACATTTCATTACACCAAATACACAAAATAATGTTCTTTTTAGCAGCATCGTATGACCCCTTTAAGCAATTGTTATCAGCAGTGTTTTTGTCTCATTTTGACCTCATCTTTCAATCTGTCGGCACATGGAGCTCAATAACAGAGTCTGTCTCCACTGTTTGTCGTCTGCTGTGTGTCAGAGCCTTAATTAAGAGGTCACCCAAAAATGTTGTTCCAAACCTTTATGGCTTTCTTTCTTCAGTGAAACATCAAATGGAAATTTTAAATAATGTGCTGGCCACTCTTTTCCAAGCAGTTGTAATACAACTGAAAAATCAAAATAAAAGTATCATAAAAGTAGTCAATACAAAGAAAGTTTGGACATATGTCAAGATGCCTTCAGAAGACCTGGAATATGGTGTATGGACCACTTTAATGATGCTTTTGTGCCCTTTTTGAAGCTTGAAAGCCTTAAATAATGACAGACTGTTCATTTTTGGGTAAACGGTCCCTTTAAATCTGTATATAACACATGCAATTCCAGAAATATATGCTAGCAGGTCACTGCTCTAAAACTGTCCATTATACTGACCTGAACATCTGAGATGGTCACCGTGTTTTTAAAGACGATCCACTCCACGGTCTCAGAGCAGGGAGGGGTGGTCAGAGAGCCGTTATAGATGAAGTACTTCTCTGTGGATTTGGGCAGGAGACCTTGCAGGGTGAACGGAGAGACAGGGCCGCTCTTTCCTGACCAGAGAAAACAGGAATAGTTCAAATGAAAATGAAAACTGTGTCATTATTTACACAGTTTCATGTTATTCCAAACCTGTATGACTTTCTATCTTCCGTGGAGAAAGGAATTTTAGTCAGCTCGTCAAAGAAAGCTACCTTATGACTTACTTCAGAAGGACACAAATACAGACATAAGAATATAAGTGCATAAGAATATAGAGCATAAATCATATGGACAACTTTTATGTTCTTTTTGTTATGGGTGCTTTTCCCCACTTATTATAATTTTAATGGAAAGAGTGACGAACATCGTCAGAATTTCTGCTTTTAAGTTCCACAGAAGAAAGTCACACAGGTTTGAGGGTAGGACTGGGCGATATAGCTAAAAAATGTATCAACGATATAATGTTTCATATCGTTCAGTATCAATAATTATTGACATTTTTTTAAACCTTTTTTAAAACAAAAAGCAATAGAATTTTTTTTATTTAACCACTTTATTTATAATTAACACAATTTATTGAGACAAACAACAAATATTTTTTGTTTTAACAATCAAACACAATAAAAATTAAACAAATATCTAATTTCTAATGTTTTATATGCAGATTAAATAGGTCTTTATTGTATAGGTCTAACTGTCTCCCGAGGCCACAGGAGGGCGCAATGAGCAAAATAATGCAGCGTATTTAAGTTGTCAACGCAAGGATGTAACTCTATAAAAACGTGCATTACATATAAATTAACTCATAAAAATCAAATATAATTTCGTAAATTGCATAAACAATTATGAACAAAACAGCATCATGTATTTATGCATTGCTTAATCCAAAGAGCCGAAGCGCCATTCACACAGATTGCATTTAAAAACATATGAGACGCAGTGAAAAGAAATAAACCTCCACAAATTCGTGACGTGTTTTCTAAAAGTTTCAACTGTTTTAACTTTGCATGGCTTTCTATACATCTCTTGTGTGAGACGCGAGTGCAGCAATCATATTTGTCCGTCTAAAAAATGCGCTGAATATGCGTTCTGTGTGAATGGCTTGGTTTCGGTTTTAACCTATTCAAGATCTTCTCCTATTATTTTGAATGCATAACACAGCAGCGGCGCGTCTCATGGGCTAGAGTAGACTAACAAAACATTAAAATGCAACAACGTCACTTACATCAGTGGCGTGTCTCGTGGGCTAGACTGACAAAATATTAAAATGCAACAACGTCACATAATTATCACCGCATCTCGCGCACCACTGATGACGCTCCCTGACGCACTACTAACATTCAAATGCAAATGTTTATTTTAAATTCAACTAATATAAAAACATTTTTATTCACAATCTTCTCATCACAGGCAGGCACAGCACTCAATTCAGCATGTAGTGTTCGTGTTTGTAGGTGCTATCTGCGTCACTCATAGCACGTGCCTATATCGTGCACTATATCGAACAATTTTTCCATCGATATCGAAGAAGGTGTACCGTCGATAAATATCGATACCGTTTTATCGTCCAGGCCTATTTGAGGGTGATTAAATTCTGACAGAATTTTCTTTTTTAGGTGAACTGTCACTTTAAGGGCCTTTGGACATGGAAGAGCTTAAAGGGGCCTCATGGAAAACAGGATTTTCCTATAATATTTTGCAAATGTGTAGAATACGACACTTTTAAATGTAGAATATGAAGATTGCACATACCATAACGGCTGACACTGTTGACTGCGTCAATGATGGCCATGTAGTTTTCATTATCCTCAGTACTTATCTTAAAACCATAAACCATAAAAAAATATTTAGCAGCTGCTGCATAATAACAAAATACATGATACATTACATGGCCAAAAGAATGTGGACACCTGAACACTGCACATTGTTGAGCATTTCAAAGTTGTTTTTTTTCTTTTGCTCTTTAGACTAAATTGAGTTTTTATCGATAAAAAAATAAATAAAAAAATTGATGACTCACATTTTAACCGCATCTATCTGCTTTCAAAATATGACATGTTCATACAAGCCACACTCTCAAAACATGCAGCACTAAACTGACAAAACAACACAATATACACACAACTTCATGTTATTGCACATGAAGTATACCAAAATATCCTCAGGGAAAAGCCTACATATTACAAAGATTTAGCAACACATTATGGTTACGTCCTGTTAGCCTTTACCATCAAAACATCTGTGTGAAGATGAGGATTTCTGAAACTGCTCTGTACCATTGCTAAATGCTGGGTGGGGGTGTGGTGAGGTTTTGAAGCCTGTCTTTGATGGAGTGAGGACGTTCAATAAAGCAAGTATGTTATGAAGAAACAGCAACACCACAATTTACATATGTGACCCTGGACCACAAAACCAGTCATGAGGGTTCATTTTTGGAAATTGAGATGTATACATCATCTGTAAGCTGAATAAATAAGCTTTCCATTGATGTATGGTTTGTTAGGATAGGACAATATTTGG
>NW_015536544.1:1269770-1288073 GCF_001515605.1 Sinocyclocheilus anshuiensis
GGAGGGCGCAATGAGCAAAATAATGCAGCGCATTTAAATTGTCAACACAAGGAAGTAACTCTATAAAAACGTGCATTACGTCTAAATTAACTCATAAAAATCAAATATAATTTCGTAAATTGCATAAACAATTATGAACAAAACAGCATCATGTATTTATGCATTGCTTAATCCAAAGAGCCGAAGCGCCATTCACACAGACTGCATTTAAAAACATATGGGACGCAGTGAAAATGAATAAACCTCCACAAATTCGTGACGTGTTTTCTAAAAGTTTCAACTGTTTTAACTTTGCATGGCTTTCTATACATCTCTTGTGTGAGACGCGAGTGCAGCAATCATATTTGTCCGTCTAAAAAATGCGCTGAATATGCGTTCTGTGTGAATGGCTTGGTTTCGGTTTTAACCCATTCAAGATCTTCTCCTATTATTTTGAATGCATAACACAGCAGCGGCGCGTCTCATGGGCTAGAGTAGACTAACAAAACATTAAAATGCAACAACGTCACTTACATCATCACCGCATCTCGCGCGCCACTGATGACGTTCCCTGACGCACACCTAACATTCAAATGCAAATGTTTATTTTAAATTCGACTAATATTCATTCTTTATTCACAATCTTCTCATCACAGGCAGGCACAGCACTCAATTCAGCATGTGTTCGTGTTTGTGTGTGCTATCTGCGTCACTCATAGCACGTGCCTATATCGTGCACTATATCGAACAATTTTTCCATCGATATCGAAGAAGGTGTACCGTCGATAAATATCGATACCGTTTTATCGTCCAGGCCTATTTGAGGGTGATTAAATTCTGACAGAATTTTCTTTTTTAGGTGAACTGTCACTTTAAGGGCCTTTGGACATGGAAGAGCTTAAAGGGGCCTCATGGAAAACAGGATTTTCCTATAATATTTTGCAAATGTGTAGAATACGACACTTTTAAATGTAGAATATGAAGATTGCACATACCATAACGGCTGACACTGTTGACTGCGTCAATGATGGCCATGTAGTTTTCATTATCCTCAGTACTTATCTTAAAACCATAAACCATAAAAAAATATTTAGCAGCTGCTGCATAATAACAAAATACATGATACATTACATGGCCAAAAGAATGTGGACACCTGAACACTGCACATTGTTGAGCATTTCAAAGTTGTTTTTTTTCTTTTGCTCTTTAGACTAAATTGAGTTTTTATCGATAAAAAAATAAATAAAAAAATTGATGACTCACATTTTAACCGCATCTATCTGCTTTCAAAATATGACATGTTCATACAAGCCACACTCTCAAAACATGCAGCACTAAACTGACAAAACAACACAATATACACACAACTTCATGTTATTGCACATGAAGTATACCAAAATATCCTCAGGGAAAAGCCTACATATTACAAAGATTTAGCAACACATTATGGTTACGTCCTGTTAGCCTTTACCATCAAAACATCTGTGTGAAGATGAGGATTTCTGAAACTGCTCTGTACCATTGCTAAATGCTGGGTGGGGGTGTGGTGAGGTTTTGAAGCCTGTCTTTGATGGAGTGAGGACGTTCAATAAAGCAAGTATGTTATGAAGAAACAGCAACACCACAATTTACATATGTGACCCTGGACCACAAAACCAGTCATGAGGGTTCATTTTTGGAAATTGAGATGTATACATCATCTGTAAGCTGAATAAATAAGCTTTCCATTGATGTATGGTTTGTTAGGATAGGACAATATTTGGCCGAGATACAACTATTTGAAAATCTAGAATCTGAGGGTGCAAAAAAATCAAAATACTGAGAAAATCACCTTTAAAGGTGTCCAAATGAAGTTCTTAGCAATGCATATTACTAATCAAAAATTAAGTTTTGATATATTTACAGTAGGAAATTTACAAAATATCTTCATGTAACATGATCTTTCTTAATATCCTAATGATTTTTGGCATAAAAGAAAAATCAATAATTTTGACCCATAAAATGTATTTTTTTGGCTATTGCTACAAATATACCCCAGTGACTTAAGACTGGTTTTGTGGTCCAGGGTCACATATGTAAAAATTATTTTCCTTAAGAATTTTGTTTTGTTTTCCAGTACAAATATCTAAGACATTATTAAAATTATGAATTAAGTTTAGCTTTTTCTTAGCTAACTAGCCAGTTTTTGTTTACAGGGTCAAATATTTGTCTTTCGGATGAGACGTTAAACCGAGGTCCTGACTCTCTGTGGTCATTAAAAATCCCATGGCACTTCTCGTAAAGAGTAGGGGTGTAACCCCGGTGTCCTGGCCAAATTGCCCCCCTGGCCCTTGTCAATCATGGCCTCCTAATAATCCCCATCCACTTGATTGGCTCTATGACTTTCTCTCCTCTCCACCTGTAGCTGGTGTGTGGTGAGCGCACTGGCGCTGCTGTCCTGTGGCTGCCGTCGCATCATCCAAGTGGATGCTGCACACTGGTGGTGGTTGAGGAGAGACCCCCCCACATGATTGTAAAGCGCTTTGGGTGTACAACAATACACAGTAAAGCGCTATATAAATGCATCATTCATTCATTCATTCAAATAAACTTAATTCAAGACAATAAACAAATAACTGCTGAGTAGATTACTTACAAATTGTAATCCATTACTGATTCCAAATTACATGACAAAAATTGCAGTTATTAACATAATTCATTACATTACACATTTTAGATAATATAATCAGATTACTTTTTGATTACTTTTGACCTAACTCGTTTATCACATTGATTTGAACAGGATAATCTTGTACCATATTGATATAAAAATACAAAGAGGAAGAAAATATATTCCATTCTTTGTTATTAACATCATGAAGTGAATTAAACATTACGTCAAGGTTTCCCTAACTGGGCTTCATAAAGGAACTGCAGGGGATTTGTGAGTTTAATGAAAAGTTAATAATTAATTAAATCATAAAAATGTAAAATTCAAATAAATCAATTTTAATAAATCATAAATTATTTTAATAAATCATAAAACAACAATCAAAAAAATGCTTACTACAAAAATGAAATATTTTATTTGTTTATCTGCATGTCATGTGACCATTAACCACCGTCAAAGAACCGTGAACATGCAAATGTGATACTTAATTTTAAAATATTTATTTTTAAATCTCAGGAGGTACTTCAAGTAAATATATTAGGTAAAAGAGGTTTAGCTGACAAAAAAAGTTTGGAAATGCCTGCATTACATGTAAATAAGAAATAACATGAATTTGTGCATTTTAATGTGTTTGAAAGACAAAAGACTTCCAAAGACACAGTAATACAGGGTTAAATAACCTTTAATTAATGTGTTCATCAGTAGTTGATGCAGTGTTGAAACACTTCTTAAACCTGAACTGAATTTTGTAAATCCAGTGGTCAAATGCTGTGTAGCCCCCTGACTGTATTGACTGATCTCTGTATGAATGTCCACAAAACGGGAAGACTTTCTGAGTGTACAGTATGTAAGCAGTAGGCTATTTTAGAAAGGAACATTTAAAAGATGAAAAAGAGGAATTAGGGAGAATCAGTAAATTATGAACAATGTATTGCTATTGTGTGAAAATATGCAATCATGTAATCAATAAAAAAAAAGTAACAGTAGTCTGATTACGAGTATTTTAAAATGTAATTTAATCCAATTACAAGTACTTAACTTTTGGAATCTGATTACATCATCCAGATTACATGTAATCAGTTACTACCCAGCTCTGTATATATATATAAAGCTGCCACACTTACCTCAAACAGCACGGCCAACGCTGTGATCTTTCCTGCTGCGCTGAGGGCCTCATCGAGGCCACTGAAAGCATCTGCCTCATAACAGTATATCTGCATCTGCACCAGAAACAAACAGTATCTAATCATTTGTATACAGTCACACTTCCAGTGAAAAGTAAAAGATAATGTGCAGTCGGAAAATAACCCCCCACTTCGTGATCAAGAAAATGACCAGCTGACTGTACATTATCCTGCTTATTAGGCAGTGAGTTAATAAATAATAAAAATAAAAATACTAAAAAAATGAAATAAATCATTATATAATATAATAAATAAATAAAAACAGACAAATAAATATAAATAAATAAATTAGAATTGACATTATTTTATTATGTTGACATACCTCCAGGGGGAATTTTTCATCGTTGAGGCCATGCTCCGACCCATCAGAGGAGGCATTGCACAGGCCCCAGTGGAAAGTGATGC
This sequence comes from Sinocyclocheilus anshuiensis, assembly GCF_001515605.1. Taxonomy (NCBI): domain Eukaryota; kingdom Metazoa; phylum Chordata; class Actinopteri; order Cypriniformes; family Cyprinidae; genus Sinocyclocheilus; species Sinocyclocheilus anshuiensis. Next base: position 1,273,989 of record NW_015536544.1, read on the forward strand.
GTCCCACCTTAAACTTGGACCTGAGTCCCACTCCACTCACAAAAAAATCTCCTCCCACATCAATGGCCACTGGAGACAACACATTACAGAAATTAACGGTCAATGTCTAATCACATCAAGTCTGAATTTTCAGGGGGGTTTTCACCTCTGAAACAATGCACATCTATCAAAGGGTTGATATTAAAAATACAATTGTTCTCACCTGTTTTCCCATCATTCTTTACTGTAGTGGAGTCTGATGTCTTTTCCGCCCATCCCTCTAATCTCAGCTTCTGGAATTGAATTTTGACCTGTGTCAGGCTCTCCTCAATGTTTATTGGTGATTGTTTGGCATTGTTGCATGATGGGTATTTCTTTGCCCAGTTATTTTGGTTTAGAGTTCCTGTGGGAAATGGAGTTTAATTGGATAAATAAATAAACCTCTTAAAATCATTCATAAATGTCAGAGGATGATCTCCTGTGCTCCAGTACAAACACATATACACACATAAACTGCATTCACAGACACACAGGTGCATCATTACATATGTAGTGGTTTTCTTGGGGGTTAATCCGAGTCCTCTCTCTGGAGGTCCCTACAGCACAAAAACAAAGCCCATGAACCAGGTCACCAGCAGTTCTAGGTCACTTCCATTAGCATATCAATAGCTGCATTACACCCCCAGCTGAGTCATAAACACTGGTGTACAGTAGAATGCACTACAGTTGAGTCAAATACAGTAGAACATAAACAATACATGAATGAAGAAATAAAAGCTAATGTTAGGCACAAACAAAGTGAAGTTGAGCTAATCTTAGGCACAAACAAAGTGAAGTTGCCAAAACCCTGTTGGGATGGTGTGGTAAAATCACCCTAATGCACAGTCTTAAGTGGCTTATTGGTTGTTTTAAGCATTTAAAACCATATTATTATTTTTATTATTACAAATTAATTTGACAAATTTCTATAAATATATACCATTTAATTTAATAGCCTAAATGTAAATTGGCTACAACTGATTTACATTTAAACTGTTGTGTAGGAAATTATACTAAATTATGTGTAATAATTATATTAAAGAAAGTATAAAAATATATATAAAAATCACAATTTTTCCATCAAGTAACAATAGCCTAAATGTAGACTGCTTATGGTTGATTTACAATTCAAATGATTTGCAAGAAGGAAGGGGGAAAAATCAATCAATAAATCAATTGTTCTGGCAAATAACATATTTTTTTAGCCTAAATTTCCAGATTTCCAGAATCATGAAAATCTTTAGTATCAAACCTCTCGTGAACATTTCCCTTTAACCACATAACAGCGCATAAAAAAATTTAATGTCTGTTTGTGACTATCATAATATTCTATGAAATAATAATAATAGACTTTATGACGGTAAAACAGTAGCAAAATGTGAATGTGAGAACTTGTTTAATATAATGAGTTTTGCTATATGAGCAAATATAGCTATTAAATATTGCTGTTTAATATATGAGTCTTGCTACAGGAATATCGCGAAAGGAGTAGCAAAAGTCAAAGCACTAGGATTTGAAGTTGTACTGCCAGATCTGAGAGATCAGAGTGCTGACTTGTGGTTGTACAGTGAAACTGAAGTAAAGTGCAAAAGTAAATATGTCTGTCTGTGATTTTGTTGATGTGAATGTCATTTTACACATTTGTAACTATTAATCTGCAACTTCAAATTCAAAATATGGTTGTTCTGATTATTGTCTGTGTGTGCAAATCGAAAGATTCAGCTTCTCACATCAGAGCTGTGAGTGTAAATTTCAACTTACAAATTCAAATATTAATATGACAAGTTCTCACATTCAAATCAACAAGCTCTCGAGTTTTGCTACCGTTTTACCTTCATAGGCTTTGTGTTGATGGGTTGTGACCAAGCGGCAACCTCCCGCTCTCTCTCGTGAAGCCAACAAGGAAGTGACTTAAACTGTAATTCAGCAACTGGCCGCTAGAGGCTGGCTGCAAAAGGGAGTCAATCCCATAGACTCCCCATGTTAAAATGCCCAACTTTACAGCAGAAAAAAACGTTTACAGCCTGGTTCAAAAAATGATTTTGGTCTATATAGCTAATTTTGCCCTTGATGACAACTGTGAGGGGGGTGAATTTTTTTATAACTCATCCGTTTAAATTTTATTAAGCCTTAAAGTTCTGCATAATTAAGGGCGTGGCCACTTGAGTGACAGGTGGATTGCCGCTGCTGTCACCACCGTCGAGCTAGGTGGGCGTGGCTTCAGCAACCAGCTCCCGCCTCTTTGCCTATTTTCGATTATCCGGGAGTGACGTGCCGTGACGCACTGCCAAGATGGCGACGGCCGGCTCCGCCCACATTTGAGCTTCAAAAACGCTCTTCGGAAATCTACGGGTGACGTCACGGACACTACGTCCATGTTTTTATACAGTCTATGGTTGTGACATGTCCCTCCATGGCTTCAGTGAACGGGGAAAACTAGACGCCTGACAAGCTGCAGCAAGTGCAAATCAGAGGAAAATGCCAGTAAAATGTCTTCACTTCTTCATTACTTAGCACTGTCACTTCTCTCCTTCCTCAGCGAAGGACTACAGAGAGAACAGAGTACAAACACTCAAAGCTGTCATGTTTCATTTGAATATGTCTGTATTTGTGTCCTTCTGTTCTTTTTGAGAGGATATATTGATATATATATATCAATCCAAGTACACAATATATATAGGCCTATATGACCACATGAATTTTAAGAATCATATGCTTTTTTGTTTGTTTAGATAAATCGTTCAGAAGGGTTTGACCAAACTAGGTTATTTACAAATCATCCAAACACCCAATTCATTTCTAATATTATGACTAAGTAGTATTAAATAGTAAAGAAATTACAGATCCATCTTTGAAATCTGATTGGTTGATAACTTTTGACAATGTTTAATTCAGGTGCGAAAAGAATTAATATCTATAGCGCATGAGCACAGAGAGATTTGCGAGTGCACAGGACACAGTTTGAGTGAGAAGAGAGACACGTTTTAAGTGCGCGCACTCTCTCCGGGCGAGAGCAGCGTGTATCTGAGCACGCATCCGGTTTTGTGCGAGAGCAAAGGAAATCCGCGCGCGAGCGGAGAGATTCGCGCTCGCGCATTGTATTAATGTGCTTAATGCACGCTACAATAATGCACTCTCGACATTTGTCAGTAAAATAACGCCATACACAACCACCTAATAAATGTGGGCCATTCTCAGGAAATGGTGCCATTTAGAATATCAGTCAGTTTGCATGTTACCATTACATCACCACCAGAATCAAACAAAAAACTGTTATATACATTCAAATATGTTATCCTGTGATATTTCCTCTCTTTCGAAGATAATGGTTTGATGTCTGGCATGAGTGACATAATAAATATATAGTGCCTATAGAACAGTGCATGTTGTGCTAATATTTAAACTGTAATTATTTTATAGAGTTAAATGTACTAAAAATGTACTTTGTTGTCAATTCAAATTATAATTAAATAAATTCCAAAACTACTGTGACAGGGTTCAAATGATATTGCACTTTAGGGTTATTAACAATAACTACTGGCACTCTGCAAATCTGGTGGTCCCACAATGTCTAAAGCCTGGTAATTTGGGCCTGAGGTTCAGAAGCAAAATTCATATAAAATGATTAAAAACATTTTCTAGGACAGCTGGCACTGTTTCTTGAGAATGACCATTAACTACATGAGAAGAGAAACCATATCATGCAAAACGACCTGATTCGGCCACTAAAGTACATTTCAGTTATCCACACTTACATAGAAATATGGCTTTCTCTTTATGATGTCAGAATTAGCTTACAGGGATTGATTATTCGTGTTTCAGTATTATTTAGACAACATGAGTGATATGAAAATGGGGTCAAAGAGGAGGAGGGGCCACAGTATTCTGGGTAAAGTTGATGAACGGTGTCCCATCTGCATGACCGACCTCCTGCCTGCAGTCCGGACACTATAATGCCCCCTTTCTTGTGCCAACCTCCAATGACACCCAGATCTGGTTTGTTGTGATGGGTCAAAGACAAGAGGTTTGAGGAGATGGAGAAAGTCTTTCCTAGACTAAACACATTTGAAACTCTGAGCCCCAGGCTGAAGATTCAGATCATTTTTTGAATCATTTTCCAAAGGAACAATCTGTAAATCATAGTGATCAGAAGCTAAATATCAAAAGTGCATAATAATAAGGAGAATATCAAATCTGGCCTACTTTCAATAACAAAGTGAGACAGGGGAATTCTCCATTGTGCTAGAAATGGAAAAGAGCTGGAGATAAAAAGATGAGGGATACAAAATGTGTCACTACTGTTGTTTGATTTGATACTTCAACTCTTCTCAAACTTCAAGGGGCCATATGATAAAAAAACAAGGTTTTTCCTGCTCCCCAGCTAATAAAATTATGCCCAAAGAAGGTTTTGCCAACATTCCCATTAAGTCATTAAACATTATTTCTGAATGCTCTGTGAACGTTCAAAACGTCTATTTTTTTAAGGTTTTTTTTAATATAGAAAATGTTAATGGAACATTTTATCACTTTGCAAACATTATGGGAATGTTACTTTTAATGTTCTCTGAACCATCTAAATTTAGTAAGTAGTAAAAAAAAGGTTAAAAGTCAGTTGGGTGTCCAACTAAATATTTAAAGGGGTGGTTGATTGCAATTTCCCTTTTTTAACGTTAGTTAGTGTGTAATGTTGCTGTTTGAGCATAAACAATATCTGCAAAGTTACGAAGCTGAAAGTTCAATGCAAATGGAGATATCGTCTTTTAAAATTTTGGCAGTGTAATGCATACAAAAACGGCTGGTAGGGACTATAACAAGTTACTTCCCGGGTTCATGACGTAACAAACCCAGATAAACCCCGCCCCTGGGAAGATGCAACAAAGGGGGCGAGGCCATGCTGCGCTGCTTTAGAGAAGAGGAAGAGAAAACTAGAGGTGCACGTAAAAATCTATTCATATATGAATCGCGATTCTGTCTTCTAACGATTCTAATGGATTCACAGTGGTTCTTAATACTGTTCCTCGCGCCCCCTGCTCTGCACACACTCTGCATCTCTCTCTCTCTCTCTCTTTCTCTCTCTCTCTCATTCAGCTCATTAGAAGTTAACATAAGCAGTAGCATTTACAAATAACAGCATATCTAAAAGTATGAGACAACAACAAACAAAAAACATAGGCCTACCATTAAAAGCCGTGCTTGCACAGGTTCTGCACGATCCTCTTCAATAATATCCTCTGCTTCTCAATCGGGCTCAAACTGATAAGCGATATTAACGACGCCTTTGTTTACAATACAACCAGAGCACATGCCGCTGAGGTGAGGGGCGAGACGTTTAGACACACACTAGAGGCAGTTTAGCCAATCACAACACACTGGGCTAGCTAACCAATCAGAGCTCATCGCCTATTTCTGAGGGCGAGGCTTCATGAAAGCAGGAAATGATTAGCGCGTTTCTCAGAGAAGGGACAGAGCGGTGTGGAATAAAGGTAAATTATGTGAAAAATAATGTGTTTTTTTAAAAACGAAGCATTAACACATGTTAGACTGCACCCCATAGACACAATCAAGCCTAGAAAAAAAACAGTGAACCACCCCTTTAAGAAAAACGGTCCATGATTGAATTTTTGTGCTAATGTTTTGGGAATGTTATTAAAAACCAACATTCTATTACCGTTACTGGAAGAATGTTTGTTCATAACTTTGAGAGAACCTTACTGGAACGTTAGCCAAAGTTCTGAGAGCATTCTCTATTAGCTGGATTTTTGATGTGCTGTAAAGATATAGGCTACTCTAATGCAAAACTCCTTCCTCAATGCATGAAAACTAAAATGCTAAAATGCTACATGCTAATCATTTACAAACGGTCATTGTATTGACATTGCAACCTTCAACACACTGAACTACAACCCTCCAGATTTACAAAGACTTGCCCTGGGCGTTTTCCCTAATTTCAAAGGCAATCACAACGAGTCATTTGCATAAAGTCTTAAAGGTGTGTCATCAAGAACAGCCTAAACAGGATCAGAGAAAGTCCTGGAAATTATGTAAAACTAAATTACTACAACAAAAAGTGTACAATATGCCCCCTAAAGCGTCTAAAAATTCATAAATCGTCTTCTAAGATTATACTTTCAAACACTATAAAGACACATAAGCTGTCTTAATTAAATTAACCAATTAAATCAGGCTTTCCATGGAAATACTGGGATTAGTCAGCTTCAGCAGAGATGAACAACACAACGGAGCCACAACTTGGAGTCATACTGCATGAAAGCCTCTAAACACACCCTTTAAACTTTGACATGCACAGTCTGGGCGAGATCAGACAGGACCTGTAATTTAGGCCACATTAACCTTGAAAGCTCAGTTAGATACGGATGAATTTAATCTGTGGCATTAAGCCCTGCATGCTTAGACAAAGATAAAAAACCTAAACCTGAGCTGGCATGGGGGAAGGATGCCACCAGTGCTTCAGTTCAAAATGTGCATCTTTAGAAATTCTGACAGGCCCTTTACACAGACTGAAGTCTAATCGCTATGATCACTATGCAGAGATAATAAACACAATGTAAGTACAGTTAGAATTCAACACTCACCCGCATAAGACCACTCTATGTTCTCTGAGAGTTTTTTCTGTGATCTGAATCCATATGCTTCTGATACATCCGCTGAAAAGAAAAACAAATATCAGTTTATTCCATCAAAGCGAATAAATATGTTTACTAAAAATTGTCAAATGGGCTACTTTGCATTTTTCTAATACATTTTTTTTTCATTACAAATTATATAGTAAAACAATTTGAATTTTTTCAAATATTTTGTATAACACTTTTCATAATACACATTGTTTCAAAGCAGCTTATAATGCATTTGGCAGAATGGAGCTGGGTGATTATAGAGCTGGATGATAATATAATTTACATTTTGCAATGAAATCAAAAAATCAAGAAGCTGAAAATTTCATTTGTTATGCCTACTTTTGCTTTTGTCTCAAATAATTAAATAAATAATTAAATACTTATTATAAATGACACAAATATTCAGGGCCGCATTAAGACCGCACTGGGCCCCGGGGCTATGACTTACTGCAGGGCCCCCCATCACAACAGATAGATAGATAGATAGATAAAGTACATAGATAGGGTACAACGGGGCTAAAGGCCCACCTTAAGAAAAAATGTGCTATTCACTGCGCCTAAAATGAATAATTGCAGAAAAAATATATACGTTGTATTGAACATTAATGGAGCAACAGATTTTGTGTGAAAATAAATCATTCAAGTTGTTTTGTTTAAAAATCTTATAAATGTATGAGGTGGCAAGGGGGGGCCTTTTACTTCAATCAACGATTGATATATTTCTACCGGATTATCTCCCAACCCTTAAATGAATATAGTTTGTTCAAACACAAAAACAATATAAATCCAGTTAATAATCAAACTAACCTAAAATCTGTGTGGACGATGACACTGTTTTTATCTGCTCCGTTTGCCCGGTTCACTTGCTGTTCCAGCAACTTCCACTCCATCATCAGCTTTAGTAAAATAACCTGATAGCTGGGGAATTTACGAAGTCATGTTTTTTATGTTGTTTGTATTTGAAGTTTTTCTTTTTTGAGCCCCTCTCTTTTAGAATTGCTGACATTTTTACTTATTGATTATTGTTCTTTGCGCGACCATTTCCAGATTACTCCAGAACAAAGTGAAGAGAGGTGAATGCAGACATACTGGGCAGCGATCACCTGATAGATACGTGCGCATATCGTTCAAAAGTCAAATATAGAATAAACGCATTTGATTGGTAAACCAAATTCAGACTTTACGTTTCAATCTCAAATGGTAATGCATGAAATTTACGGAAAAGTAAACTAAATAACAGCGCTAATAAGTGGGGGGCGTGGTGGCTTTGGCGATCGGCGCTCCAGTCAATCTACTCCACAGCCAATCACGGGCCCCCTCCTTGCCCTATGGTTAAAACGGCCCTGCATATATTAAATTAAATATAAATATAATCATTTATTTTTATAAAATAGTTAAGTTAGTGACCTGGTGCTGAATCTTAAATATTTCTTATTCATCTTTCATCATAAAATTTTTGTTGAATTATTATTATTATTATTATTATTAATAATATTATTATACTAGATTTTGTATCTCAGGAATGCCACTGTATATTCATTGCAATAGTAATATACTTTTTGATTTTAAGCCAAGATAAAACTGACAAATTTAAAACTCCTCTTTAACCTACCTAAAACCTTATGCATCTTTGGATTTAAAATGTGGCTTTTTTTTTTTCTTTCAAAAATTGGCTTGCAATATTGTTTAAAATCTCCTAAAATCAGCTATAAAACAGGATGGTTGTTTCAAAAAGAGAGATCAATCTTTAAAATTCCTCTTGCAGCAGCTAAATCATGCCATGACCTGCTGTGACCTGCTGTCAAAAAGTCCTTTGGATTTGATCCAGTATTAATGGTTTGACACTGCAGTTAGGTTGTAATCCGCCACAGAATTCTGTTAGGACAGTGACAGTGCCAAAATCAAATGGCATAATTATTTTAATTACAGTAATTATGCATCAGATGGTAAGAACAATATGGAAATAATAGAGAATATGAGTTCAGGAGGAGTTAAGCGGAAAGGCAAGCTCTATTATTCTCTTCAGTCTTTTGCCTGGTGGTTTCATTCACTTTATTTAAAAAAAAAAGGTCTCTTTTATTGTCAGAAGGTCGTCACCCAGGACTTTAAGGTCATGTGGTAAAAGTTCATCCGTAAAGTTCTTCCTCATAATCACCCCACTATTTCAAAACGTTGGTCTCCTGCTGATCAGCAAACTTTGGTCATTTTTTTGCCTTTATAAACAAAGTCCTCCAATCACATTCTATATAGGAAACAATACATCTGTACACTGTAATATTTGTGCAAAATATGTCCATTTGTGTTCCTTAAAAGTCATATGGGTTTGGAACATGAATTTACTTTTGAATGAACTTTGTCTTCCCTTAATCCTCCAAAACCGACTAAATGAAAGTAATAAACAGAGAAGCAGATGCAGTGGGAGAGGCATATAAACTCTAAAAGCCTTCTGCCAATGCTCTAATTAGTACATAATTAGCCTGCATGCCTATTGCATGTGGGTCGGACCTCTGATCCATAACTGTCTATAACTCGATCTGTGCCATTTCAGTCTCATCACTGCAGATTTACAAACAAAAGTAGAACAAAACTGACAGATCATTGGAAAGCAGTGAATTAAAACATAGACAGTGATTTAGTCTTTTTCTGATAGAGCTGGTTTACTCTAAAATGTGCATCCAATTACCTTGATCAGCCTGAAAAAAGTCTAATATTTCTGAGTGATTTGAGCTAAACAAGCAATATCGATGACCATTGTATAGGGTCCTATATGGTCCTTTGAGTTTTCAGTTCATATAAAATCATTATTAGATATTAGAAAATAATTTTTATGAGAATTTGTCCCTGGTGTCAAAACAAAACAAACAAAAAATTAAATAAAATTTGTTTACATTTTAAATTATTTTATTTTATTTTTGAATGTATTATTTTTCATGGTTATTCTCATTTTAAATTAAATTAAATTAAATTAAATTATTAAATTAAATTAAATTAAATTAAATTAAATTAAATTAAATTAACTATTTTTAATGATTAGTAATAATGTCAAGATGTTAATAAATACTTCCCATCAGTTTTTATGGGAGAAAAAAAACAAAAAATTCTTGAGAATGACCCTTTGGATCAGATTTGAACAATGTCAACAACCATTTCAGAGGTTTCGGTCTTTCCCCATCCAAGTAAATAGGAGCTGAATTTCCAAGCACAGAAAACAGCTATCCTGGGGTAGTGACCACGATGGCCACCAAGAGAACTGACTAACCTTTAAGACAGTGATATTTTGTAACTGCTCACTGTTTAGTTCTAGGACTGATAAGAAAGTCTATTAAGCTGTCAACAAGTTAACCACACAATACCTCCATTCCTTTTAAGCCAACATTGTTTTTGGTTCCAACAGTCTACTGCCAAACTCAACCATGTTAATACTTTAAAAAGATGAAAGAAACCTCCCTAAAGAGGGCTCTGTCCCTTGGGAGAAAGGCCACAATACAAGCAACAATGGCTTTGACGTGAAACACCTTTACACCTTTAGCTAGGATACCCTACACTGAATGGGTTTGCTGAGGGAAACTGCCTGCCTATTCACTAGCAACAGAAGTAAAGTCTTGGCTCATCTTTCTGTTAGCTTTTGTCTGTCTGTCTACACATTGGTTTTGGTCCTTTCAAGACGGTCTGTGCACCTGTTAGGCCATACAAACGTCTACACGCGTTTACAGTGTATCAGAGTGTCACGTCTAGTCATACATGCTAATTATAGCTCACCCAGGGCAGCTTTTCTGAGCTAATTTAGCACGCTCAGGGAGTATTGACAGCAATGAAGTGTATTTTGTTTCTTTAGATTACCCTAACAAAAATGACCATGGTAACCACAATTTTTGCCAAAATACAATTGATAGAGTTACTGACATTGTTGTGTTGACGTTTCTTCCATTGTGAAAAAGAAATACTTTAGCATACTTTTAAAAAGAACACTTATCACTGAAATAATTTACTCAATGTGAACTAATGTAAAATATTTTCGAGCACTTAATTGCATGTTATTTTTGATTACCTGAAAAAGTATTATTTAAAAAATGGTGAATGTACCTTCAGTTAGCAGTCTTGTTAGCAAGTGCTAACTAGTTTAGAAAAGGACTGAATGGAATAGCTACTAGCACACTGCTCTTACTATTTCTGCCAGTTCAACCCTTATGAAAATGAACCATAGTTTTATTATAGTAAAAGTAAACCATGTTTTTTTTTTTGTATATTCATTACCATTTGTACAACCACAGTTTTACTACAAATACCATGGTTAAATTATGGTTAGTGTAGCAAAACCATGGTTAATTTGTGGTTACCATGGTCTAACTATATAACCATGGTTTTGGGGTTTTATTTGATTAATTTACATGAGGGAATACTTTACTTAACCAGTTAGTTCTATGCTAAGCTAGAACACTGCTGAAGTCAGTGGAGAGGCGGCCATTCACTCGCTCCTCCCCATTGAACTGCGCCCATGTCCGTTCTCATGGTCTGGCCCATTCACCGTTTCAATACAAACACAACAATAAGATCAGTGGCTCAGCCGTGAGAGGCACGGCGGTACTTCAGGTCCATGCATTGTAACGCCTTGCTGCCTGCCTGATTGCTTTTGTCTGACAGGACCCATATTCCCTTTCACCCAATCAACAGCTCTCATGTGAGCCAAGAGTTTTACGCATGGGCTTGATTTCCTGGTACATGGTGTAACAGAGAGTGAATGAAATATAAAAAGGACCTGTTGCATTCTATACAATGTGGCGAGGAGGTTTGGTTACTCTGTACTATCCTCGAAAGTAGTGGAGTTTAGCAGACATTTTGCTAATGAAATTCAATAGCTTTTAAGCTTATATGAAGCTGTAAACATACAATATGGTGGTTCTTATAAACCACTTACCTTTCATTTTTAGAAATTACATTAGGGCAAAGGTCTATCCACACTATAATGATAACTATATTAGCGTTCACATCAATGGACAATAACGTTCTATTTATTATTCGCGAGCACTGCGAGTTTATCAACTGCTGGTTTAAATGCCTGTGCTTTTTAAGTTCTAATTGGTTGTCAATGTTTTTATTGTTCATTAAAAAATATTGTTCTCAAAGTGATTCCAACAATATTGCTCCTTTGTGTTTTTATCAGTATAGCTATGTTGTGGGCAGAGGAGAACTGGTTCCCGAACTGACCCTGGTTTATCCCAAGGTTTTTTCTCCATTTCTGTCACCGATGGAGTTTTGGTTCCTTGCACCTGTCACCTTTGGCTTGCTTAGTTGGGGACGCTTGACTGATTGCACAGACACTATTGAAAGAGAGCTGAAGTGGATGATGACATCACTGAATTATCAATGAACTGACTTTAGCTGGAAAATGACTCTTTGTGATTGTCCTCTTGCATTATTGACAAACTATTTTCCTGTTTGACACTGTAAAGCTGCTTTGACACAATCAATATTGTATAAGGCGCAATATAAATATAGGTGACTTGCCTTCTCTTCACTATTCTCTAATAATTAGGACAGTTATTAAAGGGGTCATATGATGTTGCTAAAAAGAACATTATTTTGTGTATTTGGTGTAATGAAATGTGTTTATGCGGTTTAAGGTTCAAAAAACACATTATTTTCCACATACTGTACATTATTGTTTCTCCTCTATGCCCCGCCTTTCTGAAACGCGTCGATTTGTACAAAGCTCATCGGTCTGAAAAGCGAGGTGTGCTCTGATTGGCCAGCTATCCAGTGCGTTGTGATTGGCCGAATGCCTCAAGCATGTGACGGAAATGTTACACTCCTTAACATACTGTGATGCTTTGTCCCGGAGGTACGAGACAAAAACATTAAAACCCATTATAAACGAGGCATTTGTTGCATCCAGTGGGGACATAATTACGGATTATAATGACTTATACTGTCTTTTGCCGCATAAACGTAAAACCATGTCTGCATTTGTGATCGGAGAAACGACAAACAACAAGCCCTACTCTACTCTGCTCAAAACTCGTTTGGAAGGCCAAACTAAGTATTTTCGCTTTCGCAACAAAAAACACAGCGTCTTCACAACATGGTGGCGGCGGCGGCAGCAACAATAAAATTACGCCTTCTTTCTTTGTGTGAACATTTGGGCGGCATTATGCAAATCTTCCCACATCGTGACGTAGACATGTGGGGGCGTGTTTAAACGAGGTGTTTTAGGAGGGCGTGGACCAGTCTTAACTTTTATAAAGAATATCTCTTTGGGTTTGAGACTTTAGTCTTTGCAACTTTAGGGATCTTATCTATTCACGAACAGCTTGTAACACTCTAAAGAGAAAGGAAAACTTGAAATCGCATCATATGACCCCTTTAAAACTTCAATTACATTTCAAAATACATCTCACAATACATTATGGGAAAAAAAAAAAAAAAGTAATCCTCGTAAAGCCCAAGAATGTGAATGCATATGCCTAAAGCTACACAAGCTTGTTTTCTTGCATTGGAATGTGTCAAAAATGCAGTTCAAAATGCAATGCAAGCAAACTTCGCATTCTCAATGTCCCCACAAGAGGCACTATAGCGAGCATTTACAGAAACTGACTTCTTCTATGGTCAGTTTTTTCTTTTTATTTAATATTGTCATGGCGGAGCAAGTCTGTCAACATACAGCAATTTCAACATATTTCTGACAAAAAACATTGAATTAAACATTCCCTTTTCTTCGTGTTTTCAGTTAGCCTTAACAAGTTTTAACAAGCTAACAGCTTAGCAGGCTAACTGTTTACAAAAAGGTACAGGTTTTTAGTAAACAGTTAGTGCTATGCTGAGCTTTTAGCTAGCTAAACAAGGTATCATAATATTTTAATGTCTCAATGTCCCCACATGGGGCATTATAGCAAGTAGTTATAGAAACTGACTTCTTGTCATGGAGCAATAGTTTAATAAACACAACAGTTCACTCACTTCACCTATCAACATCGTTGCAGCTATTTCATCATATTTTTGACCAAAAAAAAAAAAACATGATTTAGTAAAGACATTTGAAGGTAACTCTCTGGCCCATTTTAAGGAATAGTTCACTCATAAATTAAAGCTCTGTCATTTTTTACTCACCCTCATGCTCATGCTCATCAAATATGTACGACTTTGTTTTTTCTGTGGAACATAAAAACAATATTTTGAAAAACGTGTAGAAGATTTTTATTAATCCAAATAGGAATTAATCAAGTATAATCAAGGCGAATCTAGCCATTAATATATCCAGTTATACTTCCATTATAATCCCATATGCCTGTGTGTAAAAACATGCCTACGTGGCAGAAAGTACAGACCTCAGATGAGAAACATCTGGAAAAAACATAAGTGGGGACTTTCTTTAACATAACAAGACTAGAGAGGGGGGGGGCTTTCTCTCTAGGGAGAATGGTATGCATAAAGGAAC
>NW_015536545.1:0-2663 GCF_001515605.1 Sinocyclocheilus anshuiensis
AAGAATTGACAATAAAGCAGACTTGACTTGACTTGACTTGAACTAGCAAATAGCAAGGGTAAAGTACTGCAAAAATTGATGATTGTTGAGTTTTATTGGTTTCTTTATTTAAGTGCAAATTATTTTTAGTGATTAGACTGTGGAAATGATCAGAAACACTTTTAATTTGTGATATGATGATGGTGTTTTTGTACAGGGAGGCTGTTGGCGTCTGTCACTGTGTTTATCTGGCACAATAATACACAGCTGTGTCTTCAGCTTGCATATTCTTTCCTTGCAGTGTTATTGTGTTACTGGAAGTGTCTCTGGTGATACTGAACTTGCTTTTCAGTGAATCCTTGTATGCTACGCTTCCATCACTCCAGATGACTCCAATCCACTCCAGAGCTTTTCCTGCAGGCTGATGAATCCAGCCTGTATCCTCACTTGTAACTGAATAGGAGACTTTACAGTTGATAGTGAGAGTGGCATCAGGACGAACAGTCAGAGACTCAGGCTGAGGGAGTTCATTTGAATCAATACCTGTATCAAATCAAATAATACCTGTTAATAAGGCAGCATAATGTTTAAAAACTGTTAACAAGCTTTTTAGCAACAAAATGATGTATCACACAGAAAGCAGACTAAACTTACAGGATATCACTGCCAGAAGCAGCACTAAAGATGAAGAGATCATGGTTTGTTTCACAGCACAGTTTGAATGAACTGAAGCGATTCTTCACTCCCTCTAGTGATCAGATGAATATATAAACTGACTCATGCCTGCTGTTTAAATATGCAACAAGAGATTTACATAATCATATGCATATCACACTGTCCTGAAAATTATTTTAAACGCTTTTATTTTTTAATTTATTGAGGTAATTATTTACATGGATAATGAGCAGAAATGTAAACAGTTTGCAGACATTGTGACTGTAAGTAATTTCAATTTTTTTTTTTTTAACACCAGCTAAACACCTAGAAGTGACAAAAAATATAATTTATTGCTTATATTAAAACATTTATGGCATTAAATTCAGAAATGTGGACTAACTGAAAAAAATAATACATTTACTTTTTTCTATTTTATTTTACTTTGGTTAAAATGTGTTTTATTTCAAGTAATAATGTTTTTTTTTATTGTTTTAGTTGACTGTAATAACACTGGTTCTGAAAGTATGGTTCTTTTGGACCTACATCAGAAATAATAAAATTCAACTATGTTAGTGACATGTTTTAATAGGCATTAATCTTTCAACATCCCTGATCTGCAGAAATCTACTGTTCATCACACAACAGCATGCAGAGAGTGCCCTCTATTGTAATATCAGCAGTATTCTTATCAAAGATGACTTTAACCTTGACTTTATAACAGTTACAGGTAATCTAAAAATGTCCTTCATGTGGTAACTTCTAATAAATTGGTTGCATTCAAGTCAAAAATATAATTTAATCCAATTAAACCAAACTGATTGTACTATAAGGTTTCATCAACAAAGTAAAGTTTGCGGGTCATTTCTTAGACGTTTGCTGGGCTGTGAAACACTGATGTAAGTAAGAGTCATTTTTGTAGACTATTCCTACAGTGTGTATGGGGGACTTTTTATTGCTCGTTTCATTCAAGATGTTTTTGGCCAGAACTGCTTGTGTTTGTATCACTGTGTGCTCTCTCTCTGGTGCAGTAATACACAGCTGTGTCCTCAGTCTGCATATTCTGTCCTCGCAGAGTCACTGTGTTGCTGGAAGACTCTCTGGTAACTTGAAATCTACTTTTCACTTTATCACTGTAATATGTGTTACCATCACCACATATCTCTCCAACCCATTCCAGGGCTTTTCCTGCAGGCTGCTGTATCCAGTGAGTCCAGTAGCTGCTGTTAGCAGGGCCGCTGCTTGCCAAATGGGTGCCCTAGGATTGTATTGTTGTGCCCCCTCAATCAAATATTATAGAAGTAAAGAAAAAAAAAGCTACTATAGGGGTCAAAATAGAACTCTAATAAAATGTAAAAGTAAATAAATAAATAAACTGTATTATTTACAAATTACAATTGTAGCTCAGACAGTTACAGTGACTTTATTAGTTGTCTGATTGATTTTATAGTCTCAAGCATTCAGAAATCACACAAAAGAAAATTAAGCAGTTTCACTACGATAAAACCATGGTTTATTTTTGTAAGGGCTGTGATGTCCACATGTTTTTGTTGAAGAGATTATAAAAGTTGTGTCATCTATAGCAAAAAGGTGGCCAAAAATTAAAGATTAAGTGAATATTTGAATTAAATATTTGGTCAATAGCCTATTAAACAAGGATTTGATTGTCCCAAGTGAAGCAGCAGCAATTACCAGGCCTTTGGCTCCATTTGCAGGCATTTTTAATAACATGTAATGTACATAAATTGTTTATTTTGTATTATCCTACATTATGTAACAGTATTATTTGATGAAACCATATAATTATTAATTAACCAATCATTATGGCCTCATTTGTTTTTACATAATGCATTTTAAGTCATTTTAAAGGCTATTGTTGTCTTAGGTCTGTTTTTATAACGACAAAAAATTATTATCTTAATACTTCTTTGTAAATTATTATTTGAAGTAACAAAGCCATCGTTAATTTGCGGTTACCATGGCTACAATAACCATGATTTTTGGTTTTATTAGTGTTAAAACCATGGCTA
>NW_015536545.1:10329-11373 GCF_001515605.1 Sinocyclocheilus anshuiensis
ATTCCTATTTATGAAGATATTTCTTTGTACTTTTTATTCAAGATGTTTTAGAGAAGAACTGCTTGTGGTTATCACTGTGTTCACTCTCATGCATCGTAAGTCACTGCTGTGTCCTTAATCGTCATATTCTGTCCTTATAGAGTTGTTTTGCTCCTGTACGAGTCTCTAGTAACTTAAAAATCTGATTTTTAGTTTGTCACTGTAATGTGTGTAACCACTACCAAACATCTACACATGAAAAGACACACATTGTGTTAAAGGAATCAGATATGCCTTTGTGCTGTTTAATGTATGAGCTTTTATAGTGAACTTCACTGCATACTGTACCATCTCCAGCGATTGTATATCATTTCATTAGTTTGCATTTTATAGATTTTTTTTATTCTCTGCTGCCACCTGTTGACTTCTAGTAACAAGAGATAAAACAGCCAGTGTGGTTTTTGTTCAGCCGTAAACCCCTTTGTGTCACAATGAGTCTTAAAAGAAGTTTAAACGAAGTATACTAATAGCACACATGAATAAACTTCTTTTTCGTAAGGGTAATTAATAAACAAGTATGTGTTCAGCTAATTGTCAGCCTCTTACATGTATGCTTCTCATAATTAGTGAATATGCATATAAACAGCCTTTTAATAAACAGAGTAGAATAATCATGGCTGATAGTAAGACACGCAAACGTAAAAACTGGACGCAAGAACAGCTGTGACTTCTTGACGAGCTGGTTAATGAAAACAAGGACATAATCAAAGGAAAATTTGGAGTTGGGATAACCTTCAAAACCGAAGGTGATACCTTTATAAAAGCTCATTATCGTCTAATATTTCTAAAATGTTTACGTTCCATTTTAGGATAGTCGAGTTGCCAAGTCTGCATATTATACGCAGAATCCCGTGAAAAAATCCCAGTTTGCGGGTTGCGGTTTTTTGGGCTTATTTTACAAAATATGGTTGCTTGTTAGGAAAACCTGACAAGCAACTTCATTTCTTTTAGTTTAGTGAAGTGAAGTGACATGTGGCCATGTATGGTGACCCATACTCGGAATTA
>NW_015536545.1:11395-60887 GCF_001515605.1 Sinocyclocheilus anshuiensis
TGAAGTGACATGTGGCCAAGTATGGTGACCCATACTCGGAATTAGTGCTCTGCATTTATCCCATCCAAAGTGCACACACACACGGCAGTGAACACAGACACACCTTGAACACACACCTGAAGCAGTGGGCAGCCATTTTTTGCTGCGGCGCCCGGGGAGCAGTTGGGGGTTCGGTGTCTTGCTCAAGGGCGCCTCAGTCGTGGTATTTTTGGGTGGAAGAGAGCACTGTACATTCACTCCCCCCACCTACAATCCCTGCCGGTACGAGACTCAAACCATCAACCTTTGGGTTACGAGGCCGACTCTCTAACCATTAGGCCACGACTTCCTTTTTTATGTTCACTGAATTCTCCAATGCATTGATTGACACTCTGGCTGCGTTCGAAACAGCATACTTCCCTACTATATAGTAGGCAAAAAGCAGTAGGCGAGCAAATAAGTAGGGGAGAGTGGGGTAAGATGAGCCAGTGGGTAAGTTGACCCACCCCCTGTATCTTGCCAACCGTACACTTTCATTGTCATGTGACCATATATTTTGAAACCACCCATAATTTCTGAAAAGAAGAATCACACGGGAGGAGTGGAAGGCACCCAATTACTTTAAAAACTGTTTTTGGCTTGTCAAAGTAACATTTTAGCATAACAGATGAAGTGAAGTGACATGTGGCCCAGTATGGTGACCCATAGTGAACCAAATCCATATCTGATAAGAACCAGAAGATGCTTTTCATCATATTATAATCAGATATGTCTTTCCACCTGTAGTCACTAATGGCCTGTTCGACATTGCAGAAAAGCTACCATGCCAAGAATATTTTGACTAAATTGTTCATTAGTTTCAGTGACATTTATTCCTTCATTCTAATTCAGTTTCTTATTTTAATTTTACTCAACAAACTCTCTGTTTAGTCTGTTTTAGGGAAGATTACAACTTCGGTGTTAAACATATTGTTTTAGAAATGCAAACAATTAAAAATTGAAATTTTCATTTGGTTGGTTTTATGTTGTTTACCTTAGCTTTAAGAAAATAAATAAGACTGTTTGAAAGTGGAAATTTGATTATTAAATTAGTTTTTAAAAGAGGTCAATTATCTTTCAAATTTAACATGGGTTTGAACCAGATTCAGTCAGATGGTCAGTTTACAACCAGATGGTTCATCTTACTCATTGACTCGGGTCAACTTACCCCCACCCTGGGGCAAACTGAGCCACAGGAACACTTTTTTATAAGAAGCCATATTTTTAGAACCCTTTGTCATAGATACATTCTGATAATTTAAAATGATAGGAAACATCCTGAAGTTACTTTAGATACTTTGATTGTACTTCTGCGTCATTTTCCCTTATTTTGAGGACCACATAAGTAAAAAGTGGCTCATCTTCCCCCACTCTCCCCTATTTATAAAAGAGTAGGCGAGAATTAGGCGAGTGCTAGAGGTCTGCATGGGCTTTAAACTGAAGCCCGAACCCGGCCTGTACACTTTCAAAAATACTGGGTTGTTTCAACCCAACTTTGGGTCAAACATGGACTAACCCAACCGTTGGGTTAAATTTTTGCATTAAATTTTTAACCCAAAAGTTGGGCTAGTCCATATTTGACCCAGCGTTGGGTTGAAACAACCCAGCATTTTTTAGAGTGTAGCCTACCTGAGATCGTCTGACCCGACCCGACCCGAGCGGCACAGTTAAATTTAGAGCCCTAACCCGAAATCTTTTTTTTTTTTTTTTCCACAACGAATAGCCAATTTAAAAAAAAACGAATTATGTATTTCACGATTGCATGCAAATACTTTCGGGTTTCGGGTCGGGTTCGGGTTAATGTTTAATGAATAGCTTCGGGTAGCAGACCTCTAGCCAGTGCACTAATTCTCGCGAGATTCGGACGTAGGCCTACGTATACTTAGGTTGCGTTCGAATATACCTACTTACCTACTATATAGTTGGAGAAAAGAGTATGTGAAGAAAGAAGTACGTTCGAACCCGCAATATTCATAAAACAGTAGGCGAGAAATCCCCGGATGTCCTACTGCTTCAGCCCAGATTCTGGAGTGCTTGTCACTAGTGATTTCTATTCGTCCCACACTTTTAGCATACACTGTTTTACTGGCATCATACCAGATAACCCCGGGGGCGTAGATTACGTGGGGGACGTGTCCCCCCCACTTTTAATATCACGTAAATTTGTCCCCCGCACTTTTTCGGGCAAGTGTGTTCGCATAGAGGTTTTCAAGAGCAGTTGTGAATAAATATAGATTATAAATTCAAAGAGACAGGATAGTATGTGCATGATCTGATGTTTTATTCGGACCCAGAATAAGGCAAGATGAACATCACAGAGCGCTAAACACTCATGCAGTGTATGTTTCATTCATACTCGAAGCCGGAGGGCGCTCTCGCGCAGAAAGTCATACGAGGAAATTCCTAATATGGACAAAAGCGTCCAGCTATCCCTGTATGAAAACAGTTGTTTTCACAGAAAAACAGAAACGTTTGGAAACATGAAGACATTAAACATACGATTGCGACAATATATGGTTTATTTGTGTTTGTCAAGTCATCTCCAGGTAATAAATAAAGTGCCTGCTGTTTAAATATGCAACAGGAGATTTACATAAACATACAGAGCTATGTTCTGTAATACCTGTTGGAAAAAATAAAAGAAATACAAAAGGGCATTCAGATCAGTGATTATTAACAAGTGTCATAAATCTGCAAGAAAATTGTATGTTAAAAATGTATGTTCCGAAAAACCTAGACTAAGCAAGACTAAAACTGCAGAGAGCATGTTGTAGTTTTTAGGACAGATTGAAGAAGCAGTTCGACCATCCCTCTAGTGATCAGATAAAATGGTTCATGCCCACTGGTTAAATATGAAACAAAAAATCTATATAATCACATGCATTAGTTTTTGTTTTGCCTTTAGTTTAATTATGTCAAACCCATAATTAATAAACACAATTCAATAGGCTAGGAATATTTTAAATGGTTCACTCTTAAAAAATAAAGGTTGCAAAACTGGGTTTTCACAGTAATGCCATAGAAGAACCATTTTTTGTTCTCCAAAGAACATTTCAGTGAACATTTGTTAAAAGAACCATTTTTTTCTTAGTATGAAGAACATTTTATCTAAAGAAACTTATTTTTACAAATAAAGAGCCTTTTGTGGAATGGTAAGTTTCCGTGGATGTTAAAGGTTCTTCATGGAACCACTGATGCCAATAAATAACCTTTATGTTGTGACCCTGAAGCACAGGGATTTTTTTAACTCTTAATGAAAATGGAGAGTTTGTTTTATAATGATATAGGCTAATTATAATTTAATTATTATTAAAGTAAATTATTCTGAGAGTTTTTTTTTTGTTTTTTTTTTAGAAAATTGCCTATAAAGGTTTTAAAATATTATTTTTAATAAGTTCAGTAAAAAAAATGGGTGGGGGTATGTATAATATAGTTTATATTTAACAATACATTCACAATATTCAGTGATATGTGATATGCTCTTCCCCGAAGTTCTTTTTTGAGCTGTGGACACTGAAAAATGTAAATGTAAATGTAACTTCAGCTGCACTACATATTTCAGCATAACATCTGATTTCATGGTATAACTAAGACTAAGACAGGATCGGATCGCACACGCTCCGTGCTGCTGTTTATACTGAGGCAGCTACAGCGATCTGGCACACCACATTAAAGCACATCAAAATGAAATGCTTGAAATTTGTTATTTCAAATTGTATATACTTATAATCATGTTTCTACACATATGGCCCACTGCAACTGAGTTAGAGTTGCAACTCATTTGATGGAATGCATCACATATGTCATGATTTAGGATTGATGGCAATTGCATGTTGTCATTGAAGGAATGTTTTTGCAATGATTTCCTTTAGAAATCGGGGGAATCATTGCCGGGCCCCCAATAGCTCTGGGCTCTGTATTATGTCCCTCTTTTCCCCCTTTTTTATGCCACTATGATTATATGGCACAGCAATGCACAGTCTAAAATCACACTTTTAAATTTTTTTTTAAATTACATATTGAAATGTATAGTTCAGTCATGATTCATGAAACTCTAAATGGCGCAGGCTGACGGGTATTAACGTAACTAATGATATTCACAGCGTTAAACGACTTGGCACAAGCTGATTGGTTCATGTCACGTAGCCAATAAGCTTGCTGCTTTACATTTAAATGGCTGGTTAGCATCCACTTGAGCATTTCGCAGCGCGCTTTTCTGAGTTCCTCTGAAACCCACCACCTTCCCCAGCTCCACCCGTATAGATCTGCTATGGGTTATTTTTATGCTATTTGTGCAGCAGCAGCAGTATGTCTTAAATACTCACAGCACTGTATCGCCGTATGCATTGGCAGTAGCAAGTTCCTGTATTTGCTTGCAGCAGTAGCAATAATATACAACTACAGCAATAACCAACAGCAGCAGCAATTCAGCAGCAGCAGCAGCGTAGTAGATGTATTCCGCCAAGACCAAATACATTAACATTGTCATAACCATTACCATGCTCAAATCTTCTGAGAGTAGTCATGATTGAACTACAGATTTAGTTTTATTCTTTTCTTTCTTAAGCAAGTAACTGTCTACAGCTGTCTTTCTCTCTCTGGATGTTGTTGTGCATGTCTCTTGTTGTTTTGTGTCACTGTGACTCTCGTGTGCAGTAATACATGGCTGTGGCTTCAGTCTGCATGTTTTGGCCTGTTATTGTCACAGTGCTGCTGGACGTGTCTCTGGAGATACTGAACTTGTTCTTTAGTTTTTCACTATAGTATGTGTCTCCATTGCAGCAAACTCTTCCAATCCACTCCAGTCCTCCAGAAGCTTGCCGTATCCAGTTTGTCCAGTTTGTACAGCTAGACAGTGAATAGCCTGAGACTTTACAGGAGAGACTCAAAGGTTGGCCAGGCTTGCCAGGCTTTGAGTCTGGCTGAATGAGTTCAATACTGTAGACACCTGGAGAAAGAAGCATATGAGTTCAAAACAATGTTAAGTATGAAAATCAATAGCAGCATTGTAGTATTTCCTGATAACATACTTGGTGTTGCAGAAAAGAGCAGCAACAGAATCCACACAGTCATGATGTTTAATATTTGCGCTTAACTGTGCACTAAATATGCAGCATAATTAGCCTGTGTATGTGCACATCCATAAATAAGGAGGAGTCATGAAAGATTTGCATCATGGAAATCCTCTCTCTTCACAAGCAAAACCATATACCCTGATTTGATCTTTTGCTTCATGCATTTATATTCATCCCTGCAAACAACTGCAGCATATTTCATAAAGAAAACTGCACTGCACAGACAAAGGCTACATGTTGTTTGAGAGCTAATTTGAGTTCTGCCTATAATTTCCTGCTATTACCACTATAATATGCTTATCTAGAAATTATACATACACCACAGATGTGAGGTTATGTATGAGGTTTACATATTTTGCCTTTTTTGTCTTTATGTAGGACAAGTATAAAAACAAGCACACAATGTTTTACCACATTATAGGAGCATGACATACTTTTCCATAATGCTGATTTAATGTCAGTAAGGGTCTAATGAAGGGTTGACAGTGCTATATTTCAGTTTTGTAAATAAATATGATGTATATTCACAGTTTATAGACTCTTGGGCTTTGAAAAATAAATATTACAAATTATTGTCAGGTCTAAATGTGTCTGTGTTTCTGGAAGAGACAATGGACATTTTAAATCTGCTTTTCAGTATGTCACTTCTATCATACACCCGTCTAACACACACATTGTAGAGCAGCCTGTTATGTCCAGTGAATGCAACTCAGAAAAGGTGATTTTAATGGCCAGAAAACATTTTACACGTAATAATGGCAGTAGCAATTTTATAAGTTAAAGAGTGATAAGTTAAAGAGGTGTTGTATAACAACTGTATGAGCCATTAAAGGGATAGTGAACTGTAAACATCAAAATCCTGTCATTATTTACTCACGCTCACATCCTCATAAACCTGTATGTATGTACATATGGATGTATTTTTCAGATGTTTCTGTCCATATAATAAAAGTCAGTAGATCCGAAACAACAGTGGATATCACTGACCTGAATAAACAAAAATATTGAGACATTTTAACAATGTATTATTTTGTTCATGTTTCAACCCTGTATTACTTTCTTTATTATGATAATTCAGTATTAGTAAAGATGATTGCATGTTTATAAGTACAGATAGCAGACGTGTAATGACTGAAAACTATGAAAATATACCCAAAACTTTTATTCCAAATCTTCAAACATGATTTGAGTTTTGTTATAAAACACATCACAGGTTTCACTGTAGACCACGGCTGTGGCTTGTCTGCTTATTGGCCCTAATGTAGGTTTCCTGCTCTTTGGGCTTTATATAAGTCATGTGTAAAAATACACAGGAAGTGTTTATCAGATTGTATGAGCCATATGTGGTACCATCTACCTTTCACTAAACCTGAGGAATATTTCTATTCATTAAAGTTGGACAATGGAAGATTTTCAAATTGAAATTCCAGAATTTGAAATTCCAGAAATTGAAGTTCCAGAAGGGGACTTTTGTGATGTGGAGATGGAAATGGATTATGAATTAGAGATGGAGGATGATAATGGGGAGGGCACAGAAGATGAAGAATCTGAGACTAAAAGACCATCTCGTCTAAAAGCTGGAAATCCAAAACACCGAATCCAGTACAACCGCCAAATGCAGCAAAACCTCCCAGGTCCTCGCAAAGTCCAAGTAAAAGTCAAAGACTACTTACGCTGTTCTGTGTTCGCCATCACCTTCTGCAACTGCCTGTTTCTGGGTACGGCTGCATTGATATGCTCCTTGAAGGTAAGGAATTTTGCTGAAATTACTAACACATTGTAAGCAGTGGCTCAGGTCAAAACTGACTTTTTGACTCAGAGAGACATATATTTGCCATATATTATGATCAAATGGCAATTAGATGTTGTGGAAAAAATTATTTTGTGTTTTTATTTTCACAGGCAATGAATAGGAAGTATAGGAGAGATGTCAAAGGAGCAAAGAAATTCAGCCGCTGTGCTCTGGCTGCCAATATTTGTGCCATCATTACAACCATCATCACCATAATTGTTGTTTCTGTTGTCACTGCAATTGCTAAGAATGGACCTGGTTATTATAACCATAGATGTTAGGTCATTTAAATTTTCAGATCCAGCCATTACAAGATCTTTTGCTTCATGCATTTATATTCATCCCTGCAAACAACTGCAGCATATTTCATAAAGAAAACTGCACTGCACAGACAAAGGCTACATGTTGTTTGAGAGCTAATTTGAGTTCTGCCTATAATTTCCTGCTATTACCACTATAATATGCTTATCTAGAAATTATACATACACCACAGATGTGAGGTTATGTATGAGGTTTACATATTTTGCCTTTTTTGTCTTTATGTAGGACAAGTATAAAAACAAGCACACAATGTTTTACCACATTATAGGAGCATGACATACTTTTCCATAATGCTGATTTAATGTCAGTAAGGGTCTAATGAAGGGTTGACAGTGCTATATTTCAGTTTTGTAAATAAATATGATGTATATTCACAGTTTATAGACTCTTGGGCTTTGAAAAATAAATATTACAAATTATTGTCAGGTCTAAATGTGTCTGTGTTTCTGGAAGAGACAATGGACATTTTAAATCTGCTTTTCAGTATGTCACTTCTATCATACACCCGTCTAACACACACATTGTAGAGCAGCCTGTTATGTCCAGTGAATGCAACTCAGAAAAGGTGATTTTAATGGCCAGAAAACATTTTACACGTAATAATGGCAGTAGCAATTTTATAAGTTAAAGAGTGATAAGTTAAAGAGGTGTTGTATAACAACTGTATGAGCCATTAAAGGGATAGTGAACTGTAAACATCAAAATCCTGTCATTATTTACTCACGCTCACATCCTCATAAACCTGTATGTATGTACATATGGATGTATTTTTCAGATGTTTCTGTCCATATAATAAAAGTCAGTAGATCCGAAACAACAGTGGATATCACTGACCTGAATAAACAAAAATATTGAGACATTTTAACAATGTATTATTTTGTTCATGTTTCAACCCTGTATTACTTTCTTTATTATGATAATTCAGTATTAGTAAAGATGATTGCATGTTTATAAGTACAGATAGCAGACGTGTAATGACTGAAAACTATGAAAATATACCCAAAACTTTTATTCCAAATCTTCAAACATGATTTGAGTTTTGTTATAAAACACATCACAGGTTTCACTGTAGACCACGGCTGTGGCTTGTCTGCTTATTGGCCCTAATGTAGGTTTCCTGCTCTTTGGGCTTTATATAAGTCATGTGTAAAAATACACAGGAAGTGTTTATCAGATTGTATGAGCCATATGTGGTACCATCTACCTTTCACTAAACCTGAGGAATATTTCTATTCATTAAAGTTGGACAATGGAAGATTTTCAAATTGAAATTCCAGAATTTGAAATTCCAGAAATTGAAGTTCCAGAAGGGGACTTTTGTGATGTGGAGATGGAAATGGATTATGAATTAGAGATGGAGGATGATAATGGGGAGGGCACAGAAGATGAAGAATCTGAGACTAAAAGACCATCTCGTCTAAAAGCTGGAAATCCAAAACACCGAATCCAGTACAACCGCCAAATGCAGCAAAACCTCCCAGGTCCTCGCAAAGTCCAAGTAAAAGTCAAAGACTACTTACGCTGTTCTGTGTTCGCCATCACCTTCTGCAACTGCCTGTTTCTGGGTACGGCTGCATTGATATGCTCCTTGAAGGTAAGGAATTTTGCTGAAATTACTAACACATTGTAAGCAGTGGCTCAGGTCAAAACTGACTTTTTGACTCAGAGAGACATATATTTGCCATATATTATGATCAAATGGCAATTAGATGTTGTGGAAAAAATTATTTTGTGTTTTTATTTTCACAGGCAATGAATAGGAAGTATAGGAGAGATGTCAAAGGAGCAAAGAAATTCAGCCGCTGTGCTCTGGCTGCCAATATTTGTGCCATCATTACAACCATCATCACCATAATTGTTGTTTCTGTTGTCACTGCAATTGCTAAGAATGGACCTGGTTATTATAACCATAGATGTTAGGTCATTTAAATTTTCAGATCCAGCCATTACAATGAAACATCAACAGCAAAACTTGTAGCTCTGGCTATATGATGCAATCTACATTCGTCTTCATTAGTTTTGCATAAAATGTATTCTTTTCTTGTTATTGTTTACTGCTTATTATTAAACATTGCATTCAGCTGTACATCTTTGTATTTTCATTGGATGTTTGTTCACGAGAAGTATACTGACATTTACCCTTTCACACACAGATTATTATATAGTTACAGCTCTTTGAAGCTATGCTACAGTATGAATTTACTTTTGTGCTGAACCAGCACAGGCTTCAGATCAGCAGCACATCCTGGAAAAAAGGACCTTATGTGTGCATTATACTGTATGTACACACATAAATAAAGCTTATATAGTTTTCATGCATTTAAAGGAGTAAAACTATAGTACACTTTGAATTAGAGTGTTTGTGAAGTGAAAATGAAGCATATAAACGCATCTTGATTAAATGCATCAAATGCATCTTGATGTCTCATTAAGTTTTCAGAAGTTTAAAAGAAAGTATTCTGTGACTGTGAGTCACTGTGTAGTGGACGACTTCTTGTGTTCCACTGCAACCTACTGACACAGAAGAGAACTGCAGTTCCCTTTCAGTCGGTCACTCTCGACGTCACGTCGGATGACCGACGAATTGGGATCTCGCTTAGAGGGACCAATCTACTTCGAGTGTAAACTAAACGAGCCAATGCACATTGGCATGCGATTATTGCATCCAGCTGCTCCTGATCACAGCGTGAGTATAAGTAGGCAGCAGATGCAGCGCATATTCAGCTTTTCGCTTCGGAGCCGAGCGGTTCTATCGTTCTGCTCCTGACCTTCTACAGTGGTGAAAAACTACAGTCAAGCACGTGCCTTTCTTCCCGGAGGTGCATAAGGAGCTCAATAGGTCGTGGACGGCACCTTTTTACTAAAGTCGGTTGCGATGCAGTTGTGTCCTAATACCGCCTCCAACCGCCTCCCGGGTCTGTAGGTACTCGACTGGCCAGTGATGCTTGTACGACCTGTGGAGAAGCTGCCTCCGCCTTACACGCTACGGCGTGATTGCAAGTGCACCAGGCCAAGGCACTGAGGGACTTGCACGAGGGTGGTCACGACCCGGAAGTTCGCAGAGAACTCCTCTAAGCGAGATCCCAATTCGTCGGTCATCCGACGTGACGTCTCCGTTCCCTCCTTCAAGGAACGAGGGTTACATACGTAACCGAGACGTTTTAAACTATAAGTGTATCTAGACCAGTTTTTGTATCATTGCCACATACGTTAGTGTCACTGTGATTCTCTTGCACAGAAATACACAGCTGAGTCCTCTTCTGTCAGTCCAGACAGTTTCAGATACATCATGCTTTTCGAATCATCTCTGGTGATTTCAAGCCTCCCCTTAAAGGATTCTGCCTTATGTCCACTTCCAGAACTGTAGCCCAGACCCATCCACACAAGTGGTTTTCCAGCTTGATGTCTGATCCAGTGCATGCTACAGTAGTCAAAGCTGAACCCGGATCCTCTACAGGACAGAGTCAGAGTTTCTCCAGGCCTTTTCACAGTTGTGCTTTCAATGGACTCCATTTTTTGACATTGCAGGACTATAAAGAGAAAGTAGGAGATTTTTTTAATAATAAGTTAAACAATCACACACACACACACACACACACACACATACATACATATATATATATATATATATATATATATATATAATAACTCACAGTTTAGCTTGAACAAAATTAGTAATAAGGGTATATTCATCTTGTGAGTGTTATATGACTCTACAGCTTCACTCGGCTCAGCAGGATATAAATACTTGCAGCCTATCATAGATTATTTTGAATATGCATAATTAGGAAATGATGAAAGATCACTGAGATGCTCTTTTACACTTACACAGAGGATAACCAGAATCCAGTGTTTGAAGGGCTTATTAATATTCATTGCATTGATTACATCTTTTAATGTTTGATTAGTATGAAATATTTATATCTACATTATATTATGTAGGTTTTTTATTCACTCTAATGACCAAGCCTAACATAAACTATAATGTTTGTGAAATGAACATTATCTCATGACATTTTTGAAGAACCATAGAAAAGTAAAGTGATGTTGGTAGAATGTCTGATTAAATGTTGAGAAGGTGTTTAAAAAAAACTGTGATTGTGTGAGTCACTGTGTAGTGGACTTTACTTGTTGGATTCTACTGCAACCTACTGACACAGATGAGAACTGCAGTTTTAAACTATAAGTGTGTTTGTTTGTACAAACCCGTTTTTGTATCATTTGCACACAGGTTTGTGTCACTGTGCTTGCCTTGCACAGTAATACACAGCTGAGTCCTCTTCTGTGAGTCCAGACAGTTTCAGATACACCATGGTTTTTGAATTGTCTCTAGTAATTTCTATTCGTCCCTCAAAACTTTTAGCATAGTCTTGTCCTTGTCCATTACTCCAAACACGGCCCATCCACACCAGTGCTTTTCCAGGTTGCTGTCTGACCCAGTGCATGTCGTAGCTTCCGAAAGTAAATCCTGATCCTCTACAGGAAAGACTCAGAGCTTCTCCAGGCTTTACCTCTGCTACAGAAGAAATGGACTCCAAATTCTGACCTTTCACTCCTATTGAAAAATAAAAGAGAAATAAGATCATAGCATCAGGTAGAGTGAATATTTACTGTTACAGCTTGAGATGGTGTAAGGTTTCATATTATGACACACACTTGCAAAGGCCAGTAAAAACAGAAGGTAAAGCAGGTTGTTGGACATCTTTGATTCAGTGAAGTGAACTCATATGAGATCCAGTGGAGAAGGACTGATCACATATATGTACGTCAAATGAAGGGTGGTGACGTCATACAGATTTAAGACCAAAAGGATGTTTCCAAATATTCAAACAGGCTAATTGGTTAAATTATATCAATACTGGGAGTATGTACAGTTAAAATCAAGACGTCTGTTGGAGTTGCTATTGACCTACATTTCTAAAATTCCATTTACATACCAAATATACATTTATGAACATAATAACAACATGATTTCACATGGTATAATTTTATATACAGTAGCTGTTTAAAATGATATATGTTTGGCCACTCCATAAGAGGATGATACTTATTTAAACCAGATTAGCACAACAACATTTAAGGACCGATAATTTTCATTTTGTGGTCATTCATTTTGTGGAGTTTTCCCTTTTTGTCAAAGTATTCATTATAACACAAGAAATTACTATTGAAATTATTATTTTTTTTTAAATAAGCTTAATAATGTAGATGTAAGTATATAATTTCAAAAGACTACAACTATTTGGTATTTAAATGTCCAAATGTGGTGGATGTTGTGGTAGAAATTTAAACTTTAATTAGATTTTATTTAAATTATCTACTCATTCATCAAATTAACTTATAACATTCAACCTATTAAAGTATGAAAATATCAACATTTATAACTACTTAACATTTATTAATGTCATCGTAAAATTAAATTTTTTTTAATGTGATTTTAATGTGAAAATGCACCTGCAGGAGAAGGCATATAATTTCATGAACACAGATACAGCTGTATGACAATGCAAAAAGAAAGAAACAAATGTCAGCCCACTCGAAGGATGAAAATGAAAATTCCCTGGGGCAGGTCCCGAAACCATTTACACCCAAGAGAATATATAGCCAAAGCTTATTACAGCTGACTGAAACACCCTTAAAACTAGTGAACCTTTCAAGCGTTAAACCGCCTTGTTTTGTTAGTCAAAACATTAACAGCTGTGCCATGCACCTGTGCATTAGCTTTTTTTCCTGTCAACGTTGTATTTTGGGTTTATTTTAATTAGTGCATATTTTCATAAAATAATATACATTAAAATCTGTAACAAAAACATTAAAATCATAAATTGTGTAAAAAAAAAAAACAGATCAATAATTAACATAAAATGAATAAAACTTAACTTTTTAAAATGTATACCCAGATGCTTTTTATTACAATGCAAGGACATTTCTTATAGGCACTAAATGGCAAACATTAAGCCATTTAGCTTGTACACCTCAAAACAAAGAAACAATAAATAATTTAATTAATATCTGAATAACCTTTGTTTCATTTATATGGTTTCAAAGAATACATGGATCAAAATTCACAGAAACCAGTAGTAATATCACATGAATCGCTTCCTTTCAGGACTCGTATCACATTCCTGCAGACAATAAATTAATGTACCTTTTGAAGTATTATACATTTGACTTAATTTTACATCCATATATCAGGGGTTTTGCATATATTAAAAAAAGGTCTTTAAAAATCTTAATTCACCGTCCATAATTTAAAGCCTTAAAAAAGTCTTAAATTCATAAAGTCAGGGCATTAAATGTTGAATGCATTGCAAAAAATGAATATCTTCTCCAGTATTTTTGTTTTCAAATACAACTATCTAGACATCATTAAATCAAGACATACATTTACTTGAATTGCAAGTGTAAAATGAAATCTTGAAAAACTGAACAAAATTAAGCGAGTTTCTGCTCAAAACAAGAACAATTGGGTGCATAGAAACATCCCTCGTAATTAAGTTGGCATTTATGAACACAATGGCAAATGTTTGTTTTTGTTTTTTTATCATAAATTCACTTTATTTTTTATCAATTTCACACTGATTAAATATCACGTTGATTGTATCTTGGTTTAAGACTTTTGCACTGAATTGTTTTAAGTAAAGAAGATTGGTAACTTTTATTAGGCTATATCTATATATTTAAAGTTATGTAATATATTTATAGTACATTATATAACTTTAAAGTGTGGCTAATACAACTCATTGTGTGCTCCATTTGCATTTAGAGAACATGCTGACATAGCCTATTGTGTTCCCTTCAATTTATTCAATAAATGTTCTTCACTTGGTCTTAAAACGGTCTTTAAAAAGTTTTCATAAATCTTAAAAAAAAAAAAAAAAACTGCAGAAACCCTGTATGCACAAGCCAGTGACTGCAACAGTTTCAATAGCACCCTGTGTTTGAGCCTCATATCTTCATCACTAGTCTTGCTTTAACAAAATTAGTCTAATATAGAAGCTTCAGAGCCTGATAAGTGCATTATTATGTGCAAATTCAATATAATTTAGGAAAATATTTCTCTATATGAAAATATTATTCAGAATTACATAAATACTGTGTTAGATTAAATGTCTCGTCTTCATATAAATAAATACATTTAAAAATATATATATCGTTTGCAGTTTTTCCTTGTTTCTGTTGCAATAAACTAAACAGCAGGTTATACCAACCAAACTCGACAAACTTGAATTTTCTGAATGAAACGCGAAAACCCGGAACTAGTCTTCACTCTTCACGTGTTACAGTGAAAAACATTGGGCTGTACCAGTAAGTGGTGTTATTTCATAAGAAAGGTACGTTTATAAGATTATTATATGTAAAGTTTGTCACACTTGGGTGATCTTGTAAAGGGCTTCTGATTTATCATGCACGTTTTATAAATAAGCGTGTTGTGTCGTTTATTTAAGGTTGTTCTCTAGTTTCCATTTTATATTGCATTGTTGTGGCTTGGCAATAAACAGAAAGTAAATACAACAACAGCGTTGTGTAAACTATTAGGCAGAGCTGAGAGACGAGCAGTGGTCAAGTGACATGTACCAAAAACCTCTGCTTCTCTCTTCCTGTGTTGATGCTCGTAAGAAAAAAGAAATGGGATTTTAATAGAACAAAAAAACATTGTTATGTGAGGTAGCTTGTAGCCAAAGAATCAGGAGATAAAAACAGAAATGCGGGTAGAATAAGACTAAATGGGCGAGGCTTCGTGGTCTGGTAGTTGTTTGACATTTGTGAGGTGCGAAGTGGCCTAAAATTAAAATGGTCCTATTTTAACTATCCACTCTGTTTTTCGCTTCGAAATCTATTAAAGTACACCAGTGTCGATTCTTTCGTTCATTTATTTTCCAGACAGACAACCGCTGGATATCAACGGTGTTGTTTGTTTCGTGTTACTTTTCTCAGCGCTGGTCAGGATGAACTAATCACAGTCGTTTGTGATTGCTGTGTAATCATGCTACAGCTTTGCATTTGTGTGTGGGGGAAACACATTTAAATGATTGCACTTCAAGTACAATAAATACAAATATGACTGGAGGATTTGGTTTTGAGGTCCTCATACATTGTTCCATGGAAAAACCATCTAAGCACACATAGATCTCTGAGACATCTGTTAAAAAAGAGTGTTTTATCTGAAAAGCTCATGTTCTAAATATTGTGTACACACATATTTTGACTTCCTCTGCAACCCTCCGCAATGTCCAACACAGGTGATCTCGCTATGGAGGGCCAGAAACAGGTGCTGGAGAGGCTGCGGGGTGTTTTCCGCTCAGGTGTGACCCTTCCTGTCCACTTCCGTTTGACTCAGCTGGAGGCCATGATGTCTCTGTTTGAAGACAATGAAACCCAGATTTTAGAGGCAATGCATGAAGACCTTGCTAAGGTATGAATATGCACAGGTTGACACACAAGTACTTTTAAAATCAACGCGCAAGTGATGCTTTAATCTCATCTTCCCTGCAGCCCAAGTTTGAGGCAGTGCTTTCAGAGATTGAAATAGTGGTGAATGACCTTTGCCTCACCATCAGCAACCTGCAAACCTGGATGCAGCCCACTTATGTGGGCACAAACCTGGTGAGATGCACACTAATATATAATTATATAAACTTTATTGCACCATTAACACATGCAGCAACTATAATATGAACGAAATGCTCCAACAATATTATTCAACAGAAAACCTTCAAGGGTCTGGTCAATGCAGATGTGAGATTGATCTCCCTAAAAATGCTTTCATTTGTTTCCTCTCCCCATTTCATTTGTATTCCAGGCAACAAAGTTGGATGACTGTTTTGTACGCAGGGAGCCATTAGGTGTTGTTTTGATTATTGGAGCATGGAACTATCCTCTTCAGCTAATTATGCTACCTTTGATTGGTGCAATTGCTGCAGGTACTATCTATATCTTTTTCTGAACCCCTTATATACAGGGGCGTCATGCACCTAGTTTTTATTTTGAAGGGAGCACCAGTGACAGTTCTGGCACTTCTTCCTAAAACTGTGCGTCAAGATAGTCCAGTGGTGTCATTTTATAGTAAACATAGTGGTTGGGTTCAAATCCTGATATAATAAAAATTGTACTATGGCAAAATTGCAACTGAACTTGACTACCAGTGCTTAATTTTAACAACGGCTGATATTTAAATGGCTATATGATACATATTATGTGCTAAAACCCTTTGGTTAGGGTTGTTGATATTGTAAAATTTTGGACGGATTCCCCCAACCACCCACACACAAAAACCTAGTGGTTCTGCACAAATTGCAAAGGGCTTCAAAATGGCAAAATTAACCAAAAGGCATCTACTTTGGGAAACTACTAATTTTGTACCTACGATCATCATATAACTTAATTGTCAAATATAAAAAAATAAAAATAAAAATGTTGTCCTTTGCAAATCCATTGGCTCAAAAATCTGAGGAGGCACATCCGCAATATTTTTAACTCAATCACATCTTTTTAACAGGTAACTGTGCTATTCTGAAGCCATCAGAAATAAGTCGAGCAACCGAAAAGCTTCTTGCTGAACTCATTCCTAAGTACCTGTCCCAGGTAACCCTTGGGAAAGACCCATATGATCTAACTTAACACTTCTTAGTGTCATGGTGCTACTGTGTTCATGGTAAAGTTTGTAATCCTTCTCCTGTAAATGGGTTTGTTTGTGCCATGTGTGTTTTGTCTGGTAGGAGTGTTATGCAGTCATTTGTGGTGGAGCAGAAGAGACCAAGACATTGCTGGAGAATAGATTTGATCATATCTTCTACACAGGTTAGAGTTTGCATTGTTATCAATGACAGATTCAAGAAAAATTGTCACCTTTCTATATTTGCTTCAGCATCTCGTGTCTTCTCTCCTCCAGGCTCGCAGTCAGTGGCTCGTTGCATCCTGCAGGCCGCAGCGGTGCACCTCACCCCAGTTACTCTGGAGCTGGGCGGAAAGTGCCCCTGTTTGATATATGGCCGGCTAGACATGAAAGCTGCTGCTAAGAGGCTGGTGTGGGCCAAGTTTTTCAATGCAGGGCAGAGTTGTGTGGCTCCAGACTATGTTTTATGCACTGCTGAGACGAGAGATGCGCTGTTACCTTTTATGAAAGAGGCTCTGGAGAGTTTCTACGGATCTGAGCCCCAGCAAAGCCAAGACATGGGCCGTATCGTGACAGACAGGCACTGGGACCGACTGGTTGAGCTGCTAAAAAAGTCTGAGGGAAAGATAGTGATAGGAGGAGAGAGTGACAAAAAGACCAAGTACATCGGTTAGTAAACAAGGTTACATATTCAGTATATACATACTGTATATACTCAAAGTTTGGGGTCAGTAAGATTTTTTAAAATAAATATTTGTTCAGCAAGGACACATTAAATAGATCAAAACAGTAGAGACATTTATAATGTTACAAAATATTTATATTTCAAATAAATGCTGTTATCTTAAACTTTCAATTCATCAAATAATCCTGAAAAAAATGTATCATGGTTTCCACAAATATATTAAGCAGCACAACTGTTTTCATGGATAATAATAAGAAATGTTTCTTGAGCACCAATTAAGCATATAAGAATGATTTCTGAAGGATCATGTGACACTGAATAATTAATAAGTAATGTCTGCTGAAAATTCAGCTTTGCAATCACCAGAATAAATTACATTTTAAAATGTATTACAATAGAAAAGTTATTTTAAATTGCAATAATATTTAACAGTATAATTGCTTTTTACTGTATTTTTGATCAAATAAATCTATCTTAAAAGGTCTTTAAATTGCATTTTAAAATAGAAAACAGTTGTTTTAAATTGTACAATTATAAACATTGTATTCACAGTATCACTTTTTAACGATATCTGTATTTTTTATCAAATAAATGCAGCCTTGATAAGGATAAGAGACTTTTTTCAAAACATTTTTAAAAATCTTACCGACCCCACACTTTTGAACAATATAGTTCAGTGCATTGTATCATACTAATATCCTACTCTTACTACTGCTGCAGTATGTAGTATGCATTTTCAGAATACATAGGTTTCTGCATGACCTACTGAATTTCCTAAAATGTGCAGTATATATTTATATTAAAAAAATCTGTAGGCAGCTAAACTGGTATTGCATTCTGAGCTTTTGCTCTTTTGCTTTTTCATGGACTGTCTCAGCCCCCACTGTGGTCGTGGATGTCAAGGAGTCCGATGCTTTAATGCAGGAGGAGATTTTTGGCCCCATCCTCCCTATTCTCACCATCAAGTCTCTCGATGAAGGAATCAATTTCACCAACGAGCGAGAAAAGCCTCTGGCACTCTACGCCTTCTCTGATGAGTCTCAGGTAAGGAAGGAACAAACTAAAGTCCTTAACACGAGTAAAGTGTGAAGTAAGCGATAAAGCAGTGCATATCTATATTTGTTAAGGTTGTAACTACAGTGCTTGAGAGGACCAGCAGTGGAGGCTTCTGTTCCAATGATGGAATAGTTCACATGAGCCTCTCTGGATTACCCTTCGGAGGAGTTGGTAAGGCTGAATGCATTCCTTTAATGTAACAACTGCCCTGCTGTAAAGGTGAAATCTGATGGGGGGTTTTTTGTATTTGGCCCAGGCGCAAGTGGGATGGGCAACTACCACGGTCGCTGGGGCTTTGAGACGTTCAGTCACAAGCGTGGCTGCATGATGAGGAGCTGGCTGCTGGAGCGCGTCAATGTGCTGCGCTACCCCCCCTATAATGAAAGCAATCTCAGCTGGCTGCGCTGGGCCACCACCGCCAAGAAGAAGGGGTGGGCAGGATGTTCTGTTATGTGAGCACTGAGTCTGACGCTCACATTGAGGATGGCCATTTTTTTCGATTTTGTCAATGAAGCAGATTGTAACATGGAACAAAAAAATTTGGCTTGGCGTTCACCAAGGTTTTGCAGAGAGTTTGGTCAGAAACACAAACCTCATCTGTGGATTTTCAATTGTGAGGTCTTTCAAAACACCACCAGAGGTCAGCATTGAGAAGTTGCTTATTCTGGATGCTTCTATTGTGAGAGAAAAGAGGCCATTTACTAGGAAAAGAATGAGTTTATTTTACCATTGTTCAAATACACTACTCAACTCTTTATGTGCTAATTCGCATCTGTTATTATCGAACACTAAATTGAAAAGCATTAGTTTACTTAGTAAGGTAATGTAGCATCTTTACTGTTACATATCTTGCTATATAGCTCATTATAGTTTAGAGTTTTCTATTTAGTGAAAATATCAAGTAGCATTTCTAGTTTATGAGTTGCATACTTGTCATTTTCATCTTCAAAGTTGAGTACAAAAATAAAGTCTAACATGTTTGCCTTCA
Organism: Sinocyclocheilus anshuiensis; assembly: GCF_001515605.1. Taxonomy (NCBI): domain Eukaryota; kingdom Metazoa; phylum Chordata; class Actinopteri; order Cypriniformes; family Cyprinidae; genus Sinocyclocheilus; species Sinocyclocheilus anshuiensis. The sequence goes on from NW_015536545.1 coordinate 30,947, forward strand.
AAAAGCATAATGGGGATTTATTTATATTGTAATTGCATTTGTTCATTTTTTTGTTTTAAGAAACAGCTGAAAAACATGCAATTTGGTGTGTTTTTTATTTTCTGAGAATTTGGTTTACATACCAACCATGACGTCATTAGAAAATAACACCACATACATCATGATGTTACAGAAATTATTTTGACATACAGTACTGTTAAATACTTTGAGGTTTGTAAGATGTTTTAAAGAAGTATCCTATGCTCTCAGTAAAACAGTAAGATTTTGCAATTTAGCTTTTTCTATTTAATTTTTTGCTTTTTGTTTTACATTTTAAAATATAATTTATTCCATTACTCCAGCTGATTTGCTGCTCAAGAAACATTTCTTAATATTATCAATGTTAAAACAGCTGTGCTGTTTTATATTATTGTAGAAATCATGATACATTTTTTCATGATTCTTTGATGAATAGAAAGCTCAAAAGAACAGCATTTATTCGAAACAGACATATTTTGAAACAATGTAAAAGTCTTTACTGACACTTCTGATCAATTTAATGCATACTTGCTGTATAAATGTACATATTTCCTATTTAAAAATTCATACAGACCCAAAAGTTTTGAACTGGGGTGTACCTTTGGTAAAATATTCAGATTTCAAAAGACAGGAAAACCATCCATATTTAACCAATGATTTATTTGAATATTCATCTATAAAATCTCTTGCTCTAAATCATTTTGACATGGATTATATTAAATGAGGGGCACATTTACAACTCAAAGTATATTGTGTGACATGGCAACACACATCCAAATAATATAGACTTGAAACCCTGTGCTGTAAGCATGTGTTCCCATCTAGATTGTTTAGAATGAACCAAATTCTTGCTAAAGATACCTTTATTTGTACTTCATACAAATATAAGGGCTAGACTGAGTATCTTTACACTTGCATCTGTTAAGTTCAGATTCCAGTACTGTCTCAGGACTAGGCTTAGTGATACTCAATAAAAGGTACAAAAGAAAGGTCACAAGGTTCAGATTATGACGTGTGAGCTGGTGACTGTCCCCTCAAGCATCTGCCAAAACAGACACTGAACCAGTGATGCAGTAGTTCACTCGCTCCTGCTGGGAGTGTCTCTTTCAGGGCTCAGGCTTGTATGAGGAGGGAGGGCTGCTGCCAGACTGGCCCGGCTCAGAGGCTTGAGGTTGAGGGGAGGTGGAGGCGCTTGCAGGGCTGGTGGGCTCTTTTTGAATAAGTTCTGGCTCATCCTGCCCAGCCTGTGGTGGATGAACCAGGACTTTGTCGATGATCCCGAAATCCTGTGCTTCCATCGGGCTCATGTACCGGTCTCTCTCCATCACGCCCTCTAAGCAAGGACAACAACACAGAAACTTGATGATGCCCGGAAGCCACAATACGAAGATAATTACCCGATATTTAAAAACAAATGTATTATAATATTAATGAAAGATTTGTAACAGAAAAATTACCTATAGTCTCCAAAGGCTGCCCTGTGTGTTTGCAATAGATGTTGTTGATCTGTCTTTTGAGTTTGAGAATCTCCTCAGCCTGTATGGCAATATCTGTTGCTTGCCCCTGAAATTACAAATATTGGCGTTAAAGTTGTAAAAGCAGTTCCCTATATTTGTCTTCTTTTGTCCCCCATTCTTACCCTTGCTCCTCCGGAGGGCTGGTGCATCATGATCCGGGCATTGGGCAGGGAATGCCTCATGCCTGCGGTTCCTGCGGCCAGAAGCAGACTGCCCATACTGGCGGCCTGACCCACACACCAGGTTGAGATGGGATTTAGGATGTACTGCATAGTGTCATAGATCGCAAGTCCAGATGTAACCACACCACCTGCAAGAAAGAGAGACCAAGAAAAAAATGAGGATTGCTGGCTTCAAAACATTTCTGTCTGGAATATCAAACTCTTTTGCCTTTTTTATACTAGTTATCCTATATGCCAAAGCTGTTTAAGCCTGTAAAGCCTGACTTCTTTCACAAATCAGTAAAATATAATTATTTATAATGTTACAAAATATTTATATTTCAAATAAATGCTGTTATCTTAAACTTTCAATTCATCAAATAATCCTGAAAAAAATGTATCATGGTTTCCACAAATATATTAAGCAGCACAACTGTTTTCATGGATAATAATAAGAAATGTTTCTTGAGCACCAATTAAGCATATAAGAATGATTTCTGAAGGATCATGTGACACTGAATAATTAATAAGTAATGTCTGCTGAAAATTCAGCTTTGCAATCACCAGAATAAATTACATTTTAAAATGTATTACAATAGAAAAGTTATTTTAAATTGCAATAATATTTAACAGTATAATTGCTTTTTACTGTATTTTTGATCAAATAAATCTATCTTAAAAGGTCTTTAAATTGCATTTTAAAATAGAAAACAGTTGTTTTAAATTGTACAATTATAAACATTGTATTCACAGTATCACTTTTTAACGATATCTGTATTTTTTATCAAATAAATGCAGCCTTGATAAGGATAAGAGACTTTTTTCAAAACATTTTTAAAAATCTTACCGACCCCACACTTTTGAACAATATAGTTCAGTGCATTGTATCATACTAATATCCTACTCTTACTACTGCTGCAGTATGTAGTATGCATTTTCAGAATACATAGGTTTCTGCATGACCTACTGAATTTCCTAAAATGTGCAGTATATATTTATATTAAAAAAATCTGTAGGCAGCTAAACTGGTATTGCATTCTGAGCTTTTGCTCTTTTGCTTTTTCATGGACTGTCTCAGCCCCCACTGTGGTCGTGGATGTCAAGGAGTCCGATGCTTTAATGCAGGAGGAGATTTTTGGCCCCATCCTCCCTATTCTCACCATCAAGTCTCTCGATGAAGGAATCAATTTCACCAACGAGCGAGAAAAGCCTCTGGCACTCTACGCCTTCTCTGATGAGTCTCAGGTAAGGAAGGAACAAACTAAAGTCCTTAACACGAGTAAAGTGTGAAGTAAGCGATAAAGCAGTGCATATCTATATTTGTTAAGGTTGTAACTACAGTGCTTGAGAGGACCAGCAGTGGAGGCTTCTGTTCCAATGATGGAATAGTTCACATGAGCCTCTCTGGATTACCCTTCGGAGGAGTTGGTAAGGCTGAATGCATTCCTTTAATGTAACAACTGCCCTGCTGTAAAGGTGAAATCTGATGGGGGGTTTTTTGTATTTGGCCCAGGCGCAAGTGGGATGGGCAACTACCACGGTCGCTGGGGCTTTGAGACGTTCAGTCACAAGCGTGGCTGCATGATGAGGAGCTGGCTGCTGGAGCGCGTCAATGTGCTGCGCTACCCCCCCTATAATGAAAGCAATCTCAGCTGGCTGCGCTGGGCCACCACCGCCAAGAAGAAGGGGTGGGCAGGATGTTCTGTTATGTGAGCACTGAGTCTGACGCTCACATTGAGGATGGCCATTTTTTTCGATTTTGTCAATGAAGCAGATTGTAACATGGAACAAAAAAATTTGGCTTGGCGTTCACCAAGGTTTTGCAGAGAGTTTGGTCAGAAACACAAACCTCATCTGTGGATTTTCAATTGTGAGGTCTTTCAAAACACCACCAGAGGTCAGCATTGAGAAGTTGCTTATTCTGGATGCTTCTATTGTGAGAGAAAAGAGGCCATTTACTAGGAAAAGAATGAGTTTATTTTACCATTGTTCAAATACACTACTCAACTCTTTATGTGCTAATTCGCATCTGTTATTATCGAACACTAAATTGAAAAGCATTAGTTTACTTAGTAAGGTAATGTAGCATCTTTACTGTTACATATCTTGCTATATAGCTCATTATAGTTTAGAGTTTTCTATTTAGTGAAAATATCAAGTAGCATTTCTAGTTTATGAGTTGCATACTTGTCATTTTCATCTTCAAAGTTGAGTACAAAAATAAAGTCTAACATGTTTGCCTTCAAAAAGCATAATGGGGATTTATTTATATTGTAATTGCATTTGTTCATTTTTTTGTTTTAAGAAACAGCTGAAAAACATGCAATTTGGTGTGTTTTTTATTTTCTGAGAATTTGGTTTACATACCAACCATGACGTCATTAGAAAATAACACCACATACATCATGATGTTACAGAAATTATTTTGACATACAGTACTGTTAAATACTTTGAGGTTTGTAAGATGTTTTAAAGAAGTATCCTATGCTCTCAGTAAAACAGTAAGATTTTGCAATTTAGCTTTTTCTATTTAATTTTTTGCTTTTTGTTTTACATTTTAAAATATAATTTATTCCATTACTCCAGCTGATTTGCTGCTCAAGAAACATTTCTTAATATTATCAATGTTAAAACAGCTGTGCTGTTTTATATTATTGTAGAAATCATGATACATTTTTTCATGATTCTTTGATGAATAGAAAGCTCAAAAGAACAGCATTTATTCGAAACAGACATATTTTGAAACAATGTAAAAGTCTTTACTGACACTTCTGATCAATTTAATGCATACTTGCTGTATAAATGTACATATTTCCTATTTAAAAATTCATACAGACCCAAAAGTTTTGAACTGGGGTGTACCTTTGGTAAAATATTCAGATTTCAAAAGACAGGAAAACCATCCATATTTAACCAATGATTTATTTGAATATTCATCTATAAAATCTCTTGCTCTAAATCATTTTGACATGGATTATATTAAATGAGGGGCACATTTACAACTCAAAGTATATTGTGTGACATGGCAACACACATCCAAATAATATAGACTTGAAACCCTGTGCTGTAAGCATGTGTTCCCATCTAGATTGTTTAGAATGAACCAAATTCTTGCTAAAGATACCTTTATTTGTACTTCATACAAATATAAGGGCTAGACTGAGTATCTTTACACTTGCATCTGTTAAGTTCAGATTCCAGTACTGTCTCAGGACTAGGCTTAGTGATACTCAATAAAAGGTACAAAAGAAAGGTCACAAGGTTCAGATTATGACGTGTGAGCTGGTGACTGTCCCCTCAAGCATCTGCCAAAACAGACACTGAACCAGTGATGCAGTAGTTCACTTGCTCCTGCTGGGAGTGTCTCTTTCAGGGCTCAGGCTTGTATGAGGAGGGAGGGCTGCTGCCAGACTGGCCCGGCTCAGAGGCTTGAGGTTGAGGGGAGGTGGAGGCGCTTGCAGGGCTGGTGGGCTCTTTTTGAATAAGTTCTGGCTCATCCTGCCCAGCCTGTGGTGGATGAACCAGGACTTTGTCGATGATCCCGAAATCCTGTGCTTCCATCGGGCTCATGTACCGGTCTCTCTCCATCACGCCCTCTAAGCAAGGACAACAACACAGAAACTTGATGATGTCCGGAAGCCACAATACGAAGATAATTACCCGATATTTAAAAACAAATGTATTATAATATTAATGAAAGATTTGTAACAGAAAAATTACCTATAGTCTCCAAAGGCTGCCCTGTGTGTTTGCAATAGATGTTGTTGATCTGTCTTTTGAGTTTGAGAATCTCCTCAGCCTGTATGGCAATATCTGTTGCTTGCCCCTGAAATTACAAATATTGGCGTTAAAGTTGTAAAAGCAGTTCCCTATATTTGTCTTCTTTTGTCCCCCATTCTTACCCTTGCTCCTCCGGAGGGCTGGTGCATCATGATCCGGGCATTGGGCAGGGAATGCCTCATGCCTGCGGTTCCTGCGGCCAGAAGCAGACTGCCCATACTGGCGGCCTGACCCACACACCAGGTTGAGATGGGATTTAGGATGTACTGCATAGTGTCATAGATCGCAAGTCCAGATGTAACCACACCACCTGCAAGAAAGAGAGACCAAGAAAAAAATGAGGATTGCTGGCTTCAAAACATTTCTGTCTGGAATATCAAACTCTTTTGCCTTTTTTATACTAGTTATCCTATATGCCAAAGCTGTTTAAGCCTGTAAAGCCTGACTTCTTTCACAAATCAGTAAAATATCATTTTCTGAAAAAGGAGTTTATTAAACCTGTAGGCAAAATCCAAAAAAAGTTTGGATATGTTAATTTTGGGTTTTTTTGGTGAGTATCATATTTAAAACAACAGGCCTTTCTGGTTCATATAATATGATATAATGTAATTTGGAGCTCATACTTGAGGAGGAAAGACACTACAACTTCATTTAGAAGCCCAAATTGAACAAAAATATGAAATTTGAAGATATTTGTAAGTTTATATGGCCAGCATGCAAAGTAATCTAATGGATTCCCTTACACGTATCAAGCATATCAGCAACAGAAAATTTCAAACTGGATAGATTTAGACCATGAGTAGTAGTAGTATATATTTATTTAATGCCATGTCAGCATCAAAAGCTACTTTCATGGCAAAAATAATTTAAAAAAATACAAGTATAACAAATACAATAAAAACCAGCAAACAAACAAAAGTTACATCACACAAGATTTTTTACATTAACGTGATAAAAATTTGTACTAAACTCTTTAAGTGAGTTCACTTCATAAAAGAGTTTTCTCTGTGCATTAAAAGCTGGACAGTCCAATAAAATATGTGACCTTAGACCACAAAACCAGTCTTAAGTGTCAATTTTCTGAAACTGATATGTATACATTATCTGAAAGCTGAATAAATAAGCTTTCCATTTGGTGTATGGTTTGTTAGGATAGGATAATATTTGGTTGAGATATAACTATTTGAAAATCTGGAATCTGAGGGTGCAAAAAAATCAAAATATTGAGAAAATCGCCTTTAAAGTTGTCCAAATGAAGTTCTTAGCAATGCATATTATTACTAATCCAAAATTAAGTTTTGATATATTTACAGTAGGAAATTTACAAAATATCTTCATGGAACATGATCTTTACTTAATATCCTAATGATTTTTGGCATAAAAGAAAAATCTATCATTTTGACCCATACAATGTATTGTTGGCTATTGCTACAAATATACCTGTGCTACTTATGACTGGTTTTGTGCTCCAGGGTCACATATGTTTAACAGAAAGGGGAACCTTGCAAAACATACATTGAGTAGGGTCTTCACCTTTAAACAAAAATGCTTGAGTCAGTCTTGTATGACTTTAGACCATGAACTGCCAGATGAATGAACGTAATGAATGAACACAATACAAAGCTGCTACAATCTTTTTTTTTTTTCTGTTGATGCAGTTGTGTTTCTCACCAGGACTGTTGATGTACATGTGAATAGGCTTGTTGTTGCTCTCAGACTGGAGAAAGAGCAGCTGAGCGATAACCAGAGAAGCTACAGAGTCATCGATCTAGATGAAGAGAAGGACAGAAAAACAGATAGGAAACAACTCAAAAGGGCTTCCTGAAAATCATTTTAGATCATTTTGTGTCCTTCCTTGCATTTTAACTTACTGGACCCATAACACAAATGATTCTCTCTCGAAGCAGCCTTGAGTAGATGTCATATGCTCGCTCTCCTCGGCCCTGAACCAGAAAATAGCTGTCAAGTTCCTGCAACACTAAATAGCTGCATCTTTAACAGGTAAACTATTGAAGTTACCATTACAGGCTCTAAAAGTGACTTCTTGATAACAGATGATCAGGAATGAAGAAGAGTGCTACTGATGTGCTCTTACCGTCTGCTCCACAACTATTGGTATGAGTGGACTTCTCCATGGCGCACTCTGATGAATGGACCGACTGACTTTGAGTGCAGGAACACCACATTGTAAGACTCTCTATAACAACAACAGTTATGATGATGATCAGTGGTCAAAAAGACAGTCAGCATTATGTATTCAAGGTCGTTTTAGTGGCGAACTTAACATAACAGCACTCAACAGAGAACAAATCAGCCTGATGACATTACTTTGCGTGTCAGTTGAAAACGAGCAAAACTTAGATAACATTTGCTAAATTAACTTAGATTAATTTAACATAAAGCACTCCTGCTAGCAAAAGAATAGCGTGTTTATCATAAATGCCATTGCTGCTACATTACTGACACATATAAATATATATTTCGGAATGAATATTTAATTTACAAAAGGTATTTTAATACTTACACGTAACAACATGCTTCTGTTGAGCAACCCTCACGCGACCCCTATTGACCCGGATGTGATATTCCGCTTGATAGTGAAGCCAGAGACTCTCTAATGAAGAAAGAGATGGCGAAGTCGAGAAAGTGTAACTGTGACATTTGCTGATCCAATACGAGTGTCGTAAAATGAATCACACATGTCGCAAAATTGTAAGCAAAAAAAAAAAGATAAATTTTGAAAACACTGTTTTATATTATTGTAGAAATTATGATACTTTTTCCATGATTCTTTGATGAATAGAAAGCTCAACAGAACAGCATTTAGTTGAAATAGACATATTTTGAAACAATGTGAACGTCTTTACTGCCCGTTATGTTAATCCGTGCTGAATGCACATATTTCTTTTTTTTTTTTTTTAATTCACACAGACTCCAAAGTTTTGAACTGTAGTGTACCTTTGGTAAACTATTCTGATTTAATAAGCTTGAGACAATTCACAATTTGAATAGTGTCATTCAAGTATGGTAATATTGTTAATATTGTTTAAAGTTTAGTCATCTTAAAAAGACAGGAAAATTGCTTTAATCATTTTAAACAAAAAAAAGACCTTGATACTTCCATAGTTAATGCAGTTTTTTTGTTTGTTTGTTTTTTTTGGTATATCATGTTGTGTATGTTATTATTTAATCTAGTTTGTCTCTCTGGTGAAATAGATTTTCATTCTGACGGCTCGGTAAAATAAATAAACTGACACATCTATTCCACTGTCTTTCACTCAAACACAAAGCAGAACAGAAAGGATCTCGACGCGTTTAGTTGGCTTTGGAGTCTCCACTTGCGGAGGGGCTCTGGTGAAGCACATCCACTGTCATATAATAAAACAACGCTAGATGGCGCCACTCACCGCAGGCTCAGCTAGAACCTTTTGTGCAAGTAATGTAATGGAAAATACTGTAATTGTGTCTTATTAGCATGAATATAGTTACAAGCAATAATAATGCATCATCTCACCCACCTAATCCACCACAACACACACGTGTTCATTCATTTGTTAGTGAATCCTGAAATTGCCAACATTGTGTGGAACAGCCAGCGTAAAGTTACCCAACAAGGAAAATGGCGTAATAAACATACTAATTATGTCCGAATGAAAATGTAAAATGTAGAGAGGTTTACTCTGAGGGTTCTAGAAAATATGATAAGCTCATTATAAAGCAATATTGCTTCCTTTTAAATCCCATTCATTCACAGGTGAAGAAACAGTCCTGCGCCGTCGCAGTGTGAAACCAATGGTCGGTTTCGACTACAGGGGCGCATTTGAGCCAGTTACTGCCAAAGTCAGTCTCGTCTCGACACTACTGTTACAAACTTTCTCGATCTGTCAGGAGTCATGTCGAGTAACAGCGCCGGCGGTTTGGTGAGTCTGCAGAAGAGCGTCAAGCAGCTGCGATTTGAAGCAGGAATCCGCAGAATTAAGGTGAGCATAAGAAAATAAAAGCCAAAAAGATTGGAAATCTTTGCTAACAGGGTGTGACTTGACAAACTTGTTGATCCTGTCCGAACATCCTGCTACTTTGTGTAATTATTGTACTGTTTTTAACATTTCTTGATTCATGTGAGAGCTCTTACAACACACCTAATGCAGCTGAAGCGTAATAAATAATGTTATCTGTTTGCCAGCTTTTACCGGGGCCTGTCTTATATTATGGCAGGTTGCAATTAGCTTCGTTTTCAGCAGGTGACAGCTTGCGTTTAATAGAACGCCTAACACACGCTGTCATCCAATATTTCAGTACATTTGTGAGGTGTATGATACGCGCAGTTCGACATAAAAGCCTCCCAACTTTTCGTGTTTGAAGCCGCATTTGAAGGTAAACTCTGCAGGCAGTAGCGCACAGTGCAGCTCTTTGTTGTTTGTGAGTGAGTGAGTGAGTGACACAGTGCCACATTTGTTGGCCGGGAAAATCCAAATCTATATTAGTTCCCACTGGCCCCAAACACGCTATTTTAAAAACAACTCAAGGCTTTGTGTGTTGTTACTGAGTTTATCATGAATCACATAAACTCTGTAACTTCTGACCGCGTGATTGCTAGGACTATGTGATAACCAATAGAGTCATTATTGCTCCACAAACCCATTTTATCTGTATATTCATGCATATACATGAAGTGTTCAGATAAAATTAAAGTTTTCTTCTCAAATTTGCATTTTTTTCCTCAGGCTCCTATGTTTATGTTTAGTAATTTCACTTTAATGGCAATGAATAGGTTCTTTTCATTGCCATTAAAGTGAAATAACTGAACATAAACATAGAAGCCTGAGAAAAATTATGGCACTAAAAGGCTTTTGCATCTTAATACCTCTTCACATGTCTACTTATGTGTTTGTCTGTTTATCTGTCTCTCTGTATTTTATTCAATCTGTCCTTCTCTAGGTTTCTCAAGCTGCGGCTGAGCTGAAGGCATTCTGCTTGCAAAATGCCCACAAGGACCCTCTCCTCATGGGGGTGCCATCAAGCGACAACCCCTTTCGACCACCCAAATCATGTGCGCTCTTCTGAGGTACCAACAATCAGCTCAGTGTTACTTTTTTCTTTGAAATGTCCTGTTGAAGGGGAACAGAAACAGAAACATGAACCTCTATCCTCTCTCTCTTCCCCTAAAGGAGTCGTGAAGAATGTGGAGAAACTTCTGAACATTCCTCTTTCACTCGAATGTTTTCACTACACGACCCTCAGATCCCCTTTACATTACAGCAGAGCTGGTTATCATCATTACTATTACACTAAATTGTTTAATTTTGTAAGCTGCATTGGGACTTGAAGTCTTTCACGTTCGGTTATGTGAGTTTTGAGGAAAACCTCTGAGAAGTGATTTAAAAGTGTTTAATTTGTATACTGTTAAATAAGGACATGGTAGTGCAAAAGTTACACTAGTAGGAGGAAATTAAAGTGTTTAGTTGGTCAAACAGTCCACTGCAAAAGTGATGACAAATATGCAAAAATAATTGATGCATTTTTTTTTTACTGTGTAGTCAAGTCCATTTGAATACCAGCCTTACACAGAAAAATTTCAAAACGCTTTCTTGTTGTAATGTGTTTAGTTTAGGATGAAACACTGAATTTCTTTATTGATACAATTAGGCTTATATACATGGACTGTTGTTGCCACGAAACTCATGTATTTAAGCTAATTTAATTGTATTAACCACATAGCTCTATTGAAGGAGAGAGATGTCTTGAATCTCAGGTTCTTTTTGATTAAGATCGATGCTGTGTGTTTCTGATATAAATTCACTTTTCTGAATACTGAGTGAGGTACTACCTTTTATTCAAATGTATTTTCTCTAATCTAGTGGGTAAAGGTTTCTTTACATTTCTTAAATGTTATAGTGTTAACACAAGACACGAGTGCAGAATTATATCTGTGTTTTTAGTGATATTTGCTGGTGAAAGGGTGCTGCCTGCCTGTTATGCTTTTACACTAAGAATTTGAACACCAAATGACTGAGCGTATCAGCTGGCCTGTTTTTGCATGTACTCTCAGCCCTCACATGCTTACTAATCTCATCTTATATCTGTACTGTATCTTTATCAGTCAACCACTGGACATTCATGCAAATGTCATTTTTACTGCTGTCCTGCATTGATAACTTTTTCAGTCTGTTTACCTCATGTATGTCTTGCGTTTTAAGTTTGATTGTGCCTACAAGAGCAACATCTGGTTTATTTGCAGCAAGATACCTAGCCTATATACTTTTCCTTACAAAACTGAATCAAGATGTTGTTGGTAAATAAGATGTCATTGATAAATAAATTAAAATGACTGAGCCTGAAAAGCCTCTTACACTTTTTGAACAAGATCCCAATTTAAATTTTTTTGTGTGATTTTAACAATAAGAGCAATAAAAGCAACAATTATGATGGAAACTACTATGGTGTATGTTTGTAACAGAGTTATTATTGTTAGCTAATGCTAAAACTATCAAAACATTTTTGTTGTTTTGTAGTATTAGGTAAAAAACTAAACTAAACAAAAATTTGTTGGCTTGGAAAATAACAAAGTTTGAGTTGAAGCACTGAAATTACTGACTAAAAACAGAAAGGAAAACCTGAGCTATTCAAGTAAAAATTCCAGTACAAATACTAGGATTAAAATGAAAACATGCACATACATATAATCAAACATACAAAGCTAGTAATAAAAACTATAATAGTTTATCTCCGGTAGCACCAACATACACCAAACTTTTTGTTCCAAACAAGTTTTATTCCTATCTGTATTAAGGTATTTATTTCTATATAATTCACCTGATTTAAATAACATTTTGTTCCTTTTTCCCCCTGGGTGTTGAATGTATTTTCTGATTTATGGAGTTATAAAAAAGGTATCCAAAATGCCCTCTGTAAAAACGTTTACCTTTTAATATGTCAACAAAATGAAACAAGAATTTTGAACCTGGCTTTATTCAATATTCAGATTTCTGTTCTGGAAATGTATGTAAATTAGCATACATTCAATTAGATAATGCCTTATCTGCATATTTAAACAACATTTCAGAAATCTTCCAATACAAAACAATTGTGTTATTGTACTGTGACAATCATATATGACCCTAGAGCACAAAACCAATCTTAAGTAGCACAGGTATATTTGTAGCAATAGCCAAAGATACATTGTATGGGTCAAAATTATTGATTTTTCTTTTATGCCAAAAATCATTAGGATATTAAGTAAAGATCATGTTCCATGAAGATATTTTGTAAATTTCCTACTGTAAATATATCAAAACTTAATTTTTGATTAGTAATATGCATTGCTAATGACTTAATTTGAACAACTTTAAAGGTGATTTTCTCAATATTTAGATTTTTTTTGCACCCTCAGATTCCAGATTTTCAAATAGTTGTATCTCGCCCAAATATTGTCCTATCCTAACAAACCATACATCAATGGAAAGCTTATTATTCATCTTTCAGATTGTGTATCAATCTCGATTTCAAAAAATTAACCCTTATGACTGGTTTTGTGGTCCAGGGTCACATATTGGTATGTATCGGTGACTTCTATAAGACAAAGTTAACTCTACAGGACTGCTTTCAGTGCACAGACTGGAACATGTTTAAAGAGGCAGCCACCTACAACAACCACACAGACCTGCAGGAGTACACTGAAATCTGTATTTTATTTTATTTATTTATTTATTTATGTATTTTTAATTAATTTATTTTATTATTATTATTTTTTTAATTTATGCATAGGTAAACATTTATATATAGTATATTCATAGTCAAAATCTGTCAGTAGGTTAGCTGTGTATAGGTACAGTGTTTATGTGAAGCATCCGTATAGTCTGTATTTTTTTAACTTATGTATAGGTAAACATTTATATATATATATAGTATATTTATAATCAAAATCAGTCAGTAGGTTAGTTGTGTATAGGTTTTTACTGCTTTACTGTATAGGTTTTTACTGTTTTACTTCATTGTTGTATGCCTGTATTTATGTAACACCGTGGCCCTGTGAGGCACGACATTTCGTTCCCCTGTATGTCCCCACATGCAGCAGAATGACAATAAAGCTCAATTTGACTTGACTTGACTTGAATTTTTACCCTGTTCACTTGTGTTGTCTCTTCTTCTTCACATTGCCTCCTGTAGCCTACAATAAGTTTTCCAACCCACACATTTAATGAATTTTATTAGTGTACTCAAGATACACCATGCCTTTTCTTTGCAGCCCATATCATGTCTTGAAATTGAACTACAGCTGGGGAAAAAGCGAGATGTGGCCACGTGGAGGCAGTAGTAAGTCAGGCCTAGCTTGACCAGTGACTCCAGGCGAGATCTGAGGCGCTGAGCTGCTGTCTGTCTCTGCCCAGATCGAAGATGGCGGTGTCGGTGTTCCCAGGCGTGCGCCTCCTCTCCATCGGAGACGCCAACGGAGACATACAGCGACATTCAGAGCAGCAGCCTCTGCGGCTAGAAATCAAAATCAACCAGGACGTGGCTCTCATAAGCCTCTCGAACAGTGAGTAGATGCTGGCTTTTAAACACTTTGCATCCGGCCTCAGTTGAGCGGTGTATCCTAGCTTAGCCTAGTGAGAGGTCTGTGCGTGCGGCATGTGCGTGCGTCGCGCCGCCTGGTCACCGGGACACCGGCGGCTTTTGAGTTATGATCCCAAATGCGGCCCAGTCACCCCTGCATGCTTTCTAAAATATGTCAAATTGCCGGAGCCAGGGGTTTTGTTTCAACACGCATGCCAGCACAAACCACGTTGATCGTAGCATGTTAGCATCCGTAAACACTTTCGTATTGTGTTAAGCTGTTTATAGTTAGCTAACGTTACGATCCAGCTAAAACGCACGGCTGTCCAGCACTGAATGTGCTTCTACAGATAGAAATGTAACGTTACATGCGTGAGGTTTCTTTTAAGGTTTTCATCCAGACTTGTAGCAGGACAGCAAGGAAGGGCTTCGGATATAATGTGCATTGGCGCCTATAAAGTTAGCCGCAGTCTGAACCTTCACGATTGTGCTTCAGAAAGTGTTATAGAAACGTGTTTGTTTTTGTTTTGCGCTGGGTCTTATCTGCGTAAACACTTGATTTGTCTGTTGAAATCGTTTTAACCTGGTTGGTTGATGGGCTGAATGGATGTTGAGTTTACTTGATTGATTGCGCAGTTCTGCGCCACCTCTCTACTTTTACTATACTGTACTATAATGTTACCGGTTTATTTTTCTCAAAGTGCAGAAAGCATTGCTAAAGTAATGTGAAATTACGGAGAGGTTTCTTGTGGCAGCACCGCTTGGGCATTCATCTTTGTTCTGCGGGGAACAGTAGCGGGTCCCCCGCCTCGATCCTTTCTTTTCTCCAGTGTCCCGCCTGTTCATTCAGCACTCAGGGCTTTTGTTTGGAGCCTCATGCTGCCGATGTCCCTTGCATGAGATGAATGTCTTTCTGAAACAGATGCGCGACCCACATCGCATTTGAGAAGTTTTTATTGCTCGAGCCGCAAATGCCACATCATTTGTTATTTTATTATTTAGTCGAAAGCCCAAGTTTATTCATTGAAATTCACGCACGTGTGTCAGAGTGATAGTTTGCGCGTTTTGATGAACTTACGCACGAGAGAGTGTTCTTACATATTTATTGTTGCGCAAACATTAAGATCTAGTAAAGGTGCTAAAAGTTAAAAATTTTTTTACAATGATTTACACTTGTGTTGGATTAAGAATTAGTGCCCGTCTTTCATTTTTACGTGTTTTTGTGCGTCCTGCGGTGTTGACGTCACATGGGTGACCTTGCTGTGCAGTTGACAAGGTTGCTAATGATAGCAATAATATTAATAGTAATAACTGTCTTTACTGCCTGTAGTGCTTTAAGCTAATGTTCAATGTGCTTTACAACGCACAAACAACAAAAAGTCAACAAAACATGTATCAGCATGTGTGAAATTCATTGTACCAAATGAAAACTGTATGTTAGCCAGTAAAAACATACTTAGTTTACCTGTCTTTTAGGATGTTTTAGGAGAGCAAAGCCTTCAGTTATGAACAGTAGATGCCAAGCATCACTCTAAAACCTTATTCTAAAGCCTTATTCCCTTGCCCTCTGTTTAAGAGGTACTTTCTTGAGCTGCTGTAGAAACTGTACTTGTTTTCTGCTCAATTATATAAATGAATACCAGCCTAATCTGTCTGTGGAAAGCTTGACTTAATCTTTCAACAGCTGGGCAAATAGATGACAAAATCCCTCATCCTGGCTTCACCATTTACTGTTGCAGTGGTTAGAAGGCCAACTTATTGTTTATGAACAGGTCTAGCTTAGTTTGATTTGCTTGATTTATGTTTAGGTAGTAGTAACCTTTAAGGACGTAGTGTAAAGCTGAAATACAGCTTTAAATTGGTAAATATAAAGTATGACTTTTTTTTTCTATGGTGCACAAATGTTTATGAGGTAAGTCTTATTTTGTAAATATAAAGAACGTCAACAGGGTCCAGTGTTGCTTTGGACCCCATTGACTTCCACTGTATGGACAGAAACTGTTGAAACATTCTTCAAAAGAAAGAAATTTATTCAGTTTTTCTTCAATGAAAATTGTAAACAATGGGATAATACAAAAAAAAACCAAAAAACATTGATCTGTTTTAGGGTGAGGCTTATTAACATCCATGCATTTGCTTTCCTCCACAGATGAGGAGACGTGTGTCTTTAAGTGTTCAGTATCACGAGAGACAGAATGCAGTCGTGTTGGGAAGCAGTCCTTCATCATTACTCTGGGCTGTAACAGTGTCCTCTTGCAGTTTGCATCTCCAGCAGGTAAAACTCACCTTCTTTTACAGGCACATCAGGCATTACGGTAATTTAGCAGTTCGCTGAGAGACATTCAGACAAGCTAAGCATATTTTGATGGACTGTGATGTCCATTAGGACTCTTTTCAGTTTCACTCTTTCACTTTTCAGTTGCCTCTAATGAAAATGAAGTGAAACAAGTTTTAGTGTTAGAATTTTAATCAAAGATAAATCTCTTTTTTTTCCCTTTTCTCACCATTATTATAGCCATGGTAGCTGGCATGCTGTTTAACTATCAACAGACAAACATTCAGATAAGCACGGCTGCAGTCACTCATTGAGTACAAACTTTTCATTCAAATGACTGTGGGCAAACCTGAATGAAGAGATGGTCCTGAAGCTTGAAATCTCTTAATGTATTCACTGGTGCTGTGTTTGCCAGATTTCTCGTCATTCTATAACCTCCTGAAGAATTGCCGTGGACATGGGGGTGAACACTCAGTCTTCAGTGACAGGACGGAGGAGTCCTCAGCTGTACAGTATTTCCAGGTGTGTTTGGCTTCTAATTAACATGCTTAAAACACATTGACATTTGACAAACCAGTTTTATTCTTGTCTTGCAACCTTAAATGGGTGGTTCACTGGGTTTTTTCTAGGCTTGATTGTGTTTATGGGGTGCAGTCTAACATGTGATAATGCTTCATTTAAAAAAAAAAAAAAAACGCATTATTTTTCACATAATTTCTGAATGAGAGAGAGAGAGATGCAGAGCAGCGGACGTGAGGAACCGTATTAAGAACCGCTGTTTTAGAACATTGATTTTGAAACTTGTGAATCCATTAGAATCGTTAGAAGACAGAATCGCGATTCATATATGAACAGATTTTTACGTGCACCTCTAGTTTTCTCTTCCTCTTCTCTAAAGCAGTGCAGCATGGCCTCGCCCCCTTTGCTGCCTTTTCCCGAGGGCGGGGTTTATCTGGGTTTGTTACGTCACGAACCCGGGAAGTAACTTGTTGTAGTCCCTACCAGCCGTTGTTGTAGACATTAAACTGCCAGAATTTTAAAAGACGATATCTCCGTTTGCATTGAACTTTCAGCTTCGTAACTTTGCAGATATTGTTTATGCTCAAACATCAACATTACACACTAACTAACATTAAAAAAGTGAAATCGCAATGAACCACCCCTTTAAGAGATATTTTAAATGTTTTAAAGGTATCCAGAGTACCCTTTATTTCTAATGGAGAAATTTGTCTTGTAGCATCAACAGAAGTGGCATAATATGAATGCCCTCTTTTTCTTTTTTTTTCTTCAGTTTTATGGCTACCTCTCTCAGCAACAAAACATGATGCAGGATTATGTGCGAACTGGAACATATCAACGGGCTATCCTCCAGAATCATACTGACTTCAAGGATAAAGTACTGTTATTTCTCTTGTTGATACATCTGTTACTGTATAGATTGAAGGTTGTGTATTTGTAGATGGCATGAAGTAGAGTAGTTTCAGAATTGCTTTCTCTGTGCTTATTGTAGCATTTCTTGTTCTCCATTAAAATAAAAACAAACTCATTAGTCATGCATTTTGGCTATTATGACCTTGACTTTTAGCTTTGATGTTGTCCAGACCAAAATATCTCAAACTGAAACAGTTGACTTTTTATAACTAAGGGAAAAACGGGCATTTGAGTCCACTTCCTGTAAAAAGGTTATTCCTTGTGAATGCTTCTCTGAATGAACTGCTATTAAATTAAACCTGCATTTTGGACCTGGTTGTGTCATATCATGTGATTCTTGTTCTCATCCTTCCCTGTCTGTCCTGTCTGTTTCAGGTGGTGCTGGATGTAGGCTGTGGCTCTGGGATTCTGTCATTTTTCGCTGCTCAGGCTGGTGCTCGTAAAGTTTATGCTGTGGAGGCCAGTACCATGGCTCAACATGCAGAGGTATGACAGATTTCTCAATCACTAACATGCACTACTGTTCAAAGTTTTGGGTCACTAAGATTTTTTTAAATGATTTTAAAAGAAGTCTCTTATGCTCACCAAGGCTGCATTTATTTGATCAATCAAACAGTAAAGTTGTTAAATATTACAATTTAAAATAACTGTTTTCCATTTGAATATATACTAAAATGAAATTTATTCCTGTGACGTAAAGCTGAATTTTCAGCATCGTTACTCCAGTCTTCAGTGTCACATGATCCTTCAGAAATCATTCTAACATGCTCATTTGTAGCTTTTCTTACTATCAATGTTGTAAACAGTTGTGCTGCCTTATATTTTGTGGAAAAAGTTTTTTTTTCCTTTTTTAGGATTCTTTGAATAAAAACGTAACATTTTGTAACATGCCGTCTTTACAGTGACTTTTAATTAAATTCACTGCATCCTTGCTATTAATTTATTTCCAAAATAATCTCACTGACCCCAAACTTTTGAATGGTAGTGTCTATTTCACAAGTATGTAGGGTATATTTCACATGTAAAATGACATTTAATCTTTTATAAATATGCAGGTAATTGAGTGATGTTGGATATTTGTACCAAAAAACTATTATACGAGTGATAGCAAACTTTTATATTTATAATTGTTGGATTTTTTTTTTTATTCCTCTCCTATAAAAATACCTGAATGCTTGACAAATAGATTTAGTATTGATGCCAAGAAGCTGGTATTGTGCCAAATGCAGAATTTCGTAATAAGATGAGAAGATGTAATATGATGGCTTTTGGCATTGGCTAATTGAACGTCATGCTAAGTAGTAGTAGTAGTAATAATGCTAATGATTGTGTGTCCACAGGTTCTTGTGAACAGTAACAGGCTGTCAGAGCGTGTGGTGGTGATTCCTGGGAAAGTGGAGGAAGTGTCCCTACCTGAGCAGGTGGACATAATCATCTCTGAACCCATGGGCTACATGCTGTTCAATGAAAGGATGCTGGAGAGCTACCTGCATGCCAAAAAGTTCCTCAAGCCCAACGGTACAAAGGTTTTTTCAGTAAAAGCAACCGAACAACAAAAGACTAATGTATACATAGTGTATCAATATCTCTTTACATATCACACCTCTGTTATCTCAGGCAAAATGTTTCCCACAATCGGAGACGTGCACCTCGCCCCTTTCACAGATGAGCAGCTTTATATGGAGCAGTTTACAAAGGCCAATTTCTGGTGAGTTTATTAAAAAGATGATATAAGGACATCGGGTGGTTGGGGGAGAGTAAAGATGCAGAATGTAGAACGAGTGAGAGTAAACAAGCAGGCAGTCATTTAAGAGAGTAGCAGAAGTTGTAACTCTGGATCATTTCTTTTGTGCTTATGCTTACAAAACTGAATCTTTCAGGTACCAGCCATCTTTCCATGGGGTGGATCTGTCTGCGCTGAGAGGAGCTGCAGTAGACGAATACTTCAGACAGCCGATTGTGGTGAGAAATGGGAGGGAATGACTGGCGGATTGGGTGTGTGCAAGTTAATTCATAAGTACATGCTCACTTTTTAGAGTTCGCCACAGCTTGGAAAGTTCTTAAAGGGTTCGTTCACCCAAAAAAGAAAATTAGCTCATGAATACCTCAAGGCATCCTAGGTGTATATGACTTTCTTCTTTCAGACGAATCCAATCGGAGTTATATTAAAAATTGTCTTTGATCTTCCAAGCTGTTTAATGGCAGTCAGCGGGTGTTGCAAGTGCATCAGTCCAAAAGAAGTGAAATAAAGCGCATCTATCCATAATAAAAAGTGCCTCACATGGCTCCGGGGGGGTAAACAAAGGCCTCCTGTAGCGAATCGATGCGTTTTTGTAAGAAAAATATCCATATTCAAAACGTAATAATCAATTTAATCTAGCTTGCGCTCACTGTTGTACACTGGAAGCAATTCTGGGCGGATGACGTATGGAGGTCGGCTTTGCGCATGCGCCGCTCAGAAGTGACGAACGCAGAAGCGCAGGGGAGAGATCAAAACAAAACAACGGTCAAGAATTAGAAGTACAAAACGAGGATTTGTAAAGAAGAATGTCGGAGGATTTCGATATAAGCCAAGATGAGACTGGTTTTCCTTTGCTAAAGTAAGGAAACTTTGCTTCGTTTGCTCCTGTTAACAAACGTTGGTTTTCACGAGACTCACCGGCGCATGCGCAACGCCGACCTCATACGTCATCAGCCCGGAGCTGCTTCCAGTGTACAACTGTTGGTGCAAGCTACATTAAAGTGAATAATACGTTTTGAATATGAATATTTTTCTTACAAAAACGCATCGATTCGCTACAGGAGGCCTTTGTTCACCCCCTGGAGTCGTGTGAGGCACTTTTTATTATGGATAGATGCTCTTTATTTCACTTCTTTTGAACTGATGCACTGCAACACCCGCTGACTGCCATTAAATAGCTTGGAAGATCAAAGACAATTTTTAATGTAACTCCGACTGGATTCATCTGAAAGAAGAAAGTCATATACACCTAGGATGCCTTGAGGGTGAGTAAAATAATGGGCTAATTTTCATTTTTGGGTAAACTATCCCTTTAAGTCAGAAAACCAATAAACACATGGGCTTGTGTTTGTGCCTTCAGAGGAAAGAGTACACTGAAAAATAGTGTGTAAAGTATGAAGGTAACTGGAGATTTGTCTCCTCACTGGTTATAGATGAGCGGTGAGGGCCTGGGGGTAAATACGGACAGGATTGGGTTACGAACTTGAGCCCAAATGAGAACGGTGAGGATGTTTCTGGGAAATGGAGAAAGGCAGCAAGGTTCATGGATTAGGAAAATGGATTCAGTGGCAGTTTCCTATAGGAGACTCAAGTGAAGTATGTATGCTCACCTTTGTGCCCATGATGAAAGGCTTTACTTCGTGGTCCGGGTTTCCGAGCTCACTGTTTGTGTGTGGTCAGAGGGTATGCAATGAATTTAGATCTATCAAGGGAGGTTTATGAAGCACATCTTTATATGCACAAGAACTCTCTACATGTGTAATTTTGGTTGTTGATTTTCATTTAGGATCCACAGTGTTTTTGAAATCCGTCAGAGCTACTTTTTCTACATTTGTTCACTCAAGAAGCCTATTAAGTTGTCGATTGTGTGCTTGATTTTCAGTCCATGGATTTCCAGACATCATAATTGTAGTTTACAGTCTGTGTGTGTGTGTGGCTTATGTCCAGCAGTAGTCAGCTGTTCAGGCATTTGCTGTGACTGTAATGGTGTTACACTGCTGGGACAGTGACCTGCTGTGGTCTGGCTCCAGGGGGCGCTGTTATAGCACCCTTCAGAGTTCAGGCTGGGGCGGGAGAGCCCTCTGAGCTAGGACGGAGTCTGATTTACTGTGGCTCAGCCCTTGACAAGAGGCCTCACAGCACATCAGTTTGCTTTATTCAGATTGCTTCATCCTCTTCTGCATGTAGGACTGAGCTTTGATATCCTACCTTTACCTCATTTATTCTGTGATTTCTTTCAGGACACGTTTGATATCAGGATCCTGATGGCCAAATCAGTGAAATATACAGTGAACTTTTTAGAAGCTAAAGAAGAGGATCTTTACAAGTACGTTTCCACCAAATGCTTCATTTTATTGTATTTAAACAGCCTTTTGGTATATGAGAAAAGTACAAAAAGAAGTCTGTCAGACTTGTCAAATTTTTATATATCCTTTTCTTGCTCTTTGCAGGATAGAAATCCCCTTCAAATTCCACATGATGCATTCAGGGCTTGTACATGGGCTGGCTTTTTGGTTTGATGTCGCATTCATTGGATCAGTGTAAGTTCCAACATATTCTCTTCAAAGTGTTTTCGCACTCGAGTCCTCTCTCACAGAACCAAATTCAGACCATTTTAAATAGACTAAAATATTAAGTAATTGAAAGAACCTGGTTTTCTGTGCTTTCCCTGTCACTGGTGTGCTCAGATCAGATCTGTCTTACTCTGTTGTTGTTGTTTTAATGTTGAACCAATTGAATATTGTATTATTGTTTATTATTATTATTATTATTAATGCTATTATTTAAAATAAAAATATAAAATGTATTATTGTTGTTATTATTATTATTATTACCAAATTCAGACTACGTTAAATTGACCAAAACTTGAAACAAGTGAAAGAAATCAGGTATGCTCAGATCTGATTTTGGTCCATTTCAGTCTATAGTTTTTAAAATTGATTTATTTGAATATTGTATTTTATTTAATTTTTTGTCAATTTTTCTTTTATCACAATGCAAATTATAAGATGACTTTCGGTTTGTTTGAGGGGTTCAGTTCGCTTTTAAAAGTTTGTTTAGTGTGTTCATGTGTAATCCTGAATTTGTGGACCACTGAAATCAACCAAGTTACCATGATTGATTTATTTTTAACTTCATATTGTCTGATTTTAAAAAGACTTTTGTAGGCCCTGAAATGAAGTTATCATCATTTGTTTTTTAATACGTATTTTATTGTCAGATTTAAAAAAAATACTTTTAAGTGATACTTGATTGATGAATCTTATTATAAACATCATCAAGGACACATCCCATCCAGGACACCACCTGTTTAATCTTCTGCCCTCAGGCAGGCGGTACAGATCCTTAAGAGCAAAAACCACTCGCTTACAGAACAGTTTCTTCCCAGTTGCTATCAGGACTTTAAACTCATAAAATGCACTAATGCCAAAATACTATTCCAACCACGTTATTCTTTTAACTACAGTCACTTATTTCATTCAAATTTCTTCTGTCTATACTGCTGCTATACAACATGCAATATACAATATTGTACAACATGCAGTATGTCAATCTGCAATACCACTGTCTGAACAATTTATTTATCAGAACTTCAAACAATGCACTAAATAGTATGTCAGGGTGAAATACCATATCTGGTTACTAAATGTGAACACTATCTGCAGTAAAGGTGCAATAATATATGTGCAATAATATACACTATATGTCAATGTGCAATACTATCTCTAGTCACTAAATCACCACAGTTACTCATTCCATTTAAATTGTACTTTTGTATAAACTTACTGTGCATATCAAGGTGAAGGCCAACGTGCAATACTATAAATGGTCACTTTACTCGGATTGCTCAATGTGAATATCAGGACTCAGTCACTTGTTGTATTTACTTGTAAAATTGTACTGTACAGTCTTATAGTATTTATTGTCTGTGGTTATATGTTTGTTTTTCTAACACCAGTCAGGAGATTGAATATTGTATTATTGTTTATTATTATTATTATTATTAATGCTATTATTTAAAATAAAAATATAAAATGTATTATTGTTGTTATTATTATTATTATTACCAAATTCAGACTACGTTAAATTGACCAAAACTTGAAACAAGTGAAAGAAATCAGGTATGCTCAGATCTGATTTTGGTCCATTTCAGTCTATAGTTTTTAAAATTGATTTATTTGAATATTGTATTTTATTTAATTTTTTGTCAATTTTTCTTTTATCACAATGCAAATTATAAGATGACTTTCGGTTTGTTTGAGGGGTTCAGTTCGCTTTTAAAAGTTTGTTTAGTGTGTTCATGTGTAATCCTGAATTTGTGGACCACTGAAATCAACCAAGTTACCATGATTGATTTATTTTTAACTTCATATTGTCTGATTTTAAAAAGACTTTTGTAGGCCCTGAAATGAAGTTATCATCATTTGTTTTTTAATACGTATTTTATTGTCAGATTTAAAAAAAATACTTTTAAGTGATACTTGATTGATGAATCTTATTATAAACATCATCAAGGACACATCCCATCCAGGACACCACCTGTTTAATCTTCTGCCCTCAGGCAGGCGGTACAGATCCTTAAGAGCAAAAACCACTCGCTTACAGAACAGTTTCTTCCCAGTTGCTATCAGGACTTTAAACTCATAAAATGCACTAATGCCAAAATACTATTCCAACCACGTTATTCTTTTAACTACAGTCACTTATTTCATTCAAATTTCTTCTGTCTATACTGCTGCTATACAACATGCAATATACAATATTGTACAATATGCAGTATGTCAATCTGCAATACCACTGTCTGAACAATTTATTTATCAGAACTTCAAACAATGCACTAAATAGTATGTCAGGGTGAAATACCATATCTGGTTACTAAATGTGAACACTATCTGCAGTAAAGGTGCAATAATATATGTGCAATAATATACACTATATGTCAATGTGCAATACTATCTCTAGTCACTAAATCACCACAGTTACTCATTCCATTTAAATTGTACTTTTGTATAAACTTACTGTGCATATCAAGGTGAAGGCCAACGTGCAATACTATAAATGGTCACTTTACTCGGATTGCTCAATGTGAATATCAGGACTCAGTCACTTGTTGTATTTACTTGTAAAATTGTACTGTACAGTCTTATAGTATTTATTGTCTGTGGTTATATGTTTGTTTTTCTAACACCAGTCAGGAGTAGTGCTCCTAATTTCATTGTATACAGAAAAATACAATGACAAAGGCATTCAATTCAATTCAATTATTAAAGAATTGGCACGTGGACTATAAGCATACATCAGTTCAGATTTGAATCATTCCACCAAATACATTTGAATGAACTTAAGTAGTTGTGTGATCATTTATATTCATTTCCTCTTGACGATAAGTTTTTCAACGTATGGGAATATGGTCATGATTTTAAAACTATTTGAATACTTGGATATGAGGGAGCTATTCAGATGTTTTGTTATTCTGAACATTTTGACAGATGTGCTCTTGTGCTGTGTCTCTCTGAACAGGATGACGGTGTGGCTCTCCACGGCCCCCACAGAACCCCTCACTCACTGGTACCAGGTGCGCTGTCTGCTGCAGTCACCTCTCTTTGCCAAGGCAGGGGACACCATGTCAGGCACTGCACATTTAATCGCCAACAAGAGGTGAGGACGCACAGTGCTTTGTGTTTTAACCCTCAGGCTGTTTCGCTTTTTACTTCTCGTGGTCTCATTTGTTTCCACTTCCTCTCACAGACAAAGCTATGACATTAGTATTGTTGCTCAAGTGGACCAGACAGGCTCCAAGTCCAGTAATCTTCTTGACCTCAAGAACCCCTTCTTCCGGTGAGTGGACTCATTGCTTTGGAAAGCAATAAGTGGATGCCTGCGACATGCATTGCTGATGCTGCGCTGTGTTCTGCAGGTACACGGGCACAACACCGACCCCTCCTCCAGGTTCACACTATTCCTCCCCGTCAGAGAACATGTGGAACACTGGGGGAACCTACAGCATGAGCCAAGGCATGGCTGTGTCAGGTACAGCACCAGGAAGCCTTTTATAAAATCATTCCTGACCTCTTGTTAGATGTATATCAGTTAGCTGAAGTGTAATGCGTAACTGGAGTGATGCCACTAAAGTTTGGCTCTGTCTGTGTTTGTCAGGGATGCCTGCAGCCTATGATCTCAGCACTGTCATTGGCGGCAGTGGGACTACAGTGTCCCACAACAATATCATCCCCATTGGTACAGACACGCATGCACGTATGGATATTTACACACACGCTCACAAATACACACACATGAGGAGTGAAATTAGCTCTGTGGTGTTTTTAAAGTGATTTTTTTTCACCCAAAAATGGTTCCTCGCCCTCATGTCTTTCCAAATCCACAAGACTTTAGTTCATCTTTGAAACACAAATGAAGATTTTTTTTAATATATAATTATTTATCTTTTTTGTTCATCCATTGAAAGTTTACACAGCAGTAAGGTATGAAAAGACATTAAGTAATCCAAAAGCTCTAACCTCATTAGCTTACACATGTCAAGCAAGCATGTTTATTTGAGCTTCAGTGTTTACCATATTTTAGCTTTATGTATGTGATGATCAGTGTTTGTGTACTTCCACACCACCAAAACCTTGATGCTTCAATGGATGGACAAAAATGATGTGAGAATATTCATATTTAAATTTGTGTTCTGATGAATAGAAAACATACAGATTTTGAATTACATGAGTGAGTTAATGACAGATTTTTTTGGGGGGTGAACTATCACTTTAAGAACAAAAGGCTGAGATTAATAAAAAAAAAAAAGTGTATTATATTTAAAGGCCATATCATGAAGGATCAAATCTTTAACTTGACCATTTGAGATAAGAGATTAATGTTATGAAAACACCAGTCCAAATAGTCAAAACAATGACTACTTGGTGCAAAAAACATCACTTTATAATTGTGCCTCAGGGAAAAATAGTGTGTATGATATGACCCCCTATAATAAGCATTAAACATACTTATTATAGTACTCTTTATAGTACAATTAATAATTGTTATTGAGAGGTTTTTCTATACAACAGTACTACAGTTTGATTATCTATATCACAGCCTTTCTCCTTTAGCTTCATGTCAAATATTCATGTGTTTCATGTATATCACATTTTGTTCTTGTGTAAATTGAAAAGAGATGTCTTTTTTTCCCCTCCAGTGAACACGGGGATTGTGAATCACACTCACTCCAGAATGGGTTCTATAATGAGCACCGGAATCGTCCAGGGTGAGTGGCTCTGCTCTTACTGAGTAAAACAAGACCTGAGCTCCTACAGATAAATCGATATTTCTCCCAAAAATGTTAATTCTGTAATTATTTGCTCACCCTCATGTTGTATCAAATGGAAAAATACGACTTTTGTTTATCTTCAGAACACAAATGAAGATATTTTTCATATTCTCTCATCATTTTCATCCAGACATTGAAATTCCACACTTTCCAAAACTTTCATGCATAAAAAATTAGTCACACTTTATTTTAATGTCCAATTCTTGCTATTAGCAAACTATTAACCTATGACTTTTTCATCAATAAACTCCTAATTTGCTGTTATTAATAGTTAGTAAGGTAGTCAAGTTTAGGTATTGGGTCGGATTAGGGATATAGAATATGGTCATGCAGAATATGTGCTTTACAAATGCTAATAAACAGCCAATGTGTTAATATTAGGCATGCTAATAAGCATCTAGTTAATAGTGAGAATTGATCCCTATACTGAAGTGTTACCAAAATTACATGGACATAAATGAACTTTTTGTAAAAGCTTTTATTCATGTATAAATACTAATCGGCACACATTAAGCTCAAATTGTGCTTGCTTGATGTGCAAGAACAAACCTATTTGGTTCTCATGTGTCAAGCAAGTCTGACTTGAGTTTCTGTGATAATGGTGATGATGAGAGAATATTAAAAAAAATCTTCAGTTGTGTTCTGAAGATGAGCGAGATCTATGGGTTTTAGAATAACTGGTGAAAATGATGACAGAATTTCCCTTCTTTTTTTTTTTCTCTGTCCATACTGAGTAGACCCAGTAAACTGATAATATATCAGTAAAAGAGCATTTTAAGTGTGAAGGTGTCCATTATTTAATATTGCACTGAACATTTGTGCTTGCTGTGATATGAATAAGCCTTTACAGTGTGCTGAGTGCCTGCAGATTGATATCTTTAGCCGCTAATGTGTGAATAGTCTCATTGTACTTAGTCTCAAACCATGAGTGTTGTATTTTCTAGATGGCGTGTCACGTAAAAAAAAAACTTTCGTTCTCTTCTAGTCTCTCCAGTTCGTTTTTAAAGCATCTCACGTAAAGCTGATCAGGTTGAAATGAACCTGAAACTAGTATAATTATACATATTCTTTGACTACTGTACTGATTTGTTGACTACTTAATAAACAGTAGTTTTGAACATCCCCCAATGGTGATTGTATACTTTAGTGGTCACACGAACACTTAACATACACATACGGCCTTTCAAAATATACTCCCTTTGATTGTATGTAAACACAGGCACTCAACACATGCACACTAGGAAGTTTCCACTTTGAAAATAAACTAGTACCAAAAATTTGTCACACACACTACACGAGTAACACAGCTTACACATAAAAACCGAAGCATACTTTGAACATCTTAGAAACCACACGCTCATAAATACAAAGGATGTAATGTTGCTTTTTCTCTCCTCTCAGGGGCCACAACTGCCCAGCAGGGTCCTAGCAGCAGCAGTCCGTATTACCCTGTCACCAACCAGTTCACCATGGGTGGCCCGGCTATCTCCATGGCATCTCCTATGGCCATCCCCAGCAACACCATGCACTACGGGAGCTAAGGCCAAGGGACGGTCTCTGCATGTCCATTTACCCCCCCCCAACCCAACCCAACCCAACCAAACTGACCGCAGCCAAATTCAGAATACCAAAACCAATGCACCAGTCTCTGACCATCACTTTATAGCCTCTCTCTCTCGCTCTCGCTATATATAGATATACATGTATACGTATGTATATATATATATATATTCTAAACTATGTTTCTCTCACTGGTGTTTTATTCTTACATATCCGTCCCGTGGCCCTATGACTACTGATATGAATTCGAGATCTATTGCAGGATCTTGCCTCTGTTCCTAACAGCTCCGGCTCCGTTGAACCTACACTTCACCTTCAGCTTTTTTACGTTTCCAGTGAAATCGACTGGCTATCGCATCTCGATTCTCTCAGAATGGGCTTCTGACGGCCATCTCGAC
The DNA here is from genome assembly GCF_001515605.1 of Sinocyclocheilus anshuiensis. Lineage (NCBI taxonomy): Eukaryota > Metazoa > Chordata > Actinopteri > Cypriniformes > Cyprinidae > Sinocyclocheilus > Sinocyclocheilus anshuiensis. The sequence goes on from NW_015536545.1 coordinate 59,711, forward strand.
TCACCGAGACGTTCGCACTCGCCAGAAGAAACGGACACATGCTCACAAAGTTCATTACGACTACTAGCGCAGTACTGCTTGGATCCTGCCTGTAGACAACCATAGTGTAGATAGAGATCGTCTTACTTTCATTCAATTTCTGACTGTTTTAATGTAGTGCAGTCCCAGATTTATGTGTCGCTTGGTGTTCCCTGAGGTGAATCCTGAGCATGGATTATCGAGACTGCTTCTGTCGACCTCCGACTCCATATCGACGCAAATCTGACTTGTAAATTGGAGGATTCGTTGTTAGTCAGTTATAAGGACACAACGGTTTTAGGAATAGGAATAGGAATACCAGCACCAAAACCCTCCATTATCAGACAAGGAGGACGGCGGCGTGCTGGGAAGGACAGTCGGCTCTGGGGGGAGGAAGACCGATGGATGAACGACATAAACAGTGAGGTCCGTGGACACACACTGACCGCTGCAGCAGGAATTGCGGTATCCTAGTTTACATCCCCGAACCCTTATCTTGTCGACTTCTGTGTGTTGTGAGACCTGTTGAGGAAAGGAGGAGATCAAGTGATGCCTGACTAGCTATAATTTTCCTCCCCTCTCTCTCTCCTCCCTCTCCCACAGCGGGGATATGATATGATGATAGCCTCATCCAAGACTTTGAAGTCGTATGCACCGCTTCCAGTCACTTTTTTTTTCTTTCAGTTAATTCAGTTTGATTTAGCAACTTTCATGAGATCATGAGATGAAAAGAACCTTATCTGCTAGTTTGTAGAATTAACTTTTTGTTTTGTTTTTGTTTTCTTTAAAAAAAAAAGCAACAGACAAAAAAAGGAGCAAATTAAATGTTGATGGAGAAGTCCCAAAGTGTGGCAGCTTATAGTAACATTTATTTTGTTGTTCATGGATGACACGGGCGGGGTAATAAAAGCAAACTTGGTGGTTTGAGAAGTCATGATCTGGGGTGCGTTTGTGCTTTTTGGAAATGCACCCCTGGATGGGTTATAGATGGCAAAGCGGATGTGTCTTAAAGGGATAGTTTACCCAAAAATGTCATCGTTTACTCAGCCTAATGTCGTTCCAAACCTGTGTGAGCTTCTTTCTTATGTTGAACATGAAAGAAGATATTTTGAAGAATGCTGGTAATCAAACAGTTGATGGTCCCCATTGACTTCCATAG
>NW_015536545.1:61213-64069 GCF_001515605.1 Sinocyclocheilus anshuiensis
AAGAAGATATTTTGAAGAATGCTGGTAATCAAACAGTTGATGGTCCCCATTGAATTCCATTGTATTCCTTTCCCTACTATGGAAGTCAGTGGGGACCAACAACTGTTTGGTTCTTCAGAATTCTTCAAAATATCTTTTTATGTTCAACATAAGAAAGAAACTCATACAGGTTTGGAACGACATGAGGCTGAATAAACGATGATAACATTTTCATTTTTGGGTGAACTATTCCTTTAAACAGAGAAGGAAAGAAAATACAGCAACACTTTACATTGGTGTTCCATTTGTTTTTATGCATTTTAGTATCATGAAAATGTATTTTTACAGCATTTATTATGGTTAATATCAGATTATGAATATACTTTTATTAATTATTGTTTAAAATATATTAATGTTAGTTTATACAACTTGAAATTAATGAGAAATTATGTAGAAATGAACATTTAACCAAGATAAAAGCTGCAAAAATATTAACATTATTGTAAAGTGTTATAGAAAATTCTGTAATATTTCATGTTGTTTGACACCCATATGACTTTTATCTTTCATGAAACAAAAAGGAGAACACTTGCTACCTAAGCTGCTCTTTTCCATATAATTAAAGTGGCCAGTGCACAATTTCAACAGTTACTTTTGTCTTTTTCTAATACAAGCCGTTGTATTGTTTCAGAATACTTCTTTTAGTCATAGGGACTCATTTTGAGGTCCTGTTATGTCCTTTCTCATTGTCACTGTCCAGTTTTTAGTTATGAAAAAGCACGTTGAATGGGATTGGTGCAAGAATAAAAGTCATATAGGTGTAACATGAGGGTTGAGAATGTGAGAATTTTTGAATGATTTTTGAAAAAGATAGTTCAACCAAAAATAAATTATTTACTCACCCTCATATTAGCATATTATATAAAGCATATTAGTTTCTTTTGTGAAACATAAAATATATTTTCAGAAAGTGTTTGTCCATACAGTGGAAGTCACTGGCCACCAAAATAGTTTGGCTACCCCAACACTATTCAGAATAACTGATTTTATGTTCCACAGAACAAAGTTACACAGGTCTGGAATGGCATGAGTGAATGATGACAAAAGTTTCATTTTTGGTTGAACTATCCCTAAAAGATTATGACTTTTATATTAAATAAGTGCAACGCATACCTTCTTAGAAATGTGTGGCCCAAGTAGGAGTGGTGATGCATCTGTCCACATTCATACCAAACAAGCTCAAAAAGACAAGTTTGACCCTGACAAGAATGATTTAATCCACAGTGTCAAGCAGAAAATTGTCCAGAAAAGCAACATTAAATACTTCATACAGGTACTTCCTCTCAACTTACAGAATAATGAGAGAAAGTAGCCTACAACGAAAGAAAGCAGTCAGGGGTTATAAGGCAAACCTCAACTCAGTTCACTGTAATACAAGATCACTCTTATAAATTACTCTATTTTGATTGAAGGAAACAAAAAAATAAGTGACCATAACACTTGAGGAAAATATTTATCAGGCTGGTCACTTTACGTATTAAAGAAAAATATTACAAGCTAAAGTCATCAGTAAGCCACTGTGATTTTACTTGTGATCTGAGGGAGGTTATTTTATCTGCTGGGTTAGTTACAAACTGGAAACACTTTCAGTGTGTTTGCTGGGAATGCTTGTGTGCATCAAGCATCAGCACACTAATCTGAACTCCTTCATTGCTCAGTTATCATAATTACTACACATTTGTCATGTCCTTTGAATATAAAGTCTCCTAGGTTCCCATTCAGTTGGTCATTGATGCTTTCCCACAGCAAGTGTTGTGTGATTTGCAGCTGGGGTAGTCTGTTGTCCGGAGTGCGATGATCCTGTGTTTGTTGGCGTTTTGAAGAAGTAGAGCTAAAAGAGAGATGGAAATGTATTAAATAGTAAAGATGAGTGTGTTTAATGGATGGTGTCATTTTACCAGAAGAAATGGCCAATCAAACTGCATGTGCAGCTGGAAGCGGAGGTAATGCTTATGTTATTTCAGTCCTTCGTACAGGATACACTATCGTTCAAATATTTGGGGTCAGTATTATTTATAAAAATACAGTAAAAACAGTATTTGTGAAATATTATTACAATTTAAAAATCCTTGTTTTCTATTATTAAATATTTTAAAATGTAATTTATTCCTGCGATGACAAAGCTGAATTTTAAGCATCATTTGTCCAGTCTTCAGTGTCACATGATTCTTCAGAAATCATAAACGCATGCGCGCACACACACTGACCCCAAACTTTTCAACTGTAGTGCATGTAACTTTATAAATCACTTTAAGCACTATCTGTTGTTGTCAATTACCACAATTTAATATGGACTCATCCTCTGGCTTGTAAAAATAAAATATCTTGAAACGTTTATTTGCTGTAATATCAAACCGGTTACAATTAAATGTGTTAGCATAAGACTGGTGTGAAAATGAACACTTTTCAGCTGTGTCTGTGCAAAGTAATATCCAATCTCTCAACATGCCATAACCAGCTATAAAAGGAACCAAAGTTACTTGTTAGGGTTGTGCAATTAATCGCATGCGATTAATTGCACAACCCTATCAGTAAAGCCGGATCCGTGATTAGTAGTAAATCTCCATCACCTGCTTTCAGATGGAGCGGCATTTACTACACAGAGCCGTAGTTCACTGAAGTAGTGCATGCCGCTCCATCTGAAAGCAGGTGATGGAGATTTACTACTAATCACGGATCCGGCTTTACTGACAAGATGCGCTTGACAATCGCATGCGATTAATTGCACAACCCTAACAAGTAACTTTGGTTCCTTTTATAGCTGGTTATGGCATGTTGAGAGATTGGATATTACTTTGCACAGACACAACTGAAAAG
>NW_015536545.1:64115-74567 GCF_001515605.1 Sinocyclocheilus anshuiensis
ATGCCGCTCCATCTGAAAGCAGGTGATGGAGATTTACTACTAATCACGGAACCGGCTTTACTTACGAGATGCGCTTGACAATCGCATGCGATTAATTGCACAACCCTACTACTTGTGCTTTGAATTCACAGAAAGATTACAGGAATTATGGTAACACAACCAATAATTGCTCCTAAAAAGAGTTTCATAGCTCAAAGAGGAGTCAAAATGATTTTCTGTGGTTATCAACAGCATAGCAGATAGTGTTTTTAAGGTGTATTTGATTTGGAATAGTCCTTTGAAGAGTTTCTCTCACCTTAAAGCCAACAGCCAGAAGGGCATGAAGTGACACTATTACTGCCATGGTAGCGAATGCTGTTAGTCTCGTGTCATCGCGAACAGCCGGCCAGAACGTCATTACCAACACTGAGCCCGAGATCACCATGGCAATGGCAATCAATAGCCACTCGAGCCAGTAGACAGGAATGGTCCATAATATCTGAAAACAGACACCGAGTATGACTTATCAGGTCTAACTTCATGAAGTCTGACTGTGTCTTGAACATCATCTCAAACTTACCGAGGCAGGGATATAAATGAACAGAGAATAGCCATAGACACACACAGTCTCTAAAAACGTGTAACCGCTGATGTGTCTCTCAACACTTTGACGCCACGTTAGGAAGCCCCAAACTCCTAGAGGCACCAGCCATGCATAGAGGAATACAGTGACGGCTGCGATCGAGACTAAAACGGAACAAAATCTTCATTAAGCATATTCATAAGGAACTGGCATAAACATGTTCTTTTAATTAATAGAAGACTCAAATCTTGAATCTATGAGTTGTGGGTTTAAATCAGTGATTGACCTTTAGATTAACTGAACCTCAAATCTGATTGGTTGTTCATATAATATTTATACAAAACATTTATATGACTAAAAAAAATATAACCGAAAAGTTGTTCTTTTATATTTGTGAAGTATATTATTAGCTCCAATTACTCTTAAGGTACTAAAAGAATCATTCTCCACAAATTTCCATGCCTACTGCGGTCTCACCTTTGTTGAATTGAGGTCTGTAGTGAAACTCTGGGTTTCCCTTATTAATCAGAAATGTGTAGAGGTCTCCACTGATGGCCACTGAGAACACTAGAGTCACACAGATCCAGAAAGGACCTGACAAGAGGAAGGATAACAAAAACTAAAATGTCTGACAGTTTTGTGATAATCCAGATTCATTCAAATATAAAGACATTGTTTGGCTGTGTTAAGAGGTGCTCTGCGAGATTAAAAATATCTACATTACCATAGAGATCAGGGTTATTTCGAATGTGGTGTTTGACGAAATTCCGTCCTGGCAAAGGCATGACTGAGCCCTTTATCCTGTCCAGCACCTACAATAATAAAGATAACAGTGCATGCAATTACTAGGGCACTAGAGTTGTTGATGCTTTAATTTAAATGTGATAGTTCCAAGTAGGTAAATGACCAAGCAACCAGGATCTCCCATTCAAATATTTGTAATTAGTTTCAATTTACCAAGATGTGAGATAAAGGCTAAAAGTACTTTTGTCTTAAGAAATTTACAGAGTTGACAGCATACATTTTTGTCAGTTCATGCATGGAAATTTTGCTGGGAATTGAACCCATGACCTTCACGTTGCAAGCTACATGCCTTAGGAAATGAGCTTTAGGAAAGCACAAAGAATAAGTGTTTTTTTACAAACCTCTTCTGTTTAAAACAGGGGTGTCAAACTCAATTCCTAGAGGGCCACAGCCCTGCAGAGTTTAGCTCCAACCCTAATTAAACACACCTGATCCAGCTAATCACGTCCTTCAGGCTAATTTGAAATCGACATGGTTTGTGTGTTGGAGCAGGGATGGAACTAAACTCTGCAGGGCTGCAGCCCTCCAGGAACTGAGTTTGGCACCCCTGGTTAAAAATGTTGAAATGCTTTTATAAAAAAAAATAGTTACAACAACTTTTATCAAATTTACAGTTCGTTAAAAAAATGTTTTTGAAATCATGTTTGTTTATTTTATGGTAATGTGTGGGAATTATTAGTTCACTGTTTTTATCTAAGTTTTTGTCTATTCTTTGTTTGTTTTCATAGTGTGACTCGGGTGAATTATACCGAATCCAATTACACATAGTGATTGCACCAAGATTCATAACATAATATGGGGGGTAATAAAGAATACCATAAGTAAGAAAACAAATGTACCTGCATTGCATCTACGTTGAAGAATGACTGATAGTACTCAAACGTCCAAAAACCACCAGTTTGTTTTTCACCTCCAAGCAACTGTGGGACAATTCAAAGAAAATGGTTTATACTAGTGACCCCTAAACTAAGATGCATGTGAAATAATCAGCTTTTTGTAGCCTCATTTGCCTGTTTGGGTTTGCAGCTCACCTCTGAACTCTCTTGCTGATGGTCTTCATCGTCTGACAGATCAACTTTGACATCTTCAGAGAAGGCTGCTGCGCCGGGGCTGGATATGCTGAGGGTGGAGGCTCCAGGATTTGAAGACAGGAGATCTGCGGCCTCCTCAAACTCTGGAAACGTGCGGAATGAATATTAAAGCAGAAAGATCAGAACGAGACAAAACAAGAAAGAACACAGAAGACCTACATAAACCTTACCCTGAAACGTTAAATCATCTGGACTAGCCATGACTGGAGATCACAGGATTCTCAGAGAGTTCTCATAAGAATACTATCTGCGCGGAAAGAAGACAATAAAGATAATATAATCGTACGACAGCTGTCGCCACCAAAATCATATTTAGACTGATTCGCTCACCTGGCTGCTACAATATGGTAATCCTGCGCCAATCCTGACAACTTCGACAATCAAGCTTGTTTCGAGCTAGCAGGTACGAAAACAATTGCTTCGTCAGGCCGGATGGTATTTACTCGTATATTTTGACGAGCTGAGATATAACAGATCATTGGCCTAATCGATTGTAGCTAGAATAGGTTTGACGCCGTCTTGATGCGCAGGGATTTGTCGTTATCGTCCCCATATTCCACGTCACCTGCAGGGTTCCGACGCGTCGAAACACAATCACGTGACCGGAACAAAGCCGGAACTAAAACTGGTACGTTTTTACCCGTTTTACCTCTTTTTTCGAGTATATTGATGGCTTAAAGTTAAGAATCAGCAAGGCAGGTTGTGTTATATCTAAGACCAAGTTTTTTTTTCTTCTCTTTTTTAAATAAAAGACCCTCTGTATCGTTCTTATTTTAGTTGTTGTAAGTAGGCTACTTTGATCAAACAATTTCTTGACTGTTATCTTATAGTTTCATATATTCTACAGTCATATTTATTAATGCATACGCATGTGATATTGTCAAAAGTTATCAGCGAATAAGAATATTTGCTTGCCAAATTCCACATTCACAGAGCCAAATATTTGATACAAATAATTCCAGACCTCTCTTTTTTGTTTGAAATAACAACTTTAAAAACATTATCTGTGTCCTGTATCCTTTCCTGTTTCAGTGACATAGCTCATAAGAATGCGTGGTGGAACCGAAAAGGCAATATTTTGTTTCCTCACCGGACCAATAACATTACACGTACCGTGCTCTACGCCATTTTGGCTCAGCAGTTTCACCAGCCTCCGTTGTTACGTTGAGCCAATGTTGGAAACTGTCGGCTGGAAGCTTTTCATGCGCTTCATTCACCGTGAACTGTGAACTCTCACACTTCGTGAGTTCATTTGCTAACATGGCCGCCTCGTGGCTGCTGAAGAGATGGTGCTCCACAGCAGCTACAGAGACAACCAAGGGCACAAAGTGGCAAAGACTGGTAAACAGTCGCGCAGGTAAGATTAAGTCACGGTTATTCTTTTTCCTTAGACATAAGTATAAAAAAATACTGTTTGTATTACGATTAGGAGGTCAGTCACGTGAGCCAAGCGTACATTAGTTGTTATCTGAATTGAGTGCAGGGCGTGTTAATTTTTTATCTACGGAAATACAGCTGTATTAGTTTGCTAACTCGTTTTTTTTTAGTCTGTTATTGTGGTATTAAAAATATAATTTCGTATTGCTTTAGTTTTTTTCTTACTGCATCATCTTTCATACAACATGTGGCAGTTGTAAAATTATATTAGCTGAACATGAATCAAGATCTGCTATTTCTTCGCTGTTTTCAGGTGTATGGTGCCGAAGTCTTTTAAGCGATTATAAGGAGGCTTGTCGTGAGGCAGTGCTGGGGGCCCGGGAGCGACCCCTTAAAGCCTCGGTCTACTTTGGGCTTCTGGGAGGAATGTACGCCTGCTATTACACCAACCCTGATGATGCCTCCTTTGAGACCAGCCTGCTAGAAACCTCCAACCGTCTGGCTCTCCTGTCTCCATGGATACGCAGTGGCACCTCAGATGGACACGTCCAGGCCCTTGTGAAACTGCGAAACGAGGGCAAGCTGTGCTATGCCAGTCTGGGCATCGCATCTTTGACTTATTACACAGACTATGACTCCGAGTCCAGCCTGTATGAGGCGCGCTGCTCGGCGATCTCTGTGCCCTGGTCAGAACTGCCAAAACGCATGCTGGATGTGGGCTTTGCGGGACGCTGGTGGGTGCTTGATCATAAAATGAAGGATTTTGATATAAACGAGGAGGAGTTCAGACATCTTCCGCCTGTTTTGGTGGCAACAGTCCCACCGTCACCCCAGATAACAGAAAGGAACGAAAAGCTGCATCAGGAATCATGGAAAGCTGTGGTGATGGGAGACGAGAGCAATGAATTAGATGGTATACAAAAAGACATGGACACACCTGTTAAAGAAATAGAGAGCAACGCATTAAACAAAGCACAGACTTCTTAATCAACATGTTAACTTTAATGCTGTAGCTCACATAAAGATGACCCTAAAGAAACATGCTTGCAAGAGTCAGCTGTTGATAAGAAATGAAAAGTAAAAGATATGTTAACAGGAATCATTATTATAATGTGTTTATGGAAATAAGCAACATAGTAATGTAGTCTATTATTTTTACTGCAAAAAAATTGTGCATATAAGTGTGATTGGTTGACTAAATATATTAAAACAACTGCAGTGTATGCTGACCTTGTGTTATGTGACAGAAAAGCAGTACATTATCACTACATAAACTGTTAAAAAAATAGAAGTTTTTATACGTATTAAATTTAACAATATTAAAATTTTTTATAGAATAATTCTCCATCTGTGAGAAAGAAAAGCAAGTTGTTTGTTTTTTTTTTATAAATTACAATAATGGTGCAATGCATCACACAAATATGTTATAATGAAAACAATAAAACATAAAATTAATTTAAAAATGAAAAATGTAATTGCTTCAAATAAATGTTGTTCTTCTGAACTTCCTATTCATCAAAGAATCTTGAAAAAAAATGATTCACAGAATTTTTGAAACACAGAATTGCACAACATTTTTGAATTGTAATAAAATGTCAGAATATTCCTGTTTTAACAGTATTTTATACCGCATTTATTATTAAATAAATGCCCTGGTAAGCACGGTTTCTTGGTAACTAACCAATTATATTTTTGCTGCCTTTCAAAAAGAGTTAATTTTAAAAAGAGTTGAGTTAATTATGTCCATTAATCCCATTACCTTTGACCTTCCATTTCACTGGCTGACTTTGATTCATTTTCAGGGGAAATCCTCTTTTACATTAATCTCTTTACTCTTCCACTCTCTGGCTTGTCTTCCTCCATTAGTCTTTCGCTCACTCCCCCATGCCGTCCTTTCTAAGATGGTTGGTATTGATTCGCTGGCTCCTAGAGCTGCATTCTGCTCTTTTTTTTTTTTTTCTTATTGGTATCTCAGCTCCTGGAGAGAATAGTTCATTCTCATCGTGCGGTTCTTCTGCAATAAAGCATGCGAACGCCATGCTGACCCGTTCGTGTCAAGCTAGACCAGATCATGTTCTCAGTAAAAGGCCAAATAATGAAAGTAAAGGAAAGTACGCACTTAATGATGAAATGCACTTAAGATGCGCTAATGAAAGTGCAGGAGGCCATTCGAAGACGTTTGTAACAGCGGCAGATCTGTGTGTAACTTAACCCCGCTACAGTCAATGTTGAAATAATAATGCCATTAGGGTGCATTTACAAACTGCCTAACAGAAATATTGCTTGTCACTCGAGACATGTATTAATGAGAGAAGACCTATGGCTTGCTTCAGGCGAAGGCTGAACCATCTGAAATCCTAATGATCCCCTTTTAACTTCTCCGCTGTTATAAACGACTCTTACTGTTGTATATTCAAATGGTCACTTAGCATTATCACACCGCTTTTATCCAATCACTAAAGATTTTCGGCCGTTAGGAGGATGTTGCTTTAGCCTCGGGCAGCGGTATCTGATGTGCCTCGAACCTCATAATGTACTGAAGCACTCTGTCTGTCCATCAGGGTGTCCGCAGGGACTTGCTAAAATGGAGGGGCTTTTCTAACAGTGTAGCGCTCTCTGCAAGACACTCCCAGCTCAGACACACCACCGCTGCGTCCCAGTGCTTTTAAAGTGCTGTCCCTGGCCTGTCGCATTGCCTTCAAGCTCACTGACCTGAGATAACTAGGCAGTAGGAAGCAATGGAGTGGAAGCCCACCATGTTTTTCAGGTAGTGTCGCTGCTGTCTTTCTGCTTTTTACTTGGCTAAATGATGAGGGAGATGGAAAACTGGCACTCATTCATTTTTGAATTTGTTTCGCCTGTATATTTCATAGATACTTGGGTCTCCATCGTCCCAAACAACCTTCTTCCCATAACCCCATGAAACTGAAATACAGTCTTTAAGGGATAGCTCAGGCAAAAATTAAACATCTGTCAGCATTTACTCACTCTCATGTTGTTCTAAACCTGTATGACTTGCTTTGTTTTAAAGGTCACATATTGTCAAAACTGAAATTTCCTGGCTTTTTTCACGATTACTGAGGTCTAGGGGCTATTTAACTAAGTTTCAAAACAGTCAGTCCACAGTAAAATGCACACAGCCTGCATAAAGTTCTAGCTATTTTTCACGAACCGTTGTGACTTCCGTAAAAAGTTGACGTCAGAACTACACGGTCACCGCCTTCAGTCACCACCCCGAGCACCGCCCACCGTCCCACTCTCCTTTTGCCAAACCCCCAGACAACATCACGTCCATGCTTTTGCTGAGCAAGGAAAACACGGAAACATTTCGAAAAGGTTAACTTTAACCATGAAACCAGATCGGCCGACCTGTAACGTTACACTCTCACTCAGAGGATGGACGATCTGACAGGATTGTTACTATGAGGTGGATCACATCTAACGTGTATAGTAAAGACAAACTCACCGTGTCTATCTAGTCATGATGAAGATGTATATACATTTCAATTTCAGCAGGCAACTATTTTTACAGCTACATTATTGTTCCAGCCACAATTAATCACAACAATGTATATACAATTACAAATGATTATATATAAATCGTCAGTTTGTTGTTTTACACACATGCACAGACATTATTTCATACACGACATAATCGTGAGATGCAAGAAACATAGACATATGGCAAGAAATCTTAGTTACTTTTTTTATGGAGTAACGCAATATTGTAATATAGTCAGTTTGAAAGTAACTTTCCCCAACACTGGACATTATTTCATACACGACATAGTCGTGAGATGCAAGAAATAGACATATGGCAAGAAATCTGTAGACGCGCCCATAACAACAAAAAGACAATACTTTATTGAACCTTTTCTGATAAGAAGTGTGCGAGCATTTCTGACGATCGTTTCTGTCCAGTCTGCTCGTTTTATCGCGTTTAACCACAGCTGTCGTCGGTTTTTTGTCTGGCAGTGGCAGCAGATATGCGATCAAATTTCTAATTTGAGGCTGTATTACGTCGATTCTGGCACCCAACATCACAACAAGATGATATTTTAAGCTCCTCATGTAGCCGAATCTGCGCTGGCTTGAATGGGCCGCCTCCAGTTTCCTCTTTGTTTTGTATGGGATTACCTTTGTGCCAATTAAAATGAATGTAATTTTCAAGAAACTTATGAAAATATAAATTGAAACTGAATAAAATGTCTTTGAAACTGAAAAAAAATTAAATGCAGGCAAAATCTTTGACTTCGTTTTTAATACACTGCATGTTTTGCAACTGTTTTCTCTTCTTTCATTCGCTGATCTGTACTTACAAATGCGCTTCCAGAGTTTTCGTTTAGGCTTCTGAAGTTTTCGTTCGCCATTCTGATACAAATCTCTCGTGGGGGCGTGGCTAGCAGCAGTGTGTTCTCATTGGCTACTGAGCTTTTGATTGACAGCTTCTTGACCTGGAAGTGAAGGCGTCAATGTTGCCTTGCCAGTGTGGATGTGAGCAACTGTTAGCGGCTTCCAATTTCATTTTAGTGATATAAAGTTAGTGGTTTTGTTTTTGAATTCAATCTGTATTTATCTGTTGCTACTACTCTGTCAACATAAGCTTGTAGGAGCGCGAGGAATCAAACGCGAGAGCAAAAGAAGGTCATATTGAGGTTTAATTATTAAAGTACTGTATATAATACTGGAAATATTGTATAATGTCCAATGTTCTTGTAGGATATTTGTTTATTGCTCATGATTCTTTTGCATTGTAGGGTCTAATTAGGTTGTGCCGTTACATTTGAAATACTATCATATATGTGTGATATATTCAGACGTCAAGAAAGTCTCTCTCCAACCAGGCAATCAAGCTCATTTTATTACATATTCCACACAAAGAATGTTCTTGCAGCCAATTGTTTTTATCATGCTGATAATTTTGTTTAGTTAGCATGAGGGTGTGTAAAAGATGAGAACATTTTTATTTTTGAGTGAACGATCCCCTTAACAATCATATGCTGTTGGTATGCTAATCCAAGATCAGCATAGACTAATGCGAATAAAGTGCAACCTCTTGTGTACTTGTGAACTGTGTTTGAAATTAAAATATTTGCATAATATCAGGTGTCTGAAGATCAAGATCCCAGTCATTCAAAGGTGAGGTGTCTGAACAAAGTAAGAATCTTGTCTGATGGGGGCAATGGATCTCTGGTACTACCACTACATCCTCTGGGTCAGCATCAGAAGTTTGTTTATGGAAAAGTTGCTCCGCTCCCTGGAAATTGAGAAAGGACATGTATTATAGTCTAACAATACAAACTGCTTTGAACTCCCATTAAACATTTCAAACTTAAAATATTTCACACAATATAATTATTTAATATATATATATTTATATAAGTTATATATATATTAGTATTAACTTAGTACTAAATACCTCAAAATTATGCACAATTTATCATCTGTAATACCCTTGTGTAACCATTAGATGGCTGTATAGCCCTATATATCGATGACTGTGTATACCCTAGTTACTGGAAACTATTTTCAGTCATAATTATTTGCATGTATTAGGATTTGCCCGAAATACCCCGAAATATTAATCTGAAGTGACCATTTTTGCAGTATTATTACAGTCAACTCCGGACATGCTTTGAACTCCCATTAAGCATTTCAAACTTAAAATATTTCAAACAAATAAACACACAATATAATTATTTTATATATATATATTAGTATTAACTTAGTATTAACTTACCTCAAAATGATACACCATTTATCATCTGTAATACCCTTGTGTAACCGTTAGATGGCTGTATAGCCCTATATATCCAAGACTGTGTATACCCTAGTTACTGGAAACTATTTTCAGTCATAATTATTTGCATGTATTAGGATTTGCCCGAAATACCCCGAAATATTCATCTGAAGTGACCATTTTTGCATTATTATTACAGTCAAATCTGGACACAGAAAAAGCATGGTAAAAAGGCTTTACATTGCTAAAGTTGACAGTGCAGTGATTGACAGCGCGCTTGTAAAATGGCATCGGTCATTGTCAGATACAGTACATTTAGTACTGCACATTATGTGCTGGGGGAAAATATGAACTAATCAAAGCAAATATGATCCAATTGAAGACTGTAACTGTATGTAGATAACCAGGTCCTGTGATGATTGGTCTAAATCAAGAAAACTTACTGCAAGTATCCTGATAACAACAATGATTGATGATAATGATGATGAAATCATTCGTCTGTGCTATTCCTAAGAAATCATCTCAACAATGTAGTGTAGCAGCAAATAAATACTGATAAAATAATAATAAAAAAATCGTTATATCATTAAAATGAAATTGGAAGCCGCTAACAGATGCTCACATCCACACTGGCAAGGCAACACTGTCACTGACGCCTTCACTGCCAGGTCAAGAAGCTGTCAATCAAAAACTCAGTAGCCAATGAGAACACACTGCTGCTAGCCACGCCCCCACGAGAGATTTGTGCCAGAATCGCGAACGAAAACTTCAGAAGCGTAAATGAAAACTCTGGAAGTGCATTTGCAAGTACAGATCAGCTAATGAAAGAAGAGAAAACAGTTGCAAAACATGCAGTGTATTAAAAACAAAGTCAAAGA